>NC_135824.1:34676639-35001639 GCF_964213995.1 Mustelus asterias | reverse complement strand
ATTTATTACCCATTTCTAATTGAGCATCTTGCTCAGCCACTTAAAGAGGGCAGTTCAGAATCAAACATATTGGTACGGGACTGGAGTCAGATATAGACCAGGCCAGGATTGGGCAGCGAGTTCCGTTCACTAAGAGAGATTGACGGACCAGTTGGGTTTCAAGGACAATCTGGCAGCTTCATGGTCACTTTTCCTGATGCCAACAATTCATTTCTAGATTTGGAGACAGGTTTGAGAGTAGTGTCTGACCGAGTTATTCTATAGCATGGGCAGTGAGCGCTGCCTATACAATGCGACGTGAGTCATGTGTTGTTCTGTAAGACTGCTTTTAATGATGTCTCATAAGGATTGGCTCAATGAGAAAATTACATTTATAACGACAGATGATTATTAATATGCAAGGCAGGCAAAATCCTTGCCAATGAAAACAGTCCACCAACTAACCATGCCTGCAGGACAATGCCGGGATGCCAGAAAAAAAATATTTGAGGAGATTCACTTGCAGTTGCAACCAACTCATATATCTTACTGACATTTGGCATAACAATGCAATATGTTACATATTGTAGTCCTAAGTGCCGTCTGGACAGCCTCACTCTGTACAATGCTGCATACTCCCGGGATGGTTCCACACCGATACTTGTTTTCAGAGAGCTGGAATAGCTGCAGTACCTTCTTTCAAATCTGCCCTCTTATGCAATGCCCATCGCCACACCATGTCTCAGGCATCTTGGTGTCAAACTCTGGATACCATTCCCTTCTGCCTCTCTCTTTAGAAGAATATACAAAAGAACTAGGAGCAGGAGTAGGCAATTCGGCCCCACGAGCCTACTCTGCCATTTAATGTGATCATGGCTGATCCTCATCTGGGCTTCAACACCACTTCCCTGCCCATTCACCATAGCCCTTCAAACCATTGTTAATTAAAAAGCTGTCCACCTCTTCTTTAAATTTACTCAATGTCCCGGCATCCACTACACTCTGAGGTAGAGAATTCCACAGACTCACCATCCTCTGAGCGAAGCCATTCCTCATTTGTGTTTGAAATCCTAAAACTCTGAACGCTTGTTCTCGATTGCCCCACAAGAGGAACCATCCTCTCCACATCTACCCTGTCAATCCCCCTTACCATCTTATTTGCCTCAATTAGACCTCCTCTCATTATTTTAAACTCCAGAGAGTATAGGCCTAAACCACGCAATCTCTCTTCATAAGTCAAATCTCTTGTCTCTGGAATCAATCTAGTCCTCTGAACTGCCCCTAATGCCAATACATCCTTCCTCAAATAAGGGGACCAAAATAGCAATAATGGGAAGGCAGATTATTATTGAATTGGTGCATAGTGAGAGAGGTGGGCCTCACCGAGACTTTGGTGTCCTCGTGCATCAGTCGCTGAAAGTAAGCGCGCAGGTACAGCAGGCAGTAAAGAAGGCAAATGATAATTGGCCTTCATAGTAAGAGGATTTGAGTACAGGAATAGAGATGTTTTACTGCAATTGTAAAGGGTGTTGGTGAGGCCACACCTGGAGTATTGTGTGCAGTTTTGGTGTCTTTATCTGAGGAAAGATGTTCTTGTTATAGAGGGAGTACAGCGAAGGTTTACCAGGCTGATTCCTGGGATGGCAGGTCTGTCATATGAGAGACTAAGTCGGTTAGGATTATATTCACTGGAGTTTAGAAGAGCGAGAGGGGATCTCATAGAAAGTTATAAAATTCTAACAGGATTAGACAGGAGTAGATTCAGAAAGAATATTCCCGATGGTGGGGGAGTCCAGAACTAGGGGTCATGGTTTTAGAACTGAGGTGAGGAGAAATTTCTTCACCCAGAGAGTGGTGAATGTGTGGAATTCACTAGCACAGAATGTAGTTGAGGCCAAAACGTTGTCTGATTTCAAGAAGAAATTAGATATAGCTCTTGGAGCTAAAAGGGATCTAGGGACATGGAGAGAAGGGGGGATTGGGATATTGAATTGGATGGTCAGCCATGGTCATAATGAATGGCGGTGCAGGCTAGAAGGGCGAATGGCCTCCTCCTGCTTCTAATTTCTATATTTCTAAAACTGTACACAATACTCCAGGTACAGTCTCACTAATGCCTTGTACAGTTGCAGCAATACTTCCCTGTATCTGTTCCTTTAGCAATAAATGCCAAAATCCCATTTGCCTTCCTTATAGAACATAGAACATAGAACAGTACAGCACAGAACAGGCCCTATGGCCCACGATGTTGTGCCGAGCTTTATCTGAAACCAAGATCCCACTCCCTATCATCCTGGTGTGCTCCATGTGCCTATCCTATAACCGCTTAAATGTTCCTAAAGTGTCTGACTCCACTATCACTGCAGGCAGTCCATTCCACACCCCAACCACTCTCTGACCCTACCGACCTACCTCGGACATCCTTCCTATATCTCCCACCATGAACCCTATAGTTATGCCCCCTTCTAATAGCTCCATCCACCCGAGGAAATAGTCTTTGAACATTCACTCTATCTATCCCCTTCATCATTTTATAAACCCATTAAGTCTCCCCTCAGCCTCCTCCGCTCCAGAGAGAACAGCCCTAGCTCCCTCAACCTCTCCTCATAAGACCTACCCTCCAAACCAGGCAGCATCCTGGTAAATCTCCTCTGCACTCTTTCCAGCGCTTCCACATCCTTCTTATAGTGAGGTGACCAGAACTGCACACAATATTCCAAATGTGGTCTCACCAAGGTCCTGTACAGTATTATCTGCATATTAGTTTTCTGTGATTATTCCTTTGCGGTCCTCCTTAAATCCGACTTCTTTGACCAAGATTTAAGTCAATTGTCCTGCGCTCAGTGTCAGTTTTTGTCTGATTCCTTCCCTGAGCCGCCTTAATACTTTAAAGATGGTGGATGAGTACAAGATGCTGTTGTAGACTTTTCTGCAGCGGTTCTCGAGGGAGGAATCAGGATTTGCAGGTTCCTTATGTCAGCATTTTCAAGGGAGATTGTTAGTGTTTAAATTTGCTTGCTGGGAGTCAGTGATTGGGCCATCATTTCCTTCAGCAGGGATAATGGCCTGCCCCATTAGCTAGGTTTGCCCTTGCACCTGTAGGTAATTTATTTTTTTGTGTGCGTGAGACAAGTTGCTAAGTTGGTAACGGTGCGGTGAGAGATACGCGACACCTGGGATTGGGGTAAAGATCACGCAATCCCCTGAATCAATCAGATTTGAAGACTATGCGAATAAAGAGTGCAAAGATTGTGAAGGAATGCATTATTTGATCGCTAACTTGGGAATATTTCTGGTCCTGTGCCTCCCTCTGCATCTATTTTTTGAAATTGATAGGGTGAAGATTGCAGTGACCTTATTGATAAGTGACAGATGATATCTTGATGTCTAATTGACTTCAAGCAAATGGTAAAAGCTAAATTCACAAGTTTACCCCTGTTAAAATGTGAAACAGATCTCTCACAATTTCTTACAAACTATCGGGGAGGCAGTCGTGTCATATTGTTGTCACTGGACAAGTTAGTAATCCAGGACAAGATCTGGGGACCTTGGTTCAGATCCCACCATGGCAGATAGTGAAATTTGCCTTCAATGAAAAATTCGGAATTAAATTCTAATGATGACGTAGAAATCATAGAAATCATAGAAACCCTACAGTGCAGAAGGAGGCCATTCGGCCCATCGAGTCTGCACCGACCACAATCCCACCCAGGCCCTACCCCCACATATTTACCCGCTAATCCCTCTAACCTACGCATCTCAGGACTCTAAGGGGCAATTTTTAACCTGGCCAATCAACCTAACCCGCACATCTTTGGACTTATAACTTTGGACTTTGGATTTACATCTTGCCTTAATCATTGTCATAAAAACCCATCTGGTTCACTAATGTCCTTTAGGGAAGGAAATCTTATCTGGATTATGGTGAGCGGGTTGGTGAGTGGAGCTGAGTCCATGAAAAGATCAGCCATGATCTTATTGAATGGCAGAGCAGGCTCGAAGGGCCAGATGGCTACTCCTGCTCCTAGTTCTTATGTTCTTATGAAAGAGAGAAAGAGATAGAAAGGGGAAAGTTTAAAGAGGGAATTCCAGAATTTACAAACATACAAATTAGGAGCAGGAGTAAGTCACACCCAGCACATTCTGCGTGAAAAACCTGCCCCGCACATCTCCCCTAAACTTTCCCCCTCTTACCTTGAACCTGTGCCCCCTTGTAATTGACACTTCCATCCTGGGAAAAAGCCTCTGACTATCCACCCTGTCTGTGCCTCTCATAATTTTGTAGACCTCTATCAGGTCTCCCCTCAGCCTCCGCCTTTCCAGTGAAAACAATCCTAGCTTATTCAACCTCTCCTCATCGCCAACATCCTCGAGACCAGGCAACATCCTGATGAACCTTCTTTGTACGCTCACCAAAGCTTCACGTCCTTCTGGTCGTGTGGCGAACAGAACTGCACGCAATACTCCAGATGCGGCCTAACAAAGGTTTTATATAGCTGCAACATGATTTGCCAACTCTTGTACTCAATCTCTCAAGATCCCTCAGGCTCTCATATGTTTCAATCAAGTCATCTCTTACTCTTCTAAACTCCAGTGAATACAAGCCTAACCTGTCTAAGCTTCCCTCATAAGACAACCTGCCTATTCCAGGTATTAGTCGAGTAAACATTCTCTGAACTGTTTACAATGGATTTACATCTTGCCTTAAATAAGGAGACCAGTACTGTACACAGTACTCCAGATGTGGCCTCACTAGTGCTCTGTATTGCTGAATTATAACTTCATTGCTCTTGTATTCAATGCCCCTCACAATAAGTCAGAATTAGAGTGAAGTTACTGGAGAGTTGGAGGTGATTAGAGAGATAGGGAGGGGTAAAGAATTAGAGTAAATTTCCTGAGGTTACAGAGATTGGGAGGGGTAAGGAATTGGTGTAAAGTTTGTGGAGATTTGGAGGAGGTTACAGAGATAGGGAGGGATAAGTTCATGGCAGGATGCACAAACTTGGGAAGAATGGAATCCAAGTTATTAACCAATGACTTGCTTTTTTTTCATTCATTTATGGGACATGTGCGTCGCTGGCTAGGCCAACATTTATTGCCCATCCCTAGATGTCCTTGAGAAGGCAGTGACGAGTAGGTGTTTAGCCCAGAAGTTCCATTAGTAAGGTTTGTTAGAAAAACAACAATGGACAATTGGATGGATCATTTAGATGAGAAACATTAACTCAGTTTCTCTCTCCACAGATGCTGCCAGACTTGCAGAGTTTTTCCGGCATTTTCCGTTTTTAGTTCAAATTTCCAGCATCTGCAAGTATTCTTTTATTTGAATGAGTAATTGGGGTTGGAAGACACCTGTTATTTGCTACTGTAACCCTTGGAGATTAACATTCTTGATTGCAATCCAGTTCTGATATGTGGTTTGTCGTGAGCAGTGAGCGCAGGCTGGTGTTTGCTCTCTGGCCTGTCTTGCATTTTGCTTCGGGATCTTGTACGACCTTTGTTGGTAGTGCGGTGACTGTAAGGAAGCCAGTCAGACAAGGTTTGAAACCTGGGCCCCGACTTAGTGACCTTATCTCTCTGAGCTTCCCGGCTGTGCTTTTGTGCTTTGAATGGATATTGATTGCTTGGCTCTTAGGTTCTGACAGAAAACCTGCCATTTTATTTAACATGTAGTTAATGAGCTGCCTGTTCAGCCACTCTGCAGTATCATATAAACCCCAACTATCACCTCTCGAACTTCACGACATAGATTGGTTTTTCAATCCATTAAGCCGCAATCAATTCGTTCAACTTCCCTCGGACTAACAGAAGGTAAATATTAAAACTATCTCTTTTCTGCTGAATTCATTTAGTCTTCCTGTTGGGCTGGGTTTTTAACAGGGTGGTTTTCGAACCGGGCTTTTTTCTGCTAACAATCCTGAACCTGCGAGAAGTCTGGTCCAGAAACAAAAAGGCACAATTAAAAGATTGGATTGCGCAAAGGTATTTCCACAAAAACATACGCAAGCATGTGGAGCCACAATCCCTTGGCAGCGAGCGCCACTGGACACAAAAGACAAGGAGAATTAGTCCTGTCAGCATCTCCCCTATTCACAGCGTGTAACTCGATACTCCTGCCTGCCAACAATCAGCTGGAGAAAGCCCGCCTACAACAGCCCTGCAGGAAGGCAAGCCTGCCCAGCTGGTTCCTTCTTGCACCGCGCCACAGCTTGTCAGGTGCTTTACCTTTCTTAAATCACAGAGATAGTATTCCTTGACTTGAAGGAATGAAGGAAGCAGAACCCTGGTGGCCATCGCATTTGATTGTTTCTCCTCTTTCTGGGACGTGTGTGTAACGTGCTGACTCACTTCACCCAGCTGCTCCCTCTTAACAATTACGGATGAAAGACTAGATTCAGATTTCTTTCTGTGAGGCAGAAATGCCCCTTGGGCCAGAATGGGAGGGTCTCAAAATTGAGAGATAACCCACTCCCCATTGGCTTTCTATCCCTTAGCTCCCAGCTATGGCTCAGCAGGGAGCAGCGCTGGCTCAGAGTCAAGAAGGTTATAGGTTCGAGTCTCATAGAATCCCAAGGGTGCAGAAGGAGGCCATTCGGCCCCCATCGAGTTTGCACCGACCACAATCCCACCCAGGCCCTATTCCCGTAACCCCGCATATTTACCCTACTAATCCCCCAATCAACCTAACCCGCACATGTGGGAGCAAAACAGAGCACCCGGAGGAAACACACGCAGACACGGGGAGAATGTGCAAACTCCGCACGGACGGTGACCCGAGGCTGGAATCGAACCCGGGTCCCTGACGCTGTGAGGCAGCAGTGCCAACAACCGTGCCGTTCACCACTAGACTTGAGCCCCGAATCCAGGTGCTGGATTGAAAGAATACCAGAGATTTGGCCTTTTGTGCAAGATATTGAGTTAAAGCCTGGCTGCTCCCCTCAGGTGGATGTGAAAAATCCCACAGCAGTATTTGAAGGAGAGCAGGAGCATTTTCCCCAGGCAAGGTGTATCCCAGAAGCAGCATAATTCAACAGACTATCAGATGGGCGGCACAGTGGTTAGCACTGCTGTCTCACAGTGCCAGGGACCCGGGCTCAATTCCGGCCTCGGGTCACTATCTGTGTGGAGTTTGCACATTCTCCCCATGTCTGTGTGGGTTTCCTCCGGGTGCTCCGGTTTCCTCCCATAGTCCAAAAGACATGCTGGTTAAATGGATTGGCCATGCTAAATTCTCCCTCAGTGTACCCGAACAGGGGCCGGAGTGTGATGACTAGGGGATTTTCACACTACTTCATTGCAGTGTTAATCTAAGCCTACTTGTGACACTAATAAAGAAACTTTAAACTACTCTTTGTGAGAACTTGTTGTGCCCAAATATCTGCTGAGTTTACAGCAGAACAGAGCACATCAAAAGGTATCTGATTTCCAGTCGTCAATCTGTGACTGGGCAGCACTTGCGAAACAATGCTGAGTGCGCCAATAGGTGCATTCACAACCAATTTCAGATGATCAGTTGAGTTCATAATGCGGCTTATTTGTGCTTGCTAGAAGAGACATACATTCATACATGGAGATCTGTTCTCTGAAAACAAAAGGAATATGTTTAAGTTTTGTACCTTTTTTTGGATGACCCAAGAGCTTGAGGAGCCTATAGCTCCCTTTGCTCTCTCCATGGCAACGCCATGGCCTATCAGAATGAACTTGCCAACCAAATTTTCTCCTATAGCATACCTCATTGCCATTCAAAACTTGGCACTCTCAACGGGTTTGACAGGGCAGATGCTGAGAGTTGTTTCCTCTTGTGGGAGAGTTTAGGACCAGAGGGCATAGTCTCAGAGTAAGGGGTTGTCCATTTGTGACAGAGATGAGGAATAATTTCTTCTCTCAGAGGGTAGTGAATCTGTGGAATTCTTTACCACAGGGGGCTGTAGAGACTGGGTCAGTAAGTATGTTCAAGGCTGAGTATTTTACTGTTAAAGTCCAACAGGTTTATTTGGAACCACGAGCTTTCGGAGCGCTGCTCCTTCCTCGCCTGAAGCAGTGCTATGAAAGCTCGTGATTCCAAATAAACTTGTTGGACTTTAACCTGATATTGTGAGGCTTCTTACTGTGCCGACCCCAGTCCAACGCCGACATCTCCACATTGAGATTTTTAATCAGTAAGGGAATCATGGTTATGGGATAAGGTGGGAAAGTGGAGTTGAGGATTATATTAGATCAGCCATGATTTCGATGGGCAGGCTCAATGGGCTGAATGGCCTGCTTCTCCTATATCTAATGGCATTCTTGTGTTCGCTGAGCAGAAACTGATAGCCAAGTTCCGCACACATGAGGACAGCCTCAACCGGGATCTTGGGTTCATGTCACACTATCTGTAACCCCCATGACTTGCCTGGGCTTGCAAAATCTCACTAATTGTCCTGGCTGGGAGACAATAGACATCTCTTTAACCTGTGCTCGGCCCTCTCTCCACTCACATTGTCTGTACCTTTAAGACTTGATTACCTGTAAAGACTCGCATTCCAACCATTATCTTGTAAATTGAGTTTATGTCTGTATATGCCCTGTTTGTGAACACAAGTCCTCACTCACCTGAAGAAGGAGCTTGAGACTCCGAAAGCTTGTGCTGCCAAATAAACCTGTTGGACTTTAACCTGGTGTTGTGAGACTTCTTACAATTCTTGTGTTTATCCAGATGAGTGGAGGTTTGTCTTTCTTTTCAGCAATAATTATCAAGAAAACAATTCTGAGATCTCCTAAGGTTGTGAAAAATGCAACAAAATTGCAATATCTTTATTTCTATCCTTTACACAGGTTTAATTTGTTGAATTTTGTTCCCTGAATTCAGACATGGTCAAATTTGTATTAGGTGTAAAATGAAAGTAAAAGAAAGAATTCTCTATCACATCTCACCAACACAGAATGTCCCAGAGTGCTTTGGGGGCTAATCATTAGTTTTGAAATGTCGTCACTGGTGTAGTGTTAGATGGAACATCCGTTTCTAAACCCCTCCCTCCCTCCTGCCCTCCCCCCCAGCTTGTATCAAATCCAATACTCTGGGATTGGGTATTGATCATTGGGTAACTGAGCCAATCGGATTAGCATGATCCCAGGTTTGGTTGCTGATAGAATTCATAGAACCATAGCACCCCCACAGTGCAGAAAGAGGCCATTCAGCCCGTCAAGTCTGCACTGATTCTCCAAAAGAGCATCCCACCCAGGCCCTCTCCTCTGCCCTATTCTTGTAATCCCATGCATTTACCATGGCTAATGCACCTAATCTACACATCTTTGGACACGAATGGGCAATTTACCATGGCCAATCCATCTAACCTGTATATCTTTGGACACTAAGGGACAATTTAGCATGACCAATCCACCTAACCCGCACATCTTTGGACTGTGGGAGGAAACCGGAGTACCCGGGGAAACCCACGCAGACACGGGGAAAATGGTCAAACTCCACACAGACAGTCACCCAAGGGCAGAATTGAACAAGGGCTCCTGGCGGTGTGAGGCAGCAGTGCTAACTGCTGTGCCAATGTGCGGCCCTGAGCTCTCTTGAGTTAGTTGATCAGAGCCAGGGCAATGCTAAGGGATCAACATTGGGCTCTGCGACATTTAGATTTGGACATTGCGCAGACTTCACTCTCTTTGGCCTCCTGCTGGAACTGCACCTGTAAATGTGCGGCCGCCAGGTGAAGACAGGGTTAGAAACAAAACCAGAAAATGCTGGAAAACCTCAGCATGTCTGACAGCATCTGTGGAGAGAGAAATGAGCTAAGGTGGGGTCGAGGGGGTGTGGCCCTAGGTAAGATACTCTTTAGGGGAGTTGGTGCAGACCTGATGGGCCGAATGGTCTCCTTCTGCACTGTTTGGCCTCCTCCTGCTCCTATCTTCTATAATGAGCTAGAAGAACCTCTTTGACCTTTGATCATCCAACTCAATAGCCTAATCCTGCTTTCTCCCCATAAACTTTGATCCCGTGCGCCACAAGTGCGAAATCTAGCCACCCCCTGAAAGATGCTCTTTTGGAGAGTTGGTGCAGATCGGATGGGCCGAATGGCCTCCTTCTGCACTGTAGGGGTTCTATGATTCTATAACTCTGAATCTCAAAGCTGATTGGAACTTAGAGCCTATGTATTTTGTGCTTTCAGTGAAGGGCTGTTTTTGCTAAAACCCGACAGCCATTTTGTCTCAAAGAATCTGTTGTTTTGCATGCAGGCTTGTAGCCTGCAGTGTCTTAATGTAGGACCCGGTGACCATATCTATATCACAAAGGCACTGTTCCCCACCCACAGGATAGACCACACCTGAGATCAAATCTGTAATATCAGGCTCTCCCTCAGCTGTCTCCGAATCTCAATGATATTTGCAATCATTGAACCAAATGAAAACCAACTGTGATGGGAAATGCATTCGCAGTTGGGAAAATAAATGAAGAAAATTCCAGAATGTAGCTGACCTTGGTGATATCCCAGCCTCCAAACCTCCCAGGAACTCACATGGCGATGAACCTTCTCAGGTAACAGGCGTGTGGGAATGAGTTCCAGAGCCCACTGACCCTGAGACTCCGAATGTCTAACATGCATTTCACCAATTCACACGCTTTTCAAATCTGATTCGTTCTCCCCTCACAAATTCATCTTTTCCGAAGGAAAAAAAATGAATATAGAGACATCCAGAACTTAAATTACTTTGGATGTCACTGATTATTCAATCAAAGTCAGATGGGGTTAATATTTATTTCCGAAGCTTGCTGGTATCTGAACAATGAGACCGGAACTGAGACTGGGATACCAGCTGGAGCTGATACTGCGCCATTGTGGCAGGAGGAAACACTCTGCTTGAGAGTGAGGGGCAATTGTGGCCCGTGTCCTCATGGCCTTTGGGTGGGTGAAGGCTGGCAGAGTGCCGCATGATTAGCAACCCTAGGGGTGTGGGTGCAATCAGTGGGTAAGGGCTGCCAGGGGAGCTGGTTGGAGCTGGGGAAGGTTTTGTATTTTGTCAGTTACTTTGATATCTGTATTAATGGAACTGACGGTAATATATCAGCGTGGATGGGGGAAGCAGACATTGGGATAAATGGGGTGTTTTACAGTTAGCAAGCTGAGCAAAGATCAGTTCTGCGGTTTCAACAATTCACAATCTGTATTAGCGGCCTGAATCTTCTGAAAAGTGGAGCAATGAATGACTCCAGTGAGGGTGGCACATTGGCACAGTGGTTAGCACTGCTGCCTCATAGAGCTAGGGACCTGGGTTCAATTCCCGGCTTGGGTGACTGTGTGGAGTCTGCATGTTCTCCCCGTGTCTGCGTGGGTTTCCTCCAGGTGCCCCGGTTTCCTCCTACGAAAGACGTGCTGATTAGGTGCACTGGATAAATTCTCCCTCAGTGTACCCGAACAGGTGCCAGAGTGTGGCTACTGGGGATTTTCACAGTAACTTCATTGCAGTGTTAATGTAAGCCTACTCATGACACTAATAAATAAACTTTAAACTTTTAAATTTGCTGATGCATCACGGGGCTCTGAGGCTGCACACACATACGGCAATTTTAACTTATGTTTGCCAGTTTTAACATGCCCTGTGTGGTAAACCACTGTTAGCTTATTGCCTGTGTGTGTGTGACATGCCTGGACATGCCCCTGCCGGCCCTGCCTGGGACTTCTCCCCCTCTGGTCCAGGTATAAA
This sequence comes from Mustelus asterias, assembly GCF_964213995.1. Lineage (NCBI taxonomy): Eukaryota > Metazoa > Chordata > Chondrichthyes > Carcharhiniformes > Triakidae > Mustelus > Mustelus asterias. The sequence goes on along the minus strand of NC_135824.1, from coordinate 34,989,969 downwards.
GGTGACTGCTCCCCACCCCCTGCCTCAGTCGCTGGACCAGTTCATCGTCATGGGTATGCTCCAAGTCTTTTGCTAATAAAAGCCTATTTGTTCTTGCACACAAACTAGTCTTTGCTTGATTGATAGTGCATCACCCTGGGTGTTGATTTGGAAAGAGATGACCAGACACACAGAGTCCTCTACTCACCCTGCTTTTTACACGGATCCACCTTTTCCCAACAGGAGTAAAAGCTGCTGAGCTGCACAGCTGATTATTCAATCAAAATCAGATGGGTTAATATTTATTTCTGAAGCTTGCTGGTATCTGAACAATGAGACTGGAACTGAGACCAGGATGCCAACTGATACTGCGCCATTGTTTGAGAATGCACAGCTCAAAAAACTCCAGCCAGAGTTTCAAGACCTCCAGCACAATGGCAACCCCCCCAAAGCCCATCTCGCTCCCCCTGAAGGAGGACATTGGTGTTGGCAGGAGGTTGGGATTGAGGGAGGAGGTTGGGATTGAGGGAGGAGGTTGGGATTGAGGGATGAGGTTGGGATTGAGGGAGGAGGTTGAGATTGAGGGAGGAGGTTGGGATTGTGAGAAGAGGTTGGGATTGAGGGAGGAGGTTGAGATTGAGGGAGGAGGTTGGGATTGTGAGAGGAGGTTGGGATTGTGAGAGGAGGTTGGGATTGAGGGAGGAGGTTGAGATTGAGGGAGGAGGTTGGGATTGTGAGAGGAGGTTGGGATTGAGGGAGGAGGTTGGGATTGAGGGAGGAGGTTGGGATTGAGGGAGGAGGTTGGGATTGTGGGAGGAGGTTGGGATTGAGGGAGGAGGTTGGGATTGAGGGAGGAGGTTGGGATTGAGGGAGAAAGTTGGGATTGAGGGAGGAGGTTGGGATTGAGGGAGGAGGTTGGGATTGAGGGAGGAGGTTGGGATTGAGGGAGGATGTTGGGATTGTGGGAGGAGGTTGGGATTGAGGGAGGAGTTTGGGATTGAGGGAGGAGGTTGGGATTGAGGGAGGAGTTTGGGATTGAGGGAGGAGGTTGAGATTGAGGGAGGAGGTTGGGATTGAGGGAGGAGGTTGCGATTGAGGGAGAAAGTTGGGATTGATGGAGGAGGTTGGGATTGAGGGAGGAGGTTGGGATTGAGGGAGGAGGTTGGGATTGAGGGAGGATGTTGGGATCGTGGGAGGAGGTTGGGATTGAGGGAGGAGTTTGGTATTGAGTGAGGAGGTTGAGATTGAGGGAGGAGGTTGGGATTGAGGGAGGAGGTTGGGATTGAGGGAGGAGGTTGGGATTGAGGGAGGAGGTTGGGATTGTGGGAGGAGGTTGGGATTGTGAGAGGAGGTTGGGATTGTGAGAGGAGGTTGGGATTGGGGGAGGAGGTTGGGATTGAGGGAGGAGGCTGGGATTGTGGGAGGATGTTGGGATTGTGGGAGGAGGTTGGGATTGAGGGAGGAGTTTGGGATTGGGGGAGGAGGTTGAGATTGAGGGAGGAGGTTGGGATTGTGGGAGGAGGTTGGGATTGTGAGAGGAGGTTGGGATTGTGAGAGGAGGTTGGGATTGGGGGAGGAGGTTGGGATTGAGGGAGGAGGCTGGGATTGAGGGAGGAGGTTGGGATTGAGGGAGAAGGTTGGGATTGTGGGAGGAGGTTGGGATTGTGAGAGGAGGTTGGGATTGATAGAGGAGGTTGGCATTGGGGGAGGAGGTTGGGATTGAGGGAGGAGGCTGGGATTGTGGGAGGATGTTGGGATTGTGGGAGGAGGTTGGGATTGAGGGAGGAGTTTGGGATTGAGGGAGCAGGTTGAGATTGAGGGAGGAGGTTGGGATTGTGGGAGGAGGTTGGGATTGTGAGAGGAGGTTGGGATTGGGGGAGGAGGTTGGGATTGAGGGAGGAGGCTGGGATTGAGGGAGGTGGTTGGGATTGAGGGAGAAGGTTGGGATTGAGGGAGGAGGTTGGGATTGAGGGAGAAAGTTGGGATTGAGGGAGGAGGTTGGGATTGAGGGAGGAGGTTGAGATTGAGTGAGGAGGTTGGGATTGTGAGAGGAGGTTGGGATTGAGGGAGGAGGTTGGGATTGAGGGAGGAGTTTGGCATTGAGGGAGGAGGTTGAGATTGAGGGAGGAGGTTGGGATTGAGGGAGGAGGTTGGGATTGAGGGAGGAGGTTGGGATTGAGGGAGGAGGTTGGGATTGTGGGAGGAGGTTGGGATTGTGAGAGGAGGTTGGGATTGAGGGTGGAGGTTGGGATTGAGGGAGGAGGTTGGGATTGTGGGAGGAGGTTGGGATTGAGGGAGGAGGCTGGGATTGAGGGAGGACGTTGGGATTGAGCGAGGATGTTGGGATTGAGGGAGGATGTTGGGATTGGGGGAGGAGGTTGGGATTGAGAGAGGAGGTTGGGATTGTGAGAGGAGGTTGGGATTGAGGGAGGAGGTTGGGATTGAGGGAGGAGTTTGGGATTGAGGGAGGAGTTTGAGATTGAGGGAGGAGGTTGGGATTGTGAGAGGAGGTTGGGATTGAGGGAGGAGGTTGGGATTGAGGGAGGAGTTTGGGATTGAGGGAGGAGGTTGAGATTGAGGGAGGAGGTTGGGATTGAGGGAGGAGGTTGGGATTGAGGGAGGAGGTTGGGATTGAGGGAGGAGGTTGGGATTGTGGGAGGAGGTTGGGATTGTGAGAGGAGGTTGGGATTGATGGAGGAGGTTGGGATTGAGGGAGGAGGTTGGGATTGTGGGAGGAGGTTGGGATTGAGGGAGGAGGCTGGGATTGAGGGAGGACGTTGGGATTGAGCGAGGATGTTGGGATTGAGGGAGGATGTTGGGATTGGGGGAGGAGGTTGGGATTGAGAGAGGAGGTTGGGATTGTGAGAGGAGGTTGGGATTGAGGGAGGAGGTTGGTATTGAGGGAGGAGTTTGGGATTGAGGGAGGAGGTTGAGATTGAGGGAGGAGGTTGGGATTGAGGGAGGAGGTTGTGATTGAGGGAGGAGGTTGGAATTGGGGGAGGAGGTTGGGATTGAGGGAGGAGGCTGGGATTGAGGGAGGACGTTGGGATTGAGCGAGGATGTTGGGATTGAGGGAGGATGTTGGGATTGGGGGAGGAGGTTGGGATTGAGAGAGGAGGTTGGGATTGAGGGAGGATGTTGGGATTGAGGGAGGATGTTGGGATTGAGGGAGGAGGTTGGGATTGAGGGAGGATGTTGGGATTGAGGGAGGATGTTGGGATTGAGGGAGGAGGTTGGGATTGAGGGAGGATGTTGGGATTGTGTGAGGAGGCTAGCATTGTGGGAGGAGTTTGGGAAGGTTATACCATTGATGGAGGAGGTTTAGAAACTTGGCCAAGGAACATGAATTGCAGACACTTGAGACTGGAATACCTCACATGAGATGTAGGTTAAGCTTACTGCAGAGATAGTGGGCATTTACTGTATCTTGCACTCCAGCAAGTGTGAAGAAAACATCCGTCACCACAATTCGGGACTGGAAGGTGCAAAGATTGCAATGTAAGTGAACATTTTCAATCCCAATTAAGAGCAGCCACACTCCGCCACTGACAGGAAGATCTGGGCCATTCACTTAGAATAAGAACTCGAGAGTAATGGCCCAGAACTTCCTCAGAATGGCAATCTCCTTCGGATTGTCACTCTCGACAAACCTACCCTCACTGAAATTGTTACAGCTCCTGTATCGACCAACCTCACTCAGGCTGAGAGACATGAGCTGTCAGCGCATCTCCAGCAGCATCAGCATTGAGTAACTGGGTGCTGAGAGGTAGGTAAAGTAAAATTTATTTATTAGTGTCACAAGTAGGCTTACATTAACACTGCAATGAAGCTAGTGTGAAAATCCTTTTGTCACCACACTCTGGCGCCTGTTCGGGTACACTGAGGGAGAATTTAGAATGGCCAGTGCACCTAACCAGCACGTCTTTCAGACTGTGGGAGGAAACCGGAGCACCCAGAGGAAACCCACGCAAACGCGGGGAGAACGTGCAGACTCCGCACAGTGACCCAAGCCGGGAATCGAACCCAGGTCTCAGGCGTTGTGAGGCAGCAGTGCTAACCACTGTGCTACCCGGTAGTGCCCCCTTTTTTACTGCAGTAGTTGCAGTAAAGGGAATGCTTAAAGGGACAAGGGAAGTTTCACTGGTAAATGGTTTACCAGGGAGGGTGGGATCCAGGGAGGAGATCGGGAGGGGGGAGGAGGCTGGAAGGGGATGGAGCAGAAGGGAGGAGGTGAGGCTGACTGGAGGAGTGGGGGTTCAGAAGACAGACGGTCGGAAAATCCCGCTGTATGTCTCTTTCAGCTCCTCTAAGCCTTTCAGATTTCTGAGCTCCTTCCTGAATGATTTCAACTGCTCCATCTTTGGTGTTTGAAGTCAGCCCTAAGTCTGCAATTCCCTCCCTAAACCTCTCCACCTCTGGATCATTAGACAAAGCAGCAGAAGTAGACCAATCGGCCCATTGAATCTGCTCTGCCATTCAATGAGATCATGGCTGATCTAATATAATCTTCAACTCCACTTTCCTGCCTTATCCTCATAACCCTCGATTCCCTTACTGATTAAAAATCTGTCTATCTCAGCCTTGAACAGACTTAACGACCCAGTCTCTACAGCCCTCTGCGGTAAAGAATCCCATAGATTCACTACCTTCAGGGAGAAAACTCTTTCTCATCTATGCCTTAAATGGGCAGCCTCTTACTCTGAGATTATGGTCCTAGACTCTCTCACAAGGGAAAACAGCCTCTCAATATCCACACTGAGAATCCTATATGTCTCAATAAGGTTGCGTCTCATTCTTCTAACCTCTTTGATCAAGCTTCATATCATCTTACCTGATTTGTTTTTCAATGGATTGGTGTCATAAGTGTTTTGATTGATATTACATTTTTGAAGTGCCTTGAGCTATTTGCTTACATGATGTAACTGTAAGTATATGTCGCTAACAAATTACTGCCATTCCAATACTGGTCATGTACTCTGCAAAGTGAACATTTCCATGGAAAAATGGCTAGTTTATGTTAGAACCTGCCTGAAGGATCTGTGGCGTTTTTGGACTCTCACAGTGAGAGCGTCGGATTAGCCTGTCCTCCATATTCCCAACCCCACAACTGCCCCAACAAAAACAAAATGCTCTTTGAATAAGAACATAAGAACTAAGAGCAGAAGTAAGCCATCTGGCCCCTCGAGCCTGCTCCGCCATTCAATAAGATCATGGCTGATCTTTTCGTTGACTCAGCTCCACTTACCTGCCCGCTCACCATTACCCTTAATTCCTTTACTGTTCAAAAATCTACCTATCCTTGCCTTAAAAGCATTCAATGAGGGAGCCTCAACTGCTTCACTGGGCAGGGAATTCCACAGATTCACAACCCTTTGGGTTCCTCCTCAAATCAATAGCAAGCTGTGCCGTTTATAGAAAAGTGGTTATTTTAGATTAAATAAGGAGAAATTGTCTGCATGCGACTGGGCTATTTATGAGGGCAGTTTTAAAGATTTTCTTTCTGTCTTTTTCTGATTCCTTGTTTCCTTTACATAAAATTATTCTCACTAATAAATTCTCCCATCTCCCTGGTTATCACGTGACCAGTCTTCCTTCACCTCTCAGTCTGCTCGGAATACATGCAGCTCATTGTGAAAATTAAACAATTCTTTATCAACCCCTTCATCAGACCCCGGAAAGGGAATTAGCAAAACTGGAGACACAATGGCTGAAATTTTACCACCCCACCCACCACGGGAAGGTTCGTTGACCTCGGGCAGGACTTTACGGTTTTGGGACGAATGAGGCTGTGATATCCCACCCAATCATTCTAAAAAGGAAATGCTCGTGTTTCTCAAAGGAGGCCATTCTTATGGATTCTCAATGGTGTTGCCTTTAACTGCACTGCACTTCATTCAACGTTGGTGAACCAGCAGAGAGGTGAGAAGTCGAATATATAAACCAACTTCAGTAAACATAGGTGCTGAAAACCACACGGCTGCTGGAGTTTTGGCTAAAACGTCAAATTCTCCATTTTCACTTGCAACAGGGCGAGCACGACCGAGATTGGAGAATCCCACTGAGTACAGGCAGAGATGAGGGCAAGAGTTTCCGGCCTCCCAGCCCCGTGTTTCCCGGCAGTGGAAGACAGCGTTCTGTTCACTGGCGGCGGGATTCTCCAGTCCCGCCGCGGCCAATGGGATTTCCCATTGACATCACCTCTCGCCGCTGTGAAACCCGCAGGCGGGGGTGCGCGACCGGAGAATCCTGCTGACGTGAACAACCAGAAAATTCCGGCTGGGATATTCCCACATTTGTGGAGCCCAGAATTAGAGAAGGCAAAAATGCAATGGTTACAACAATTCCAATGAGGAGTTTGGGAAAAGCGTTTTTGGCCCAGAGAGTGGTGGGGATGTGGAAGTTGCTCGCACATGGAGAATTTGAGGTGAAAAGTATTAAGTGTAGTTAAGGGGAAGCTGGGCATGGGGGAGAATGAGACAGAAGTAGGTTTTCTCTGGGTGTTCTGGTTTCCTCCCACAAAGATGTGGTGGACTTGGTGAATTGGCCATGCTAAATTTCCCCTTAGTGTCAGGGGGACTATCTCGGGTAAATGCATGGGGCTATGGAGAAAGGGCCTGGGTGGGATTGTGGTTGGTGCAGACTCGAAGGGCCGAACGGCCTCCTCCTGCACTGTAAGATTCTAAGAATAGAATTAGATTAAATAGAGAGGAAGCTCGCTCAGAGCATCAACACTGAAACCACTTGGTCCGAATGGCAGCTCCAGTGCTGTGAGTTCTATATAATTTCATTGTATTAATTCATGGATTGAACAAATCATTTTAGTCAATCAGAATCCACTAACATAGCACAAACCAGATTTAAAGCTTCACTCCAAAAACCTGAATATATTCTGTATCAATATGTTGATCTAATTGGGTGCTAACTGAAACTATAATGTCCGTACTCTGTGGCGATTATGAAGCATTAAGAGGGAGTGCAATGGCTGATGGACAGTCTTTCATCATTCTCTGATGCACTTGTCTTTGCCTCATGTTCAAGTTTCCTCTCATTTGCGTTGTGTAAGGTTATTTTCCATTATTAAGCCCACTTTTGCTTCAAATTACTTCTCAATACCACTGCTTAATTAATGCCTTATCCCTGGATTGACCTTTAATGATCTGCAATGTTGACATATCCTTGCGAATGGCAATCTGTGTAATATTTACACAGAAAGCAACAAGGCAGGGATTAGTGACAGATAGGAGATGCAGGCAGCTAGTTAGTACGTATGGAAGCAAATTGGGGTTTATTGATTGGAGATTAGGGAAAACAATATTTGAGCGAAAGGTTATTTTAGGGCATGGACGATAAAGCGGTGTCTTCATAGAATCCCTACAGTGCAGAAGGAGGCCATTCGGCCCATCGAGTCTGCACTGACCACAATCCCACCCAAGCCTGATCCCCATAATTCCATGCATTTACCCTAGCTAATCCCCCTGCCACTAGGGGGCAATTTAGCATGGCCAATCCACCTAACCCGCACATCTTTAGAGTGTGGGAGGAAACCGGAGCACCCGGAGATAACCCACACAGACATGGGGAGAATGTGCAAACTCCACACAGACAGTGACCCAAGCCAGGAATCGAACCCAGGTCCCTGGCGCTGTGAGGCAGCAGTGTTAACCACTGAGCCACGGTGCCACATACACTGTGCCCCATGTCTTGGGGCCTTGTGCTGTTTATTCAGGGTTTCCAACTCTTGTTGGACCTGTTCTGGAATGATTTTTCACATGTTCACTTACCTCTAACCACTCCTCACCCGACTCCTGCCGCAGAATTTTAGATAAATCCATCCCACCATCTCATAGAGTCATAGAATCATCGAGTCATAGAAGTTTACAGCATGGAAACAGGCCCTTTGGCCCAACTTGTCCATGCCGCCCTTTTTTTTTAAACCCCTAAGCTAGTCCCAATTGCCTGCATTTGGCCATATCCCTCTATACCCATCTTACCCAAATGTTTTTTAAAAGACAAAATTGTACCCGCCTCTACTACTACCTTTGGCAGCTTGTTCCAGACACTCACCACCCTGTGTGTGAAAAAATTGCCCCTCTAGACACTTTTGTATCTCTCCCTTCTCCCCTTAAACCTATGCCCTCTAATTTTAGACTCCCCTACCTTTGGGAAACGATATTGACTATCTAGCTGATCTGTGCCCCTCATTATTTTATAGACCTCTATAAGGTCACCCCGCAGCCTTCTATGCTTCAGAGAAAAAATTCCCAGTCTATCCAGTCTCTCCTTATAACTCAAACAATCAAGTCCTGGTAGCATCCGAGTAAATCTTTTCTGCACACTTTCTAGTTTAATAATATCCTTTCTATAATAGGGTGACCAGAACGGTACACAGTATTCCAAGTGTGGCCTTACCAATGTCTTGTACAACTTCAACAAGATGTCCCAATTCCTGTATTCAATGTTCTGACCAATGAAACCAAGCATGCTGAATGCCTTCTTCACCACTCTGTCCACCTGTGACTCCACTTTCAAGGAGCTATGAACATGTACCCCTAAATCTCTTTGCTCTGTAACTCTCCCCAACTCCCTACCATTAACTGAGTAAGTCCTGCTCTGGTTCAATCTACCAAAATGCATCACCTCGCATTTATCTAAATTAAACTCCATCTGCCATTCATCAGCCCTCTGGCCCAATTGATCAAGATCCCATTGTAATCGGAGATAACTTTCTTCACCGGCCACTATGCCACCAATCGTGGTGTCATCTGCAAACTTACTAACCATGCCTCCTAAATTCTCATCCAAATCATTCATATAAATGACAAATAACAGTGGACCCAGCACTGATCCCTGAGGCACACCGCTGATCATCGGCCTCCAGTTTGAAAAACAACTCTCTACAACCATCCTCTGGCTTCTGTCAGCAAGGAAGAAGTCTCACAACACCAGGTTAATGTCCAACAGGTTCATTTGGTAGCATAAGCCACTAGTGGCTGGAGACAATACACATCTCTTTAACCTGTGCTTAATTCTGTCATCAAGCCAATTTTGTATCCATTTAGCCACCTCACCCTGGATCCCGTGAGATTTAACCTTATGCAACAACCTACCATGCAGTACCTTGTCAAAGGCCTTGCTGAAGTCCATGCAGACAACATCAACTGCACTGCCCTCATCTACCTTCTTGGTTACCCCTTCAAAAGACTCAATCAAATTTGTGAGACATGATTTTTCACTCACAAAGCCATGCTGACTGTCCCTAATCAGTCTTTGCGTCTCTAACTTACCCACCATAGTTGTGAGGCTCAGTGGCCTGTCGTTCCCAGGCTTTTCCCTGCAGCCCTTTCTAAACAAAGGCACAACATTTGCCACTCTCCAATCTTCTGGCACCTCACCTGTGACTATCGATGATTCAACTATCTCTGCTAGGGGACCTGCAATTTCCTCCCTAGCCTCCCACAATGTCCTGGGATACATTCATGCTAATTGGAATGCACACAGACTCTGTTACCCAATGGGGTCAGTCCTGATAGTCGATCAAGTAGTCCTTTAATTCCCAACTCCAATGTGATTTCCTCCTGGGTTGTGCTCACTGTTTGGAGAATTATACTTGAATTGCCGGAGATTCCAGGAACATTGCCAGTTTTATATTCACTGGATGCTGGTACTTGGCTCTGACTCTCAATGATCCTGGTACACAGTGGCAAATGCAGACAGTAGGGTGACGCTGGCATGGAATGAATGGGCTGAATGGCCCCCTTCAGCGCCATAATGCGTAGTGGTCCATTTTGGCAGGTTAAATGGGATGAAGGAGTAAATTTATAAAGGGAAAGACTCTTAGTACGGTAGAGGATCAGAAGGACCTTGGGGTCCGGGTCCATAGGACTCTAAAATCGACCCCGCAGGTGGAGGAGGTGGTTAAGAAGGCGTATGGTGTGCTGGCCTTTATCAATCGAGGGATTGAGTTTAGGAGTCCGGGGATAATGATGCAGCTGTATAAGACCCTCGTCAGACCCCACTTGGAGTACTGTGCTCAGTTCTGGTCACCTCATTACAGGAAGGATGTGGAAAAGATGGAAAGGGTGCAGAGGAGATTTACAAGGATGTTGCCTGGATTGAGTGGCATGCCTTATGAGGATAGGCTGAGGGAGCTCGGTCTTTTCTCCTTGGAGAGACGAAGGATGAGAGGAAACCTAATAGAGGGATATAAGATGTTGAGGGGCATAGATCGGGTGGACTCTCAGAGGTTTTTTCCCAGGGTGGAAATGGCTGCTACGAGAGGGCACAGGTTTAAGGTGCTGGGGGGTAGGTACAGGGGAAATGTTAGGGGGAAGTTTTTCACACAGAGGGTGGTGGGCGAGTGGAATCGGCTGCCGTCAGTGGTGGTGGAGGCAAACTCAATAGGGTCTTTTAAGAGACTCCTGGATGAGTACATGGGACTTAATAGGATGGAGGGTTATCGGTAGGCCTAAAAGGTAGGGATATGTTCGGCACAACTTGTGGGGCCGAAGGGCCTGTTTTGTGCTGTAGTTTTTCTATGTTTCTATGTTTCTATAATGACTCTATGAGTTAGGTTACAGGAAAGAGATCTATATATTGGGGAAGATTATGAGTTGATGGGGCAATCTGTGTGTCTTATTTAGTGCAGCAGTTGTCTCATTGGTATTCGACCCAGGTGAAGCGTTAGGTGAGGAATGCATTTTCCTGCAATAATTAGTGACAACCTCTGAAGATTTCAGATTGTTTGTCTGACTACTTGAGTACTGTTGGGGGGGACAGCCCATCTGGGGGAAGCAGCAGTGGCCGTGTCTCTGGGGTGGAGTCCGGCCCTGTAACTCAGAGGGCTAAAGAAAAGAGGAGGAAGGCAGTATTAATCGGGGACTCGACAGTCAGGGGGACGGACAGGCGATTTTGCGGAGGCAGGCGGGAGTCTCGCATGGTGGTCTACCTCCCTGGGGCTGGGATCCAGGATGTCGCTGGGCGAGTCCCAGAAATCCTGAGGTGGGAGGGAGAGGAGCCGGAGGTAGCGGTACATATTGGTACCGCTGATGTGGGTAGGAAGGGGGAAGGGAGAAAAGAGAGTATAGGGAATTAGGGAGACAGCTGAGAAGGAGGAAAGCAAAGGTAGTAATCTCAGGATTGCTGCCTGTGCCACGGGAAGGTGAGGACAGGAATGGAGTGAGGTGGTGGATGAATGTGTGGCTGAGGGACTGGTGCAGGGGGCAGGGATTCAGGTTCCTGGACCATTGGAACCTCTCCAGGGGCAGGTGTGACCTGTACACAAAAAACGGGTGGCACTTGAATCCCAGGGGGACCAATATCCTGGCAGGAAGGTTGGCTAAGGCTACTGGGGAGAGTTTAAACTAGATAGGTTGGGGGGAGGGGATCAAAATGAGGTGACTGAGAGTGAGGAAGGTAGCTCGCAAACAGAGAAGGGTTATAGATGGTGCAAGAGGGCAGATGGACAGGGAATAGAGAAGGGGAGAGCTCAGACCAAAGGATTGAGATGTGTTTACTTTAATGCCAGGAGTATAGTGAATAAAGGGGATGAGCTCAGAGCGTAGATCGATGCCTGGAAGTATGGTGTGGTGGCCATTACGGAGACTTGGATGTCTCAGGGACAGGACTGGATACTCCAGGTGCCGGGATTCAGAAGTTTCAGGAAGGACAGGGAGGGAGGCAAGAGAGGGGGTGGAGTGGCACTGTTGATCAGGGATAGTGTCACAGCTGTAGAGAAGGTGTATGCTGTGGAGGGATTCATAGAGTCTCCGAGTCTCTGTGGGTGGAAGTTCGGAGTGGGAAGGGGCCGGTCACTTTGCTGGGAGTTTTCTATAGGCCGCCCAATAGTAACAGGGAGGTGGAGGAGCAGATAGGGAAACAGATCCTGGAGAGATGCAGTAATAGCAGAGTTGTTGTGATGGGAGACTTTAATTTCCCAAACATAGATTGGAATATCCCTATGGTAAGGGGATTAGATGGGGAAGAGTTCGTTAGGTGTGTTCAGGAGGGTTTCCTGACACAGCATGTGGACAAGCCTACAAGAGGAGAGGCTGTACTTGATCTGATACTGACCAATGAACCTGGACAGATGTCAGATCTCTCAGTGGGAGAGCATCTTGGGGATAGCGATCATAACTCTATCTCCTTTAGACTTGCATTGGAAAAAGAGAGGATCAGGCAAGCTCGGAAAGTGTTTATATGGAGTAAGGGGAAATATGAAGACATTAGACAGCAAATTAGAGGAGTAAATTGGAAGGAGGTATTCTCGGGGAAATGTACTGAAGAGAGGTGGCAGTTTTTCAAGGAATGTCTGTCTAGAGTTCTACAGGACAACGTTCCGAGCAGACAGGGAGGTGTTGGTCGGTTAAAGGAACCGTGGTGCACGAAAGCTGTGCGGGACCTAGTCGAGAAGAAAAGGAATGCGTACAAAGGTTCAGAGAGCTTGGCAAAGATAGGGATTTAGAAGAGTATACGGCTTGTAGGAAGGGACTAAAGAAGGAAATTAGGAGAGCCAGAAGGGGTCACGAGAAGGCCCTGGCAGGTAGGATTAAGGAGAACCCTAAGGTGTTCTATAAATATGTGAAGAGTAAAAGGATGAGACGTGACGGAATAGGGCCTAGAAAAGGTGAAGGCGGGAAAGTCTGTACGGAACCAGTAGAAATGGCAGAGGTGCTCAATGAGTATTTTGCCTCGGTTTTCACAGAGGAAAAGGACCTGGGTGGATGTACTGTGGGCGTGCGGTGGACTGAAAGGATTGAGTATGTGGACTTTAAGAAAGAGGTTGTGCTGGAATCTTTGAATGGCATCAAGATAGATAAGTCGCCGGGTCCGGATGGGATGTACCCCAGGTTACTGTGGGAGGCGAGGGAGGAGATTGCAGAGCCTCTGGCGATGATCTTTGCGTCGTCGATGGAGACAGGAGAGGTGCCGGAGGATTGGAGGATTGCGGATGTGGTTCCTATTTTCAAGAAGGGGAATAGGGATAGCCCAGGTAATTAGCGACCGGTGAGTCTAACTTCAGTGGTTGGTAAACTGATGGAGAAGATCCTGAAGGACAGGATATATGAGCATTTAGAGAGGTTTAGTATGCTCAAGAATACTCAGCATGGCTTTGTCAAGGGCAGATCGTGCCTTATGAGCCTGGTGGAGTTCTTCGAAAATGTGACTAAACACATTGACAAAGGGAAGGCAGTAGATGTGGTTTATATGGATTTTAGCAAGGCGTTCGATAAGGTCCCCCATGCAAGGCTTCTAGAAAAAGTGAGAGGGCATGGGATCCAAGGGGCTGCTGCCCTGTGGATCCAGAACTGGCTTGCCCAAAGGAGGCAGAGAGTGGGTATAGATGGGTGTTTTTCTAAATGGAGGTCGGTCATCAGTGGTGTGCCCCAGGGATCTGTTCTGGGACCCTTGCTGTTTGTCATTTTCATAAATGACCTGGATGAGGAAGCGGAGGGATGGGTTGGTAAGTTTGCCGATGACACGAAGGTTGGTGGGGTTGTGGATAGTCTGGAGGGATGTCAGAAGTTACAGAGGGACATAGATAGGATGCAAGACTGGACGGACAAGTGGCAGATGGACTTCAACCCAGATAAATGCGTCGTGGTCCATTTTGGTAGGACAAATGGGATGAAGGAGTACAATATAAAGGGAAAGACTCTTAGTACTGTAGAGGATCAGAAGGACCTTGGGGTCCGGGTCCATAGGACTCTGAAATCGGCCCCGCAGGTGGAGGAGGTGGTTAAGAAGGCGTATGGTGTGCTGGCCTTTATCAATTGAGGGATTGAGTTTAGGAGTCCGGGGATAATGATGCAGCTATATAAGACCCTCGTCAGACCCCACTTGGAGTACTGTGCTCAGTTCTGGTCGCCTCACTATAGGAAGGATGTGGAAAAGATTGAAAGGGTGCAGAGGAGATTTACAAGGATGTTGCCTGGATTGAGTGGCATGCCTTATGAGGATAGGCTGAGGGAGCTCAGTCTTTTCTCCTTGGAGAGACGAAGGATGAGAGGAGACCTAATAGAGGTGTATAAGATGTTGAGAGGCATAGATCGGGTGGACTCTCAGAGGCTTTTTCCCAGGGTGGAAATGTCTGCTACGAGAGGACACAGGTTTAAGGTGCTGGGGGGGTAGGTACAGGGGAGATGTTAGGGGTAAGTTTTTCACACAGAGGGTGGTGGGCGAGTGGAATCGGCTGCCATCAGGGGTGGTGGAGGCGAACTCAATAGGGTCTTTTTGGAGACTCCTGGGTGAGTACATGGAGCTTAATAGGATGGAGGGTGATAGGTAGGTCTAGAAGATAGGGATGTGTTTGGCACAACTTGTGGGCCGAAGGGCCTGTTTGTGCTGTAGTTTTTCTATATGTTTCTTACAACATGCAGTTTGAGGATGGAGACCTTTGCAATGAACATGAAAGGCAGATTCGGGATGTACAGCCGAGGCTTTATAAGGCTCTGATCAAACCACATTTGGAGTATTGTGAGCAATTTTGGGGCCTGTATCTGAGGAAGGATGTGCTTGCCTTGGAGGTGCATGAGAATGATCCCAGGAATGAAAAGCTTGACGTATGAGGAACATCGGAGGACTCTGGGCCTGTGGAGTTTAGAAGGGTGAGGGGGAATCTCATTAAAGGACTCTGCTTACACCGCCTTTTGAGGAAGAGAGTTCCAAAGACCCATCATCCTCTGGGATAAAAGAATTTGCCTCATCTTTGTCTTAAATGGGTGACCCTTTGTTTTTAAACGGTGACCTCTAACCCTAATTCTCCCACAAGAGGAAACATCCTCTCCGCATCCACCCTGTCAACACCCCTCAGGATCTTATATCTTTCAATCAAGTCAAGGTGATGCAAGCAAATGGCGTTAGCTTAGATGGGCTTTTTGGTCGGCATGGACTAGTTTGGGCCGAAGGGCCTGTCTCTGTGCCGTAGATTCTATGATTCTAAGTCACATCTTTCTCTTCTAAATTCCAGCGGATACAAGCTTAGACTGCCCAGTCTTTCCTCATAAGGTAACATATCCATTCCAGGTAAATCTTCTCTGAACTGCTTCCGCCATTTACATCTCTCTTTAAATAATGAGACAAAGTACTCCAGATGTGTTCTCACCAATACTCTGAAAAAATGAACCATGACCTCCCAACCTCCCTGCTTTTATATTCAATTTCCCACGCAATAAATTATAACATTCTATTAGCTTTCTTAATTACTTGCTGTACTTGTATATTCACCCTTTGTGGTTCATATTCTAGGACTACCAGAACCCTCTGCATCTCAGAGCTCCGTAATCTTTCATGAGTTAAATAATATACTACTTCCTGCCAAAATGGACAATTTCACATTTCCCCAATGATCAGATCTTTGTCCACCTGTCATACCTGGCATAACGGAAGATGGTTGTGGTGATTGGAGATAAATCATCTCAGCTCCAGGACATCACTGCTGGAGTTCCTCAGGATAGTGTCCTTGGCCCAACCATCTTCAGCTGCTTCATCAATAACCTTCCTTCCATCATAAGATCAGAAGTGAGGATGTTCGTTGATGACTGTGCAATGCTCAGCAATATTCATGACTCCTCAGATACTGAAGCAGTCCATGTCCAAATGCAGCAAGACCTGGACAATATCCAGACTTGGGCTGACAAGTGGTGGGCAAGGTGATAGAGTTCCAGCCCTGCTCTGGCTAGAAGCAAGCTCACACAATAGTCTGTCAGATACATCTGTGAACATAAACACACATGGCACATTGGTATTCAAATTGACTGGCTTTACTCGATCATAGGTGAGCTAGCTAGATGGGTGGAGAGCTGGCTTAGCCATAGCTGGCTGTAGAGATTTGCATTCTAATCAGTATTCTGTAATTTGATTTCTGTGTCTGTGCCCTGTTTGAGAACAGAGACCACTCCATCTGACGAAGGAGCATTGCTCCGAAAGCTTATGGTATTTGCTACCAAATAAACCTGTTGGACTTTAACCTGGTGTTGTGAGACTTCTTACTTAGCCATAGAAGACAGAGGGTAGCAGTGGAGGGGTCTTTTTCCGGTTGGAGTTCTGTGACTAGTGGTGTTCCGCAGGGCTCTGTACTGGGACCTCTGCTGTTTGTGATATATATAAATGATTTGGAGGAAGATGTAACTGGTGTGATCAGTAAGTTTGCGGACGACACGAAGATTGCTGGAGTTGCGGATGGTGATGAACATTGTCAGAGAATACCGCAGGATAGAGATAGGCTGGAACATTCGGCGGAGAAATGGCAGATGGAATTTAATCCAGATAAATGCGAAGTGATGCATTTTGGTAGATCTAATGTAAGGGGGAGCTATACAATAAATGGCAGAACCATCAGGAGTATAGACACACAGAGGGACCTGGGTGTACAAGTCCACAGATCCTTAAAGGTGGCAACACAGGTGGAGAGGGTGGTGAAGAAGGCATATGGCATGCTTGCCTTTATTGGATGGGGCATAGAATATAAAAGTTGGCATATGATGTTGCAGCTGTATAGAACGTTGGTTGGGCCACATTTGGAATACTGCGTCCAGTTCTGGTCGCCGCACTTCCAGAAGGACGTGGAGGCTTTGGAGAGAGTACAGAGAAGGTTTACCAGGATGTCGCCTGGTATGGAGGGTCTTAGCTATGAGGAGAGATTGGGTAAACTGGGGTTGTTCTCCCTGGAAAGATGGAGGATGAGGAGCTACCTAATAGAGGTGTATAAAATTATGAAGGGCATAGATAGAGTGAACAGTGGGAAGCTTTTTCCCAGGTCGGAGGTGACGAACACAGGGGGTCACGGGTTCAAGGTGAGGGGGGCAAGGTTCAACACAGATGTCAGGGGGACGTATTTTACACAGAGGATGGTGGGGGCCTGGAATGCACTGCCAAGCAGGGTGATTGAGGCGGACACGCTGGGATCGTTTCAGACTTATCTAGATAACCGCCTGAACAGACTGGGAATAGAGGGATACAAAAGAATGGTCTAGTTGGGCACATGAGCGGCGTAGGCTTGGAGGGCCGAAGGGCCTGTTCCTGTGCTGTATTGTTCTTTGTTCTTTGTTCATACCCAATTGCCCAATATGGCAGCAATGTCTCTGGTTAGCCATGTTTCAGAATGAGGTGGAGATGCCAGTGTTGGACTGAGGTGGGCACTGTAAGAAGTCTCACAGCACCAGGTTAAAGTTCAACAGGTTAATTTGGAGTCACGAGCTTTCGGAGCGCTGCTCCTTCATCAGGTGAGTGATGAAGTATGAGGAAGGAGCGACGCTTCGAAAGCTCGTGATTCCAAATAAACCAGTTGGACTTTAACCTGGTGTTGTGAGACTTCTTAATGTTTCGGAATGGGAGAGAGAAGCCAATTTTTAAGCTCTTATACCCAGTGACATAAAACTCCAGCTAAATCTTGAACACATCCTTCATTTTGTCACAGCAGCTTTAAGTATTAATGCTGTGGGTGCCACTGGATCCAGGAGAAGATGTCAGGAGAAAATTGTGCAGAAGTCTGCTCACCCAGAGTTCAGATTCCTGACCTCAATCTCCAATTTTGTCCAATTCCAGCATTCTTTTTTTTGGGGCTTGGTCCATTTGAAAATCTTCCTACTGTGAATATAACCAAATGCCTCAGGCAATGAAAGGGGCAAATTTTAACCTTCCTTAAACAAAGAGTTCATTTTCATGAATGAAATCTCTCAGAATCGCAAATAGAATATTCTGATCTGATTTAATTTAATATTGTCACATGTATTAGTATACAGTGAAAAGTATTGTTTCTTGCGCGCTATACAGACAAAGCATACCGTACATAGAGAAGGAAAGGAGAGAGTGCAGAATGTAGTGTTAAGTCATAGCTAGGGTGTAGAGAAAGATCAACTTAATGCAAGGTAGGTCCATTCAAAAGTCTGACAGCAGCAGGGAAGAAGCTGTTCTTGAGTCGGTTGGTACGTGACCTCAGACTTTTGTATCTTTTTCCTGACGGAAGTAGGTGGAAGAGAGAATGTCCGGGGTGTGTGGGGTCCTTAATTATCCTGGCTGCTTTTGCTGAGGCAGCGGGAAGTGTAGAGTCAATGGATGGGAGGCTGGTTTGCATTGGATTGGGCTACATTCACAACCCTTTGTAGTTCCTTGCGGTCTTGGGCAGAGCAGGAGCCCATACTAAGCTGTGATACCAGAAAGAATAATTTCTATGGTGCATCTGTAAAAGTTGGTGAGAGTCGTAGCACACATGCCAAATCTCTGAACCAGATGATATTATCTGTCAATATCTCACACCCAGTGAAATCAGTGGGAGCAATGATTAAAACAGCACAAAATGAAGGTTCCTCAAGCAGCAGTTATTTATAATGAATCACCTTGATCAACTTTGCACGAATAGTTAGTAGCTGCTTAATTATATCTTGTTAACTATTCTTGAAATTCATGCTGTTATAATTGGTATTGTTCAATATGTTTATACAGCTTTTTTTTTACATCCTCAGGACATCCCAAAACCTGTCATAAATATTTATTAGTGTTTGGTGTGCACTTATAGTTGTCTTGGAGACCATCACCGTCAGTTCAATTGTACTTTACATTCAGTCTGAGAGAGCAGCGTACCTCCGACAGTGCAGCAATCCCTCAGTACTACACTGGGAGTCTCAGTACAGATTATTTGTTTTTTTTTAACTTAGTCATTCTTGGGACATGTGCATCAAAGCCAGCATTTATTTCCCATCTATAACTGTCCTTGAGAAGGTGGTGGGTGAGCCGCCTTCTTGAACCGCTGCAGTCCATGTGGTGTAGGTACACTCACAGAGTTAGGAAAGGGGCTCCAGGATTTTGACCCAGCGACAGTAAAGGAACGGCGATATACTTCCAAGTCGGGATTGTTGATCCTTCAGAAGGAACTCTTCAGTTGTAGGCAATAAAATAAAACAAAATTTACTCCAACTTATAAATCAAAGAAAAAGGTTTAATAAAGAAACTTCATTACTCCAACACTTGAGGCCTCACCCAGGGCCATTCCAAGCTCCCCCCAATTCCCAACACGTTCTTCTTTGAGTCAACTGATCACCGCATCATTTTGTCATTGGTTGCATAGTTTACTGGGTCAGCTGACCCTTGCAGCTTGTTACCATTGGTCACAGTACAACAGATCCAATGTTATCATTGGTTGCATCCTAACAAGGATGGTGAGTGGTTTGGAGTAGAACTTGCAGGTGGTGGTGTTCCGATGTATCTGCTGTTCTTGTTCTTCGAGGTGGGAAATGTCACAGGTTTGGAAGATGCTGTTGAGAAATCTTTGGTGAGTGGCTATTCTACATCTTGAAGATGGTACACACCGCTGCCACTGTGTGCTGGCGGTGGTGGAGTGAGTGAATGCTTAAGGTGGATGGGTTACGCATCCAGCAGACTGCTTTGTCCTGGATGGTGTCGAGCTTCTTGAGTGTTGCTGGAGCTGCACTCATCCAGGCAAGTGGAGAGTGTTCCTTCACACTGCTGACTTGTGCCTTGTAGATGGTGGATAGGCTTTGGGGAGTCAGGAGGTGAGTTACTCACCACAGGATTTCTAGCCTTTGACCTGCTCTTGTAGCCACAGTGCTGACATGTTTGGCCCAGTACTCCGGTTGGTGATAACCTCCACTGGTGAGGAATTCAACAATAAAATGTCCATGGTTCAACCACATTTACATTACTGCAAGCAGTTTTAGTCACCATATTATATAAAGGATATAGAGGCACCATGAAGAAGGTGCAGAGGAGATTTGCAGGGATGATACCAAAAATTCACAAGCACAAAGGATAAACAGGCTGGGTCTTGTTTCTCTTGAGAAAAGAAAGCTGAGGGGTAACCTACCAGAGGTACTTAACATGATGAAAGGTTTTGATCAAGTGGATACAGAGAGAATGTTTCCTCTTGTGGAAAGAACATAGCTAAAGGTCATCAATATATGATAGTCACCAAGAAACTTCTATAGTTTATAAAGTTTATTTAGTCGTGTCACAAGTAGGCTTACATTAACATTGCAATGAAGTTACTGTGAAAATCCCCTAGTCGCCACACTCCGGCGCCTGTTCGGGTACACTGAGGGAGAATTTAGCACGGCCAATGTACCTAACCAGCACGTCTTTCAGACTGTGGGAGGAAACTGGAGCACCCGGAGGAAACCCACGCAGACACGGGGAGAATGTGCAGACTCCGCACAGTGACCCAAGCTGGGAAACGAACTCACGTCCCTGGCATTGCGAGGCAGCTAACCACTGTGCCACCGTGCCGCCCTAATTCTTTACCCAGAGAGTGGGGAGACTGTGGAACTCGCTACCGCAGGGAGTGGTGAGGTGAGACAGCTTGTGTGCCTGCATTGTATGTCCTTCAAAAATTAATTTAGGGACAATATTTGCATTTTAACTTGGACAGTCTGTTTAGCAAGTGTGCACACATCCACCTGTGATTGCACGGATTAAAGAGCCAATCCTCAGCGACGGCTTTGGTTTTTTTCTGAAGTGCTGGACTAATGTATGTCAATGAGGCGTCAGAGTGTCTGAGTGCTTTAACTCATGATTCACCGCTATCCATTAGTCAGAAATTATCGCCACTTCCAAACCTTCAGCTTGGAGACTGGGATCAGCTCTTTATTTAATTAGAGAAGGACCAATAAGAAGAGGGATAGGGCTGCCTTGATGTCAGCTGACATGTTGAGTGTTCAAGGGAATACCTTTCACTTTGGGCGTGAGTGGAATACTGCAGCGGCAGATGTGTCACCCATCCATGTGAGCTTGAACCTCTGGCAAAGTCAGTTTCTGCCTGTGCCCGAAGGCCCTTCAAATTCCACCCCAAAGGGGCCACAAAGAACAAAGAAGAACAAAGAACGGTACAGCACAGGAAACAGGCCCTTCGGCCCCCCAAGCCTGTGCCACTCATTGGTCCAACTAGACCAATCGTTTGTATCCCTCCATTCCCAGACTGCTCATGTGACTATCCAGGTAAGTCTTAAACGATGCCAGCGTGTCTGCCTCCACCACCCTACTTGGCAGCGCATTCCAGGCCCCCACCACCCTCTGTGTAAAAAACGTCCCTCTGATATCTGAGTTCTACCTCGCCCCTCTCACCTTGAGCCCGTGACCCCTCGTGATCGTCACCTCCGACCTGGGAAAAAGCTTCCCACTGTTCACCCTATCTATACCCTTCATAATTTTGCACACCTCTATTCGGTCTCCCCTCATTCTCCGTCTTTCCAGGGAGAACAAGCCCAGTTTACCCAATCTCTCTTACCTTTCCACGGCTGACACTGACCCAGGCAGACCGAGCCGTGAATTTCAGAATGCACCAACAACAACTTTCATTTATATAGCACCTTTAACAAAGCAAAAACATCCCCAAGGTGCTTCACCAGGAGAGCAGTCCGATAAAAATTCACATCAAGCCATGTAAGGAGACATTAAACAGGTGACTAAGTACTTGATCAAAGAGCTCAGCTTTAAGATGTGTCCTCAAGGAAGAGAGAGAGCGAGAGAGAGAGAGCGAGGTGGCTAGGGAGGGAAGTTCAGAGTATAGGGCTGAAGACATGGCCCCCAATCCTGTAGCAGGTGCAGCGTCTTTGGAGGTTCTGATTGGTCTGAGAAGCAGTGATGAGGTTCTGCCTCCACCCAATCGGAATGCGCAAACCACATCCGTCACCTGGCTCAGCGCTGCCGGTTCCCCTATGGGTTGACATGGCCTCAGTTTGCCCTACAGGCCAGCATCTGTTACATCAGTCAGCTTGCTGTGCACAGTTACGAGGATGTTGCCAGGACTCAAGGGACTGAATTATAGGGAGAGATTGGACAGACAAGAACTTTTTTATTTGGAGCGTAGGAGACGGAGGGGTGGTCTTATAGAGGTGTACAAGATCATGAGAGGCAAGGATAGGATGGATGCACTCAGTCTTTTTCCCAGGGTTGGGGAATCGAGAACTAGAGGGCATAGGTTACTAAGAGGGGGAAGAATTAATGGGAACCTGAGGAGAAAGCTTTTTACACAGAGGGTGGTGCGTATGTGAATGAGCTGCTGGAGGAAATGGTTGACATGATGTGGAGATGCCGGCGTTGGACTGGGGTAAGCACAGTTAGAAGTCTCACAACTTATGGTATTTGCTACCAAATAAACCTGTTGGACTTTAACCTGGTGTTGTGAGACTTCTTACGGAAATGGTTGAGGCAGGGACATTGCCAACATTTAAAAGGCATTTGGACAGATACATGGATAGGAAGGAATGTGGGCCAAATGCAGGCAAATGGGGTTAGCTTAGATAGGCATTTTGGTTAGCATGGACCAGTTTGGGCCAAAGGGCCTGTCACCATGCCATATATTCTATGAAGGAGATAATGGCTGAATTCCTCCATCAAGCTCGAGGCTGGTTCAGCCTCACTAATGTAACCTCCAGGGGCAAGGCCCATTTCCCAATATTTTCCACCATAGGGGCTGGATTAAGGCATTTATGTTTGCATGCCTGGCTAATCACAGATTGAGGCCACAGTCAGATTGGCTGCCACATTGTGTGAGCGCTGCGGGTGTGTGGGGCCGAACAGATGGTTGCTCCAGGCATGGCCATCTTTTACAAACCACACTCCAACAGGAGAAAGATGCTCTTGAGAATCTGAGCCTGGAACCAGGAGCCAGAGCACCGTTGACTCAGGCTCAATCTGCAATATCCTGGCTCACTGTTCCTGGAACATTTTGACAGCGTCCTCTTGGCTGCTGCCTGTGTTCTGGTTGGCTTTCAATCACATGACTTGCTCGTACCAGCCAGTTGTGCTTTGAAGTTGATTCCTTATCTGGAAGATAAACTGTTCCCCTTAATCATAAATTCTTAAGTGCATCTGCACTTGTGGTAAAATGACATCAACTGCTTTCTGCTCCTTTGGAAATAAACAGTTTTGCCGCAAGTTCAAAGGTGATGGGACTATGTAATAAATCACCGTGACGTTCTGTACTGAAAACAAAAGCCAGCTTTCACCCGGCGATTGTGCAGCCCTTTCACAAACAGCCATGAACCTCAATCTCTCAGCTCCTTTGCATGTGGTTAACTGCTCCAAGAACAACTTTACCCACATTTTCTGAGAATGCCTTTTGAGCGCAGTGCCCTTTGATTTGCCTCAACCCAGCTTTGCGAAATCCCCCGACAAGTGCGAGGTTACCAACTCACATCTGCAGGAAAACAAAGGCTGGGGGAAGGGAGAGAGAGAAAAAAAAAATGTATGAGTCCTATCTCTTTAAGAAGTCCTTTGTGATTGAAACAATAGCACCCGACAGGAATGATTGCAAACCCTTTTCCTCCCATGTGAGATGAATGGAAGACGTACGGCGGAACTGCATTGTGGGCGTTGCCTTCTGAAAATAAAGCTTTGTCAGAGAGGAATGTTTTTCACCAGCAAATTAGCACCAGGTCATCACTGATGGTCTCAGTTTGTTTACGGCCTTTGGTCAGATTGGGCTTTAACCAGTTGTGATGCTGTTCGAGGCTGCCTTGTTAAAGAAGTGGGGGGTGGGTCGGGGGGTGGGGGGGGGGAGCTGGTCTCGATTTAGGGCTGGGATTGCGAACACTTCTCAAGTGGCTGAGGTGCCAGAATTTGAGATGCCTGAAGCTGATTTTCACAAAGATAAAGGCCTTTCGACCCGAATGCTTCATGCTCCACACAATCCTCCCTGTGGTTAGCGCTGCTGCCTCACAGCGCCAGGGACGCGGGTTCGATTCCCGGCTTAGGTCACTGTCTCTGTGGGGTTTGCCGGTTTTCCATGTCTGTGTGGGTTTCCTCCGGGTGCTCCGGTTTCCTCCCACAGTCCGAAAGACATGCTGGTTAGGGTGCATTGGCCGTGCTAAATTCTCCCTCAGTGTACCTGAACAGGTGCCAAAGAACAGCACAGGAAACAGGCCCTTCGGCCCTCCAAGCCTGTGCTGCTCCTTGGTCCAACTAGACCAATCGTTTGTATCCCTCCATTTCCAGGCTGCTCATGTGACTATCCAGGTAAGTCTTAAACAATGCCAGCGTGTCTGCCTCCACCACCCTACTTGGCAGCGCATTCCAGGCCCCCACCACCCTCTGTGTAAAAAACATCCCTCTAATATCTGAGTTATACTTTGCCCCTCTCACCTTGAGCCCGTGACCCCTCGTGATCAGCACTTCTGATCGGAGTGTGGCGACCAGGGATTTTCACAGTAACTTCATTGCAGTGTTAATGTAAGTCGACTTGTGACACTAATAAATAAACTTTAAACTTACTCCATCTCACCTTCTCAGCATGTCCTTTCTTCCTCATGTAGTCACCTAGCTTCCCTTTATCCTGTCGGATATGGGCCTGGAATTTTCTGAGGGTAGTGATTCCATTCCACCATCCGGGATTCAGTGGCGAATGCATTCCGCCAATACTGCCTGCCCCACGGACGTTTACCACACCAGCAAGTGTTAATCAGCTTGTGACGGAATCTTCACTCCTCACTCTGGAGGAAGTCCCACCTCGGAGAGCAACTGGTCAAAATGATTGGTCAACAGTTCTTGGGTCCTGGCAGCACCAGAAGTTGCAGTAGCCAGGACTGCGTCCAAGAGTGGCATCTCCTGGCCCTTCCAGCCGGTGGGATCTCCCTGTCCTGCCAAAGTCTGCCCCTGCAGCGGATTCCCCGGTGGCAGGGCACGCCAACCGCAGAAAAGCCCATAGAATTCGGTTAGACCATAAGACCATAAGACATAGGAGCGGAAGTAAGGCCATTCGGCCCATCGAGTCCACTCCACCATTCAATCATGGTTGATTTCAACTCCATTTACCCGCTCTCTCCCCATAGCCCTTAATTCCTCGAGAAATCAAGAATTTATCAATTTCTGTCTTGAAGACGCTCAACGTCTCGGCCTCCACAGCCCTCTGTGGCAATGAATTCGGTTAGATTGGAAGATCCCGCCAATGGCTCAGCGGCCCGTCACGGGAAAGCTGGTGCCACGGGGGTTGGGGGGGAAGGGGCAGGGCGGAGAAATTACTGGTCAAATCCACAGGCCAGGTAACTGTGGGGGTGTCAGGGTAGTGGGTAGTTGATGTAGGAGACATGGTGTGAGGAAGCTGTTGACAGAGGAAGCTGTTGACACCTATGCCACCCCCCCCCACCCCCTCCTTGCCCTCCAACATGGGGTGGCACAGTGGAACAGTGGTTAGCACTCCTGCCTCAAAGTGCCAGGCACCCAGGTTCAATTCCAGCCTTGGGTCACTGTTTGTGTGGAGTTTGCACGTCCTCCCCGTGTCTGCGTGGGTTTTCTCTGGGTGCTCCAGTTTCCTCCCACAGTCCAAAGATGTGCAGTTTGGTTTGATTGGCCATGCTGAATTGGCCCAAGTGTCAGGGGAATTAGCAGGGGAAATATGTGGGGTTACGGGAATAGGGCTTGGGTAGGATTGTGGTTGGTGCAGACTCAATGGGCTGAATGGCCTCCTTCTGCACTGTAGGGATTCTGTGATCCTGCCTGAGGACAGAACAGGATTTCTCAAGCTCCCCTTCCAGCTCTGAACTGCTCCTGCCAGCCTGGAAATGAAGCTGGGCATCATCGGGGCAAAGGGCACGCAGGCTGGTCCCGGCCTTACCCATCCCACTGTGAAATTATGGAGCAGTCAGGGCAGCGGATAGCCCGGTGGGAAGAGCATCCGAAGAATTTTATGGCCCCCAACCCGCTGGCAGTGGAATGTAAAATGGAAACCGATGGGTAGATTTTCTGTTGGCCCAATGGCCTCCCAGAATGTAGGGTTGCCAGTCCTCCTTGAATGACCCGGAATCTTCTGGAAGTAACGTCAATCTGCCAATGGCCAAAGAAAGCCATCTGGGAGATTTGAAAACAATGTCCATTGGCGTAATTTAGTGAGTTTTGGGCCATTCTGGCCATAGGCATGGTAGCACAGTGGTTAGCACTGCTGCCTCACAGCGTCAGGGACCTGGGTTCAATTCCCGGCTTGGGTCACTGTCTGTGTGGAGTTTGCACATTCTCCCTGTGTCTGCGTGGGTTTCCTCCGGGTGCTCCGGTTTCCTCACACAGTCTGAAAGACATGTTGGATAGGTACATTGAGTCGAACAGGCGCCAGAGTGTGGCGACTCGGGGAATTTCACAGTAACTTAATTGCAGTGTTAATGTAAGCCTTACTTGTGACTAATAAATAAACTTTACTTTTTTAATAAAAGGTATCATCTGGCTCCTCAAACCAGGAAAGAGGACCTCGCGACAGCCCTCCACGAATGTGGTCTCCGTCTCCCTGCGGGACAGGGAGTACAGAACTGGGTGCAGCGCAGACTAAACTCCCACAGGACACTGCGGCTGGGGGTGGGGTGATGTAACATGTCAAGAAAAAGTTGAAAGCTGAGGTGAAGGGTGAGAGAAGCGGTAGGTTACGGCTGTGACAAAGGGTGAAGTACCAGCTCAGCTGAGGTTGACATTGTCCTTATGTCCATGTTTCCAGTACCTCTGCCCCCTCCCTAAATAATGTGGATGAACAAAGAGGTGGGGAGGATGGTGGGAGAGCAAGATTTGTGATTTTGTTGTTCATACACCCAACGCTTAAAGACAGATTTTTAATCAGTAAGGGAATAAAGGGTTATGGAGGAAAGTGGAATTGAGGACTCTCATATTGAAAGGAGTAACAAGACAAGGGAGTACTTAATGAATGGCATGACATCGCATAGTGGCACAGTGGTTAGCACTGCTGCCTCACAGCGGCAGGGACCCGGGTTCGATTCCCGGCTTGGGTGACTGTCTGCGCATTCTCCCCGTGTCTGCGTGGGTTTCCTCCGGGTGCTCCGGTTTCCTCCCACAGTCTGAAAGACGTGCCGGTTAGGTGCATTGACCATGCTAAATTCTCGCTCGCTGTACCCAAACAGGTGCCAGAGTGTGGCGACTAGGGGGTTTTCACAGTAACTTCATTGCAGTGTTAATGTAAGCCTACTTGTGACACGAATAAATAAACTTTAAACTTTAAAAATCTCAGCAGAATCTGGGGGTACTTGTCCACACATCCTTGAAGGTGGCAGGACAGGTTAATAGGGTCATAAAGAAGGCATACGGGGCACTTGCTTTTCCATACGAGGCACAGACTGGTTCCAACTGGTAGTAACTGACTGGGCAGCAATCAGTGCCAGATGTTTCCAGTGGTTTTTGAGGGGAAGGCAGCCTCCCTGGCCACCAGGATCAACTGTTTCCAATCGATCTCAATCCCTGGCTGATGCCAGTCTTGCCCATTCCAGTTGAACTGTTCTCCCCTTCTGGCCGGTTAACACAAATCCCACATGTGGTAGAATTATACAACCGAGGTAGGGTAATAATTGCGCTTTTTTTGTTTCTGTGTGACTCCCCCGCCTCGCCCCCCCCCCCCCCCCCCCCCCCCCCCCCCGCCCGGCCCCCAGTTGAGGTTGACCATTGCAGTTTGAGCTTCTTATTCCACATTTGTCCATTTGGGGTTCTGTTGGATTACACGCACCCAACACTTATTTCACTGAAAGAGTATCGGGCCTGAAATAGGGGCATTTTCCATTTTGACTGGGTGCTGGGAAAAGGGCAAAGCAGGAGACAGTGGACAATCCTGCCAGAATTCCCAGCATTTGAAAATTAATCTCTTGGACACAGCCTGAAGCAATCCAGGAGAAAACTCTTGCAGGCATTCAGAAAATTGTGTGTGGTTTTCTTTTTCCAATTTTTATGAACATTTATATTAGCTACAAAGGTATTGGTCGGAATTCTCCGACCTCGCCCGTGGCTGAGATTCTCCGGTCCCGCTGCAGTGAATGGAGTTTTGGCTGAGCGCCAAGTTCTCCATTCTCGCTGGCAGCTGTAGCGGGGCTTGAGGGACCAGAGAATTCCAGCCTTTGGAGGTGGAGCAAAAGGATAGTTTGATTGACAGTTGAGCATGAAGAATGAAGAGTTTGCTTGGTGTGTTGGGAAGGCGGGGCATGCCGGGTGACCAACTGCCGGAGGGGCAAGATCATGTGATGAAACCTCATCCAGTGTGTCCAATTGCATCCATCCAGGGTTGGCCATGAACCGGCCCACTCCAGTCATGAACTCACAGGTGGAGGATGTACAGCATGTGATAAGAGGGAGTTGTTAGTGTGGAGCCCTGTAAGATGGAGATTCTCTCCTTCTACATTATACAACAGCAATGCCAACAGTAGCTGCTTGTAGGCTCAGTTTCAAGGTGAGTGCCCTGGCAGGGCTCCTGTCCACTGGGAATGTAATGGGCATGACCCCCATGGTTTCCCAATCTGGTGGCACGGTGGCACAGTGGTTAGCACTGCTGCCTCGCAGCGCTAGGGACCCGGGTTCGTTTTCCGGCTTGGGTCACTGTCTGTGTGGAGTTTGTATGTTCTCCCCGTGTCTGTGTGGGTTTCCTCCGGGTGCTCCGGTTTCCTCCCACAGTCTGAAAGACGTGCTGGTTACATGGATTGGTCATGCTAAATTTCCCCTTAGCGTCAGAGGAGTAATGGGGATAGGGCCTGGCTGGGATTATTATTGGTGCAGGCTCAAAGGGCTGAATGGCCTCCAGCTGCACTGTGGGGATTCTTTGATTCTTTGAGTGGTGTAATTGTATTGTCACTGGACTAGTAATCTAGAGACCAGGGTAATGCCCTGGGAACTTGAGTTCAAATCCCACCATGGTAGATGGTGGAATTCAATTCAATTTAACTGCGCATGTGCAGAGGTCAGATAGTTTCAGCCTCCTGGGCAGGAATAGGCCCCGCCCCCTGAAAATTGATTATAGTCACACTGGTGGCCTCTGCATTGCACAGAGTGTGGGAAATTCTAGTGTGAACTCCCACTGTGTGAATTATTCCAGTTTTCCCACGAATTCAACACTTAGAATTATTTTGGGAGAATTCCGGCCATTGTTTACTGTGCGCTATACAGAGAAAGCATACCGTTCATAGAGTACAGAGGGGAGAAGGAAAGGAGAGGGTGCAGAATATAGTGTTACAGTCACTTGTTTGTTTGTTTATCAGTGTCACAAGTAGGCTTACATTAACTCTGCAATGAGGTAACTGTGAAAATTCCCTAGTTGCCACATTCCAGCATCTGTTCGGGTACACTGAGGGAGAATTTAGCATGGCCAATGCATCTGACCAGCACGTCTTTCAGACTGTGGGTGGAAACCACAGCACCCGGAGGAAACCCATGCAGACATGGGGAGAACATGCAGACTCCACACAGACAGTAACCCAAGCTGAGAATCAAACGCGGGTCCCTGGTGCTGTGAGGTAGCAGTGCTAACCACTGTGCCATCGTGCCCATAGCTAGGGTGTAGAGAAATATGAACTTAATATATGGTAGGTTCATCCAAAAGTCTGAAGGCATCAGGGAAGAAGCTGTTTTTGAGTCGGTTGGTACGTGTCCCCTCAGGCATTTGTGCCTTTTTCCCAACGGAAGAATGTGGCCACTGGAATTTTAGCAGACGGACCGCGGAGAATGTGAAACGCCATTGACAGCCGGGCAGGATTTTCCGGCTTTTAGACTAGCGCGGCCGGAGAATTTCGCCCAGTGTGTCCGGGGTGCGTGGAGTCCTTGATTATGCTGGCTGCTTTTCCGAGGCAGCGGGAAGTTTAGACAGAAATATTTCCAAAATATCATATTGTTTTATTTTGATTCTTAGAAAAATTGATTAGAGTAAAACACAAAAGGCTTTGAAATCTGATGTAGTAACTGCTTGAAGTCCTTACTCTGTATTTCACTGGGGAACCCCCGAAACAGACTCAAAGCTGCCTAATAACCTCGATCAGTGATTTGACAATCAGGTGGGTGATGAATGAGAAAGTATCAGTCCCGGGTCTGGTTGAACAGATTCTCCATCCACATCATCCATCACTCTGACATCCATAGAAAACATGTACAAATGTATTTACTAGTGCAATAAGCAACAGGGGGGAGAACATGTATTTAGGAAACGTGATGCAGGTGTCACTGGAATAACATAAGCCTCCAGTTATTTCTGTTCAAATGTTCTGTAATGATCTATTTCAGAACTGCATTGCTTGTTTCGAATAGTAACGATTAAAATAAAATACAGACAAATTATTTCACTCTTCGATAAAACGACTGAAGGGAGGCAGGCGATGGCCCAGTGGTATTATCGCTAGACTATTAATCCAGAAACTCAGCTCATGTTTTCGGGATCTGGGTTCGAATCCCGCCACAGCAGATGGTGGAATTTTAATTCAATAAAAAAAATCTGGAATTAAGAACCTACTGATGACCTTGAAGCCATTGTCGGAAAAATCTGGTTCACTAATGTCCTTTAGGGAAGGAAATCTGCCGCCCTTACCTGGTCTGGCCGACATGTGTTTCCAGAGCCACAGCAATGTGGTTGGCTTCAAATGCCCTCGAGCAACTGGAGATGGGCAACAAATGCAGGCCAGCCAGCGACGCCCATGTCCTATGAATAAATCAAAAAAAATCTGGGGGAAAAGATTGAATTGGATCAGCAATCAGATTGCGATGCGTGATCAACCTAGGCCTGTGTATGGATGAAGGCTTTGTGCTGTTACCTGTTAGTTTAGATGGTATTGATGTGCAGTCTTCCACTAAACGTGCTGTTGACTGGCTCCATGTCTTGGCATGGGGCTCAGATCATATACAACTTAAAATAGCCTGTCCCATTCATAGTGCAGAACGAGGCCATTCGGCCTGTCTAGTCTGCACCTGACCACAATCCCACCCAGGCCCTATTCCCGTAACCCCACATAATTACCCTGCTAATCCCCCTGATACTAGGGGCAATTTAACATGGCCAATTAACATAACCCCCACATTTTTGGAGTGTGGGAGGAAACCGGAGCACCCGGAGGAAACCCACGCAGACACGGGGAGAAAGTGCAAACTCCACACAGTCACCCAAGCTGGGAATCGAACCTGGGTCTCTGGCGCTCTGACGCAGCAGTGCTAATCACTGTGCCACTATGCCACTCTTTCATCGTTACTTCTTGCAGTTTTCAGACAATAAAAACATGAGAAATAGGAGCAGCAGCAGAAGGCCATTCAGCCCCTCGAGTCCATTCCACCCTTCAAGCGGATTATAGCTGAAATTGTATCCCAAATTCACGTTTCCCACCCCAACCTTCGGTTCCCTTACTTCCCAAAATGCGATCAATTCCCAGCTTGAATACCCTCAATGACTGAGTCTCAATAGTCTTCTGGGATGAAGAATTGCAAAGATTCGCCACGCTCTGAGTGAAGAAATTTCACCTCACCCCAGTTCCCCATGGCCAAACCTTACCCTGAGATGCAGTCCCCTCACTCTAGATTCTCCAGCGAGGGGAAAACAATCTCTCAGCAACTACCCTGTCAAACCCTCTCAACATTGGAAATGTTTGGCTATAACATGGAGCTGGGTGTCATCAGCTTACATGTAAAAATCAAAAAGCTGTGTTTGTGGATGATTTTACTGAGGGGCAGGGTGTAGATGAGAAATAGGGGGCGCTCAAGGCCAAATAGAATCATAGAATCCCTACAGTGCAGAAGGAGGCCATTCGGCCCATCTAGTCTGCACCTATTTTCGTAACCCTACATATTTACCCTACTAATCTCCCTGACACTAAGGGGCAATTTAGCATGGCCAATCCACCTAACCCGCACATTTTTGGAGTGTGGGAGGAAACTGGAGCACCCGGAGGAAACCCACGCAGACACAGAGAAAATGTGCAAACTACACGCAGACAGGCAAATCCCTAGGAGGATATCAGAGATAACGGTGCAGGAGTGGGAAGGCGAGTTTCTGGTTGTAAATAGACGGATAAGACTGAAACGAGGTGACCGATGTCCCTCCCAACTGGATGGGATCATTGGGATAACACTTCATTCTTCCGTGCTCCAGAGAGGCAAGGCCCATTCTACTAAATCCTTCCGCACAGGAATCCGCACAATTCAACCAAGCGAACCTTTATTGCACCCTCTCTTTCCTTAGGTAAGGAGATTGGAATTATACACTGTGCTTTCATCAAAGTCCTGTAGAATGGCAGAAAAACTTCCTGGAGGTGATTTTCACTGAATATTTCAGCACTGAAAGGTGGCCAAGTTAGAGTGTTAAGCTGCACTGCTGGTTTTGCCCCCATTGTGCAGTATGCTAACTTGGAAAAGGAGATGAAACCAGGGATCAGAATAATCAGCCCCTATTAATGAGCTGATTGCCACTTCAAATGCCCGCTCGAACTCATTAAAGAGGTTGTGCAGCATTTTGGTGGCAGGCACCTCAATGAAAACTCTCACCTACCAGTGACAAGTTGTTGGAAGTGGGCACTGTTACAAGCTCAAATATGTCTTTATTGAATTGAATGTATCATGGCTGCCTGCAGGGAGTCCCTCGCAGCAGAGGTCACATGACTACAGCAAGCCGGATAGAACATATAGTAATGGTTGCATGTCAAAACCCAAACATCTCCATTTTCCTAACAAACAGAAGACAAATTTGCATGCACTATAATGTGTAACTGTGATTTACCCACATTACCCGCTATGCCAAACCTGTTCTCAAGCATTAACAAACTGTTTGTTATTCTCACCAGTTGCTGCACATGCATAGCTGGCTCATGCAGGTCCCTTAATTGTACAAGTCATAGAAATCATAGAATCATAGAAACCCTACAGTACAGAAAGTGGCCATTCGGCCCATCGAGTCTGCACCGACCACAATCCCACCCAGGCCCTACCCCCATATCCCTACATATTTACCCACTAATCCCTCTAACCTACGCATCTCAGGACACTAAGGGCAATTTTTTTTTTAGCATGGCCAATCAACCTAACCGACACATCATTTGGACTGTGGGAGGAAACCGGAGCACCCGAGGCAACCCACGCAGACACGGGGAGAACGTGCAAACTCCACACAGACAGTGACCCAAGCCGGGAATCGAACCCAGGTCCCTGGAGCTGTGCAGCAGCAGTGCTAACCACTGTGCTACCGTGCTGCTCTGTGTTGTCATTGACTGTTCCTCTGGATGATGTTCCCTCTCTGGAGTTTGTTGTTCCCATGGTACTTGTTTTTGTCAAGGTAACTGTTGCTGTTCCATTTCCATTGTAAGGGACTGATGCACCTATGGGACTGATGGTTGTCTGCACTCAGTGCAGCTGGTGAGATCCCATCTTCCTGATTGGCCACCTGCAGTGAAGGAACAGTTTCTCTAATTGTTCATATATTCCTGTGATTGGTTCAATTTGGTCATTCACATCCACCAGGTACGTTCAAGGTGACAACTGCTGCATGCACGTCCCAAGTTGTCATGCGTGCTGACTCCTGCTGAGAGCATTGAAGGATTGTAGCCTGACTAACTCTCCAATAAGAAGTTTAACAACACCAGGTTAAAGTCCAACAGGTTTATTTGGTAGCAAAAGCCACACAAGCTTTCGGAGCTCTTAGCCCCTTCTTCTTCAATTCAATAAAGACATATTTGAGCTTGTAACAGTGCCCACTTCCAACAACTTGTCGCTGGTAGGTGAGAGTTTTCATTGAGGTGCCTGCCACCAAAATGCTGCACAACCTCTTTAATGAGCTCGAGCGGGCATTTGAAGTGGCAATCACTCACCTGAAGAAGGGGCTAAGAGCTCCGAAAGCTTGTGTGGCTTTTGCTACCAAATAAACCTGTTGGACTTTAACCTGGTGTTGTTAAACTTCTTACTGTGTTTACCCCAGTCCAACGCCGGCATCTCCACATCATAACTCTCCAATACTCAGCTCTGTCAATGCTTTGACAGTCTTGGTTTTCTGCTGTTTCACCTTGAGTTTTCCACTCACACCTGTTACTACTTCTGCTATCAGTAGCTTTTAGCTCTGTGCGTAGTGCGACATTAGTCTTTGGTCTGGATTACTTTCCATTCCTTCAGTCGGTGTGTTTCTCCACTTGAGAAATTCCTTGCAAACATTTGTGCTATATTTGCTTGAGTTCATGATGATTCCTTTGGTGATTTTCATTGCCTTGTCCATTTGATAAGGAATAGTGCAGAGATGATATATAATGTTCAATTTCCCAATTCTTTGTTAAACGGCTGAATTCTTCACTTGTGAATTGAGGGCCATTGTCACTCGTCACAATATCTGGAAAGCTGTAACAACTGAAGTGTGCTTTTAGGCATTCTACTACTTCTCTTGTCACTGGTTTACCTCCTAGTAGTCAGAATAGTAGTCAACAGTGAAACGATAATCATATATGACAAGATATTGACTTCAGGAAGCATAGAGGAGGACATGCCCCTGTCTACATCAATGGGGACGAAATAGAAATGGTTGAGAGCTACATATTTTTGGGTGTCCAGACAACCTGTCCTGGTCCTTCCATATGGATGCTATATGAAAGCCCACCAACGCCTCTACTTTCTCAGGAGACTAAGAAAATTTGGCATGTCCGCTACAACTCTCACCAACTTCTACAGATGCACCATAGAAAGCATTTTTTCTGGTTGTATCACAGCTCCTGTTCTGTCCAAGACCGCAAACGGATGTGATTATACACATTGGTGAAAATGATGTAGGTAGGAAGAGCAGGGGGGTCATACGAGAGAAATTCAGGGAGTTGGGTGCTAGGCTAAAAAGTAAAGCCTCCAGGGTAGCAATCTCTGGACTGCTCCCGGTGTCTAGTGCAAGTGAGGCTCGGAACAGGGAGATTCTACAGTTGAACGCGTGGCTAAAGGACTGGTGCAAGAGGGAGGGTTTTAAATTCATAGATAACTGGGAAATCTTCAAGTCAGGATGGCAACTGTACAGAAAGGATGGGTTACACCTTAACTGGAAGGGAGCAAATATCCTGGCTGGGAGTTTTGCTAGAGTGTTTCGGCAGGATTTAAACTAGTGTGGCAGGGGGGGTGGGGAACAAAACAGTAGGTCAGTAAATACTGAGGCTGGGGTTGAGCTGGGGGCCAGGGCAAGGCTAGCTAAGAAGAGGAGCACTCTGGAGGAGGAGGACCTGAGTGGGCCTGGAGGTCTGGAGTGCATCTGCTTCAATGCGAGGAGCGTAAAACAGACGAACTTAGGGCCTTAATGCTTCTGCGGAATTTGGATGTGGTTGCGGTGACGGAAACTTGGTTAAAAGAAGGACAGGACTGGCAGCTGAATATTCCGGGGTATAAGTGTTTTAGGCGAGACAAAGGAGGGGCTAAAAAAGGTGGGGGAGTAGTGATATTAGTTAAGGAGCATATTACCGCGGTGCAGAGGGTAGACAACTTAGAGGGGTCATGTACTGAGTCGCTGTGGGTGGAACTCAGAAACAGGAAGGGTGCAGTCACTATGCTGGGAGTGTACTACAGACCACCCAACAGCCCACGGGAAGTGGAGGAAAGGATATGTCAGGAGATTCTGGATAGGTGCAGAAAAAATAGGGTTGTTGTAGTGGGGGACTTTAATTTCCCTGGCACAGACTGGAAAGTGCTTAGAGCTGGGGGTCCGGACGGGGAGGAATTTGTAAAATGCGTACTGGAAGGTTCTTTGGAACAGTATGTAGATAGCCCAACTAGAGAGGGGGCTATACTGGACCTAGTTCTGGGAAATGAGCCCGGTCAGGTCGTCAAAGTTTCGGTAGGGGAACATGTGGCAAATAGTGACCACAACTCTGTTAACTTTAGGATAGTAATGGACAAGGATGAGTGCTGTCCTACGGGCAGGGTGCTAAATTGGGGGAAGGCTAACTATAGCCGGATTAGGCAGGAATTGGTGGATGTTGATTGGGAGAGGATGTTCGAGGGTAAGTCCGCGTCTGGCATGTGGGAGTCTTTTAAGGAACTATTGATAAGGCTGCAGGATAGGCATGTGCCTGTAAAAAGGAAAGATAGGAAAGGTAGGATTCGAGAGCCGTGGATAACCAGGGAAATTGAGGATCTGATTAAAACGAAAAGGGAGGCGTACGTTAAGTCCAGGCAACTGAAAACAGATGGAGCTCTGGAGGAATACAGAGAGAGTAGGAAAGAACTCAACCGGGGAGTTAGAAGGGCAAAAAGAGGTCACGAAATGTTCTTGGCAGGCAGGATTAAGGAGAATCCTAAGGCATTCTGTTCATACGTTAGGAACAAAAGAGTTGTCAGGGAGAAAATCGGACCTCTCAGGGACAAAGGAGGGGAATTATGCTTAGAACCCAAGGGAATAGGGGAGATCCTAAATGAATACTTTGCATCGGTATTCACGAAGGAGAGGGGCGTGTTAACCGGGAGTGTCTCGGAGGGAGGTGTTGACCTGTTAGAGAAAATCTCCATTACAAGAGAGGAAGTGTTAGGTTTTTTAGGGAACATTAAAACTGACAAAGCCCCAGGGCCTGATGGCATCTATCCTTGACTGCTCAGGGAGACGAGAGATGAAATTGCTGGGCCTCTGACGGAAATCTTTGTCGCTTCTTTGGACACGGGTGAGGTCCCTGAGGATTGGAGGATAGCGAATGTGGTCCCATTGTTTAAGAAGGGTAGCAGGGATAACCCAGGAAATTATAGGTCGGTGAGCTTGACGTCCGTGGTAGGGAAGTTGTTGGAGAGGATTCTTAGAGACAGGATGTATGTGCATTTAGAACGAAACAATCTCATTAGTGACAGACAGCATGGTTTTGTAAGAGGGAGGTCGTGCCTTACAAATTTGGTGGAGTTTTTTGAGGAAGTGACAAAAACGGTTGATGAAGGAAGGGCCGTGGATGTCGTCTATATGGATTTCAGTAAGGCATTTGACAAAGTCCCACATGGCAGGTTGGTTAAGAAGGTTAAGGCTCATGGGATACAAGGAGAAGTGGCTAGATGGGTGGAGAACTGGCTTGGCCATAGGAGACAGAGGGTAGTGGTCGAAGGGTCTTTTTCCGGCTAGAGGTCTGTGACCAGTGGTGTTCACAGTAAGAAGTTTAACAACACCAGGTTAAAGTCCAACAGGTTTATTTGGTAGCAAAAGCCACACAAGCTTTCGGAGCTCTTAGCCCCTTCTTCAGGTGAGTGGGAATTCTGTTCACAAACAGAGCATATAAAGACACAAACTCAATTTACATGAATAATGGTTGGAATGCGAATACTTACAACTAATCAAGTCTTTAAGAAACAAAACAATGTGAGTGGAGAGAGCATCAAGACAGGCTAAAAAGATGTGTATTGTCTCCAGACAAGACAGCCAGTGAAACTCTGTGGGGGTTACAAATAGTGTGCCATGAACCCAATATCCCGGTTGATGTTGCCTGGTATGGAGGGTCTTAGCTATGAGGAGAGATTGGGTAAACTGGGGTTGTTCTCCCTGGAAAGACGGAGAATGAGGGGAGATCTAATAGAGGTGTACAAGATTATGAAGGGGATAGATAGGGTGAACAGTGGGAAGCTTTTTCCCAGGTCGGAGGTGACGATCACGAGGGGTCACGGGCTCAAGGTGAGAGGGGCGAAGTATAACTCAGATATCAGAGGGATGTTTTTTACACAGAGGGTGGTGGGGGCCTGGAATGCGCTGCCAAGTACGGTGGTGGAGGCAGGCACGCTGACATCATTTAAGACTTACCTGGATAGTCACATGAGCAGCCTGGGAATGGAGGGATACAAATGATTGGTCTAGTTGGACCAAGGAGCGGCACAGGCTTGGAGGGCCGAAGGGCCTGTTTCCTGTGCTGTACTGTTCTTTGTTCTTTGCAAGAAACTACGAAGGGTCATGAATGAAGCCCAGTCCATCACTCAAACAAATCTTCCAACCATTGACACTGTCTACACTTCCCACTGCCTCGGTAAAGCAGCCGGCATACTCAAGGACCCCAAGCACCCGGGACGTACTCTCTTCCACCTTCTTCTGTCGGGGAAACAGATACAAAAGTCTGAGATCACGTTCCAACCGACTTCTTTCTCTACATTCTAGCTATGACTGTAACACTACATTCTGCACTCTCTCCTTCCCTATGAACGGTATGCTTTGTCTGTATAACGCACAAGAAACACTACTTTTCACTGTATGTAAATACATGTGACAATAATAAATCAAATCAGTTCCTGCTATATTGAACAGATCTACTCCCAGCTTCACTCACAATCTGTCCGGGGGCGGGGTGGCCCGGGGGGGGGGGGGGGGGCGGGGGGGGGGGGCGTGGGGGGGGGGGGGCGGGGAGGTCATGCATCTTCAATGGCTCTTTAAGTTGGTTATCGTGGTACGCATTCCAAGCACCGCACTGGCCAATGTGGTCTTTAATTCCAATGCTCATGTTTGGCCAGTATAACATTTCTCTTGCCTTTCTTAAACTCAGTTCAATTCCTGGATGCCTGGCCTGGATGTGCTCCAGCATCTCTCCTCTCTTCTCCTTTGGGATAATAATTTTATTTCCTTTGTACAAGATGCAATCTTGGGCTGTTACTTCATCTCCGTCTGCCCAATATGCTCTTGTGACCACAGGTGAGTCCTTGATGCTCTCAGGCCATCCTTTCATCGCTACTCCTTGCAGAACTTGGAGAGTTGAATCTTGTTGGGAAGTTTGCTTCATTCGGGCTTCAGACTCAGACAAGTGTTGATGACTTCCAGATCATGTTGAGCTGCTGTTTCACGTTGAATCTGGAAGATTTCACATTCTGTTGCAGCATCCTCAACTTTCTTCATGGGAAGCGCTGTACTCGACAGCAAGTCAATGATGTACATCTGCTTCCCCTGCTTGTACGTCACATCCAGATGTAACCTCTGTGAATAAAGTAACATTCTTTGGAGCAGATAGCAGCGGTGTAAGAAAAAATGTTTTGAAATGGCTTGAGGTTGGACTCCACTGTTACTTTGTCTCCCCCAAGCAGGTACCGATGCAAATACTCACAAACAAAAACAATAGCCAGATAACTCTTTCTGAGTATAGAGTTGTTCAGTTTGCATTAGTGCCCTGAACATAAATGTGACCGGTTGTCCTCGCTGCATTGGAATTGCAGCAAGATCCATCTGGCTGATGTCACGCTGCAAGATGACTTCATCATTGACATGATGCTTCAGCAGTGACATTGCCGTCACTCGTTGTTTGATTTTGGTGAACGCTGCTTCTTGTTCTGTGCCCCAATAACACTGCGCATCCTTGGCAGAGTTTGTGTAATGGTTCACACTCCAAAGTAAAATTAGACAAAGATTTTGTGAAGTAGCTCACAAATCCACTTTTCACACATGTATTGGTCGCCGCATCACTACCAGAGCTCTCACCTTGTCAGGATCTGGACAAAGACTGGTAGCTCTCAATATATGACCTGTGTTCTTGACTTCAGGCATCTTCAATTCAAATTCTTTCTTATTCAGCTTTAGATTCACTGGTGAGCTCTCTCCAGCAATCGTATTAAATTCTGATCATGGTCAGCTATTGCTTTTTCCATTGTCTCTCCACATCCACAGATTAACAGATCATTCACTCTGGTTTCCACTCCAGGAGGATCGCTGACTATCTCGTGTTGTCTGCGTTGATACTCTCCGGGAGCTGTGGAAATGCCAAACTGCATTCACAATCGTCTGTATCTCCCAAACAGCATCCAGAATATTGGAACCCTTCCTGACAGATGCTGAATTGGTCTCACACTCTCACCTGCTTTGAGATAATATTCTCCAGGAACACATCCCAACCGTGTAAACATGTCTTTGTGCTCCTCTCGGATCTGTTCAGCAGTCAATGGTTTTGTGCGCTGTGACACTTTGTGACTCTCTGGCACGGTTAGAGTTACCAATCCAAACCTCAGACTTGCTGCAGCTGAGGTGAGTGGCTTTTGCTTACTGTCTATGGTCGGAAACTCCAGGTCTTCATTTTTGCCATTGCGTTAAACCCTCAGAACTAATTTGTCCTCTCGTTATGAGTGTGGAGACATCATATTGCCTCAACCTTCCTTTCGAAGGCTTCAGTTTTGGATCGCCATGTTGAACAACATCGCAAAGGTCAGTGAAGATCACGACGTTGCCTGATGCACCTGGATCTATCTGACACTTCATGTTCACTTGACAATCTCCTTCTGTGGTCATCATTGGGTGGCACGGTGGCACGGTGGTTAGCACTGCTGCCTCACAGCGCCAGGGACCCAAGTTCAATTCCAGTCTTGGGTCACTGTCTGAGTGGAGTTGGCATGTTGTTCCTGTGTCTGTGTGGGTTTCCTCCGGGTGCTCTGGTTTCCTCCTACAGTCCAAAGATGTGTAGGTTAGGTGGATTGGCCGTGTAAATGTATGGAGTTCACAGGGATAGCGTGAGGGAGAGGACCTGGGTAAGATACTCTCTCTGTCAGAGAATCGGTGCCGGCTCGATGGGCTGAATGACTTCCATCTGCACTGTAAGGATTCTATGAATAGACACAAACCATTTCTCACCAATAGACATGACAGGACCAACCTGTTGTTTGGTGTATCGTGCTTCATCAGACTCTTCTGCTGGTATCTCTCCAGCTTGCTTTGCTTCTTTCAAGCTAAACACTGGTGTGCAAAATGATTCAGTTTCTTGCAGTTCAAACACTGATCTCCCCACACTTTCTAATCCTCCTCTTCCTTTGTGTGATATCCTCCATGGTATCTACATCCTCCTCTTTGTCTGCGATTATTCTGCCCTTTCACCCTGGAATATCGTTCAGCACAATATATCAGCACAGTTTTGGTCTCCTTTTTTGAGGCACGATGTCCTTGATCTCGAGGGAGTGCAGCGAAGGTTTACCAGGCTGATTCCGGGGATGGCGGGACAGCTGCATGAGGAGAGATTGACTCGGTTAGGTTTGTTTTCGCTGGAGTTCAGACCAATGAGGGGGGATTTCATGGAAACTTATAAAATTCTAACAGGACTAGACAGGATAGATGCAGGGAGGATGTTCCCAATGGTGGGGGTGTCCAGAACCAGGGGTCACAATCTGAGGATTCGGGGTAGACCATTTAGGGTGGAGATGAGGAGACATTTCTTCACCCAAAGAGTGGTGAGACTGTGGAATTCATTACCACAGGAAGTAGTTGATGCCAAAACACTGAATGGATTCAAGAGGTGGCTGGATATAGCACTTGGGACGAATGGGATCAAAGGTCATGGGGAGAAAGCAGGATTAGGCTATTGAGTTGGATGATCAGCCATGATCATAATGAATGGCGGAGCAGGCTCGGAGGGCCGAATGGCCTCCTCCTGCTCCTACCTTCTATATTTCTATGAATCTCCTGCTCTGTTCTGTCATATGTGTGCTCTAGCTGACATTTTGCAACCCTTGCATTTCTCCACACATCTATTACTTTCTTGAGAATAAGTTTCTACTCTCTGTGTAGCCTTACTCTCACTGAGGGGCTTTTTACATGTAAGACAATTCTATCTTTAATGAGATCATCTTTTAGACGCTTGAGTTCACAGAATTCAGCAAGCTGTGTTATTGTCGTTACATCTGTGTTATTGCCTTTTCACCTGAAGCTCCAATGTTGAACATATACCGGTCATAAGTTACATTCACATAAGGTTCAGCCTTTGAAATTTCAGCAGCCTATTTTTACTATTTTTCAGATAGATTTAGGGTTGAATACAGTTTGTAGCAGTCTCTCCTGGCTACTCGTATCGACACCAGCTTGTTAACTAAATCTGTTGCAATCCCGTAGTATTGCAATTGCCAGTGGGAATTCTGCCATATTTCTCCTTTCATTTCAACAAGAGCTGGGAGTGGAAATGGATCACCCAGTATTTACTTGTCTTCAGCTTTTGTTATCTTT
The DNA here is from genome assembly GCF_964213995.1 of Mustelus asterias. Classification (NCBI taxonomy): domain Eukaryota; kingdom Metazoa; phylum Chordata; class Chondrichthyes; order Carcharhiniformes; family Triakidae; genus Mustelus; species Mustelus asterias. Next base: position 34,948,400 of record NC_135824.1, on the reverse strand, counting down.
TCCTAGCCCATGTTTTTTTTTAGCTGCTGAACATTTCAATGCCCTTTTTTAGGAGGTCTGGCTTAGAATCATTGAATCATAGAATCCCTACAGTACAGAAGAGGTCATTTGGCCCATCAAGCCTGCACCAACAACAATCCTGTCCAGGCTGTATCCCTGTAACCTCACATATTTACCCTGCTCATCCCACCTGACACTAAGGGGCAATTTCACATGGCCAATCATCCTAACTGGCACATTTTTGGACTGCGGAGGAAACCGGAGCATCTGGGGGAAACCCACGCAGACACGGGGAGAATGTACAAACTCCACACGGACAGTCACCCAAGGCTGGAATCAAACCCGGGTCTCTGGCGCTGTGAGGCAGCAGTGCTAATCACCGTGCCACCCAAGCTTCTCTTCCAACTATTCAAATCTTAATTTCAGCTCCACTTCTGACACCATGTTACAAGTTCAAAGACTCCAGTCTTTATCGTGTAGTGACTTTATTGAACTGAATGTATTATGGCTGCCCACAGGGTGCTCCTCATGGCAGAGATCACATGACCATGACAAGTCAGGTTGGACACGTAGCAATGACTGCATTTCACAACCCAAACAAACGTGGTCTCAATATTAAATTCAAGCATTACTTAAGGGACACTTACCACTTCAAAATATGCCCGCCAATTCCTGGTCATTGTTGCTAGACCTGTGAAAAAGACTCTCTTAATATATTAGGAGACTTCCTGGGGACTTTATTAAGCCGCCATCAACACTCTGGTAACATTTATCCTGGAAATGCTCTGAGGACTTCACCTGACGAGGCTAAGTGCTGTATCAGTCAATCTTAGGAGAGTGCTTGCGTATGGGCATCTTGTGAGAGGTTAACTTTGTCTGGAGAAGGAACGGTACGGGAAATTGTTAATTGCAGTGTTAGCCAGCAAAATGGCATGTAGCTCCTTTGTTGAGGTATTTGCAACCAAGATGATTGGCAATTAGAGACATCATTTGGGAGACTGCTCTTCCTGTGGGACTCCGCTTCCTTTACCAAGATGGCGTCTCATGTTAAACTATTGCAGCTTAAGACCCTATAGACCTCAGAATTTCTTCAGCATCCAGGGATATTTCCCCAACTGAGTGGAAATTATTTGAAAAGTGGGAGAAGGGTACTGGAAATGGTACTAAGGACAATTTAATGATGGCTATTATTCTACAAGTTATAAGAAACGGTTTTGCAGGAAAGAAAAGCAAGAGCTTTTGGTGCGATGGACACATAGAGTCATAGAGTGCAGCAAAGGCCCTTTGGCCCATCACCGACAATAACTACCACCAAAGGTGCGTTAATTTCCCTGCACTTGTCCCATGTCCTTGAATGTTATGATATTTCAAGTGTTCATCTCCAAATATTTTTTTGAAGGTTGTAAGTTTATCGGCCTCCACTACCTTCCCAGGCAGCGCATTCCAGATTCCCACCACCCTCATTATAAAAAAGTAAAATCACGGCACGGTAAACTTCTCTCGACCTATTCTGTTTCGACCGAAAGATACAGTTCCAAACTTTCAGAGTTTCGAAACTGAACTGAAGCCAGAATGTGGCGGATTGTGAGAGAGGGGTTGTCTCAAACTCTAATGATCAGCCAGTGGACAACCTGATGAGTGACCATGCTTTTAGCCATATACTTACGGCTAAATCTAATCCCGGAGACAATGCCAGTCTTGTTTTTGCTTGGCTGACCATATGGAAATGGGACTTTCCCAGTGCTCCGCCATTGGCTCACTAATGGTAGCCCTGTGAAGCATTTAATTATCTTCTTGTTGTCGGACTGAGGATCAGTCAAGCACAGACAATGGTAACCCTAACCCCCCATTGTTGCAGTGGTAACTGCAGTGTATTGACTCAGGGGTGAGAACCTTCCGGCTTTTCAGTGAAAGGGTGAATGCTTTGTGACCATTTCATCTGCCACATTACCATCCTCGCCCTGCATCCAAACAATCACAGGTTTTAAAAGCAGTTTTTATTTTGTATAGCCATATTCACAATGCAGCTATTCAGGAGGAAACTCCACTGAGGCAAGACAGGGCGAGAAGGTCACAGTGGCTTTGACCCACAATGTAAGGGTTTGAAATGGGCACAGCCTCGCTAAACCTCTTGCTTCAGTGAGCTCCATGATTAACCTAATAAGTAATACACAAGAAACGCTGTGATCTTAACCGTGTATCAGATTATCGGCCTCAGATATGGTCTGTGGAGCCTAAAATCTCCTCAGAAGGCAGAATGAAAATTAGACAAGAGGAAGGCTTGGGGAGATGGCTTTGAGTTTCCACAGGCTTTGACTAAAATTAACATTTTCCAAACAATCCCTTCCGTTTGACAGCGAAAGCCGCGGTGTCGTATTTTTTGAAGGACAATGCTAAGCAAAGGTGAAGAGAATGTGTAGAATTTCCACCACAGCCCACGTGAGTCCATTAACAATGCATGACTTTGGGCAATAACTCAAGTGTAAAAAATAATAGCAATTGTATAAAACTCTTCGACAGAGGCCTTTAACATTTGCCACGTGTGACTGCAATAAACGTTAAAAACATCCTGTCGACATCATCCGGTTGCTTTGATCAGATGTGCAGCTCTTTATTTTCCTTTCTGTTTTGCTAAAGGTACGGGTGTGCGCAGAACTTTAACAGCCGCTTTGCTTTTCAATGTGGATATCACATGCACGGCACAATGTCCCTCTGCACAAACCATCTTTGCCTCTCCTGTGGAGTTGTGTGTGCGAGAGCAAAGTAAAATAAGCACTTTGCGCAGCGTGTGAATTATTCCCTCTCCGGAGAACAGGTTCCCTTTGCTTCAATCTAACTCGAGAGGGATTCAGTTCATTATTAACTGGGAAAAGGTTTGTTCCACCAAGCCGGAGAATAGGAAATTACACGCATAGCTGATGGTAATTGCAAGGCCCCCCCCCCCGCCCTTTCTCTGATGTGAGTGGATGTTATTGTGTTGGAAGTTAAATGAAGGCAATGGAGTGGAGAATCCACCCCCTCCCCCATCCACCTCCACCATTGCAACGAGCAATGTGATTCCCACACAGCTTGAGATTTATAACAAAGAGTCATTTCAGAAACACCAAAACCTTTCCAGCACTCTATATCTGTATCGCTCTCAAAGCCCTTAAACTGGGTAAAGTCTCACTTTTAAGGCCTTGAGTCCACGACAAATCTTAAATCGATATGTGTAGTAGGAGCGTGTAGTGGGGTTAGTTGTGTGGTAAATATCCATTAACACAATCTAAGAGAAGTGCAGCTTTCTGCTATATCTGTCTTTGGAAAAGCAAATAGAATAAGGGGAAAGATGTACATTTATATCAGCCTCAGGTTGTCCAAAAGTCATTCAAGTACTTTTGAAATGTGGTCATAGAATCCCTACAGTGCAGAAGGAAGCCATTTGGCCCATTGAGTCTGCACCGACAACAATTCCATCCAGGCCCTATCCCCATAACCCCACATATTTACCTTGCTGATCCCTCTAACCTACGCACCCCGGGACACTAAGGGGCAATTTAGCATTACCAATGCACCTGACCCGCACACCTTTGGACTGTGGGAGGAAACCGGAGCACCCGGAGGAAACCCACACAGACACGGGGAGAACGTGCAAACTCCACACAGACAGTGACCCAAGTTAGGAATCGAACTCAGGTCCCTGGAGCTGTGAGGCAGCAGTGCTCACCACTGTGCCACTGTGCTGCCCACTGTTGTACTGTAGAAAATGTGGCAGCTAAGTCACACACAGCAAGCTCACACTAACAGCAGTAAAGACACATGACTAAATATTACTGATATTAGTTGAGGGATTAACATTGGCCAGGTGACTTGGGATAACTCCCCTGACTCTTCTTCGAAGTAAGCGCCATATTCCCACCCCTCCACCCCCGAGAAGACAAATGGGACCTCAGTTTACTGTCTCATCCAATAAACAGACATCAACTCATGTTACTGAACTGGGAAATTCCCCAGAACAGCTTCTGTTCAAGCAGTATACCCCTACTGTAAGCGCAACAACAAACCCCTGAACGTGGCTTTCTGTCTCACTTCTGACAAAGTTACAATGGAACAGTAAGATTGATCCTGAGGGACTTCCCAGTCAAGCTTTTAATGGCTGTAGTGTCAGGCTCTGTTGATTGCTCAGTTGGTAGAGGCCACAGTTTGGAAGGTGTTGAAGGAGCCTTGGTGAACTGCTGCAGTGCATCGTTTAGATGGTCCACACTGCTGTCGTTAGTGAAGGGAGTGAAAGTTTAAGGCGTTGGATGGGATGCCAATTAAATGGGCTGCTTTGTCCTGGCCGGTGTTGAGCTTCTTGAGTGTTGTTGGAGCTGCACCCATCCAGGCAAGTGGAGAGTATTCCATCACACTCCTGACTGTAGATGGTGGATGGGTTTTGGGGAGTCAGATGGTGGGTAACTTGCTGTAGGATTCCTAACCTCTGACCTGCTCTTGTAATAAATCTCACAACACCAGGTTAAAGTCCAACAGGTTTATTTGGTAGCACAAGCCACAAGCTTTCGGAGCGCTACCCCTTCATCAAGTGAGTGGGATTTCAGTTCACAAACAGGGCATATACAGACACAAACTCAATTTACAAAATAATGGTTGGAATGCGGGTCTTTACAGGTAATCAAGTCTTAAAGGTACAGACAATGTGAGTGGAGAGAGGGTTAAGCACAGGTTAAAGAGATGTGTATTGTCTCCAGCCAGGACAGTTAGTGAGATTTTGCAAGCCCAGGCAAATCGTGGGGGTTACAGATGGTGTGACATGAACCCAAGATCCCGGTTGAGGCCACGGATCGACACAGATCATCGACACGGATGCCATCATCTCACGTGAGAACACCATCCACCAGGTACACGGTACATACTCTTGCGACTCGGCCAATGTTGTCTACCTGATACGCTGCAGGAAAGGATGTCCCGAGGCATGGTACATTGGGGAGACCACGCAGACGCTATGACAACGATGAATGAACATCGCTTGATAATCACCAGGCAAGACTGTTCTCTTCCTGTTGGGGAGCACTTCAGCGGTCACGGGCATTCGGCCTCTGATCTTTGGGTAAGCGTTCTCCAAGGCGGTCTTCACAACACACGACAGCGCAGAGTCACTGAGCAGAGACTGATAGCCAAGTTCCGCACACATGAGGACAGCCTCAACCGGGATCTTGGGTTCATGTCACACTATCTGTAACCCCCATGACTTGCCTGGGCTTGCAAAATCTCACTCACTGTCCTGACTGGAGACAATACACATCTCTTTAACCTTGTGCTTAACCCTCTCTCCACTCACATTGTCTGTACCTTTAAGACTTGATTACCTGTAAAGACTCGCATTCCAACCATTATTTTGTAAATTGAGTTTACATAGAAACATAGAAACCCTACAGTGCAGAAGGAGGCCATTCGGCCCATCGAGTCTGCACCGACCACAATCCCACCCAAGCCCCACCCCCACATATTTACCCGCTAATCCCTCTAACTACACATCTCAGGGACAATTTTTAACCTGGCCAATCAACCTAACCCACACATCTTTGGACTGTGGGAGGAAACCGGAGCACCCGGAGGAAACCCATGCAGACACGAGGAGAATGTGCAAACTCCACACAGACAGTGACCCGAGCCAGGAATCGAACCCGGGACCCTGGAGCTGTGAAGCAGCAGTGCTAACCACTGTGCTACCGTGCCGCCCATCTGTGATCAGATAACCACTCCATCTGATGAAGGAGCTGTGCTCCGAAAGCTTATGGTATTTGCTACCAAATAAACCTGTTGGACTTTAACCTGGTGTTGTGAGACTTCTTACTGCACTTGTTGAAGAGCAGAGGCGGTCCGGTGGCACCATTGACTCCTTAAAGTCCATGCATGGGTAGATTTATCTCCTCCAGGGTTAGAGGTGTGAAGATACATCCTATAATCGCCATGGTGATTATGGAAACCTTCTTGCACCATTTTGGTTGGACAGCTCAATGGTTAGGGAAGAGAACATCCATGGAAGTCACAGTTTGTCAACACAAAGCACTGGTGGGATGAGAGGACATCAACCTGGAGTTAGAGAGTTCGCAACAAAGGAGACAGCGCAACTTCACTTGTACATACGTACAGATATAGCTTCCAATCAGTTTTTTATCGGGATGTGAGCATTGCTGGTTGTGCCACCATTTACTGCTCATCCCTAATTGTCCTTAAGAAGGTGGTGGTGAGCTGCCACCTTGAACCGCTGCAGTCCCTGAGTTGTAGGTACACCCACAGTGCTGTTAGGGAGGGAGTTCCAGGATTTTGACCCAGTGACAGTGAAGGAAGGCAATATATTTCCAAGTCAGGATGGTGAGTGGCTTGGAAGGGAACTAGTAGCTGGTAGTGTTCTCATGTGTATGTTGCCCTTGGCCTTTTAGGTGGTAGAGGTCATGAGTTTGGAGCCTTGGCACATCTTGCAGATGGTACACACCCAGGGGTGCAAAGAGACTGAAGGAGGGAGCTTTCGATTCTCCTACTAAGTCTATGATATCCAAGTCAAGGCCAGGCCACCAGGCGTAGCTCCTGTGTCTTGAATCGCAAACATTGGCTAAACAAAATGTTATTGATCCTGAACTGGATCACATGAAAAACTTGGGGGTCTGGTCCAGGGTTAATAACTGTTGACATGGAAGGTATACGGGACCATGGGGTCATGGTTGAAGGGCATGCGGTGGCATGGCAGGGACATGGGCAATGCGTGGGTGGGGTGACTGGTTATGAGGGTTAGAGGGCAGTATTTTGTCCAATGGATTTGATTGTAACTGGGACAAAGTCTCACAGCTCTGAGGTGGGCCAGTTAAACACCCTGCTTTGCTAATTGACAGCCCTTGTGGCTGTCTTCGCAATGTTTCAGGGGTGCTAGGCCCAACTCCAGTTGTCCCCTGCTCCCACATCCCCTCCCACGCCCTACCCCACCATCCCGAATTAAAATCCTGAGGGCGGCAACCTGGGAAATCTCCTGGCATCTTTAGGATGAAAATCCAGCCGGATATATTGGTCTTGGATGAGATCCAGATTGTGGCACTCAAAGAGCTTGGTAGTATCGGGTAGGCCATTAGCTTAGTTGGGTTGGACAGCTGCGGCTGGATTCTCCGTTTGCCCTGCTGCCAGCGAGAATGGAGAACTTGGCACTCAGCCAAATCTCCATTCACAACAGCGGGACTGGAGAATCCCGGTTACAAGTGAGGTTGGAGAATCCGACCCAGGGTCTTCCTTCTCACTTTATCGGTGGGTCAAAAAAAAAAATTCCTGGAACTTTTTGCTGGATACTTGCCTTTGCGAAGAGAAGGAAAGAAGAGGAGGGGTGGGTGTAGAATTCATGTCGGAGCCAAGATTCCTCATCCTGGGGAAGCAAGTTCGAGTCTCATCATGTAAATTCAGCAAGGAAACATCCGAAAAATGAAGCTGGCAACAGGGAAATTAACAATGAGGCTGTTGTAAAAGGCCAATTGGTTCATTAATATCCTTTTGGGAAGGAGGCCTGCTGTCTTTACCCTGCGGTCTGGTATTTATGTGGCGCCAATCCCACATCATCGTAGCTGATTCTTAACTGCCCTCTGAAGTGGTCTAGCAACACACTCTCGCAGCGAATGGGGATGAGTAATAAACACTGACTCGACCAGCAGTGCCCCGGACCTGTGAATGAATATAAAAAAGAAATTGGGCCTTAATTGAAGCCAGATCACTGATTAAACCCGAGTGACGTCGAGCAGTGTCTGCCGACTTCCGAGGCAGCCGTGGAAGTTCTTGTTGTTACATTTAAAGTGACGCGTGATCATCTTTACGTTTTGAATCTTCCACACGTTTCCCCCCCCCGAGGAATCACAGACGTGATTATTTCTGAGTGATTCGCCTTCAGTGGAAGAGTCACAAGGTATCGGGTGCATCACATGATGCCGGTGCTGCTATTTTCTAAGTAGAGCTAATTTAATGATCAAAATGCTTTGTAATTCAATTAGTGGAAAGGGACAGTTCTGTCCTGGGAAATCATTGCAGCGAGCATTCGGACTTGCTGGATGCACTGTACGTCTCCATATGCTGCAGCTTCACATTAGTGCTTTGAAATGAGATGATGGCCCATCAATAGTGGAGTCAGACACTTTAGGAACATTTAAGCGGTTATTGGATAGGCACATGGAGCACACCAGGATGTTAGGGAGTGGGATAGCTTGATCTTGGTTTCAGATAAAGCTCGGCACAACATCGTGGGCCGAAGGGCCTGTTCTGTGCTGTACTGTTCTATGTTCTATGTTCTAATAACCAAATGACCAATCCAAATAATCTGCTCTCACAAATCGCAGGGTGACTCTGGTCAGACCCCATTTGGAGTACTGTGAGGAGTTTTGGGCCCCGTATCTAAGGAAGGATGTGCTGGGCCTTGGAAAGGGCCCAGAGGAGGTTCACAAGAATGATCCCTGGAATGAAGAGCTTGTCGTATGAGGAACGGTTGAGGACTCTGGGTCTGTACTCGTCGGAGTTTAGAAGGATAAGGGGGGATCTTACACGATACTGCGAGGCCTGGATAGAGTGGATGTGGAGAGGATGTTTCCACGAGTAGGAAAAACTAGAACCAGGGGGCACAACCTCAGGCTAAAGGGATGATTCTTTAAAACAGAGATGAGGAGGAATTTCTTCAGCCAGAGCTTGGTGAATCTGTGGAACTCTTTGCCGCAGAAGGCTGTGGAGGCCTTAGAACATAGAACATTACAGCGCAGTACAGGCCCTTCGGCCCTCGATGTTGCGCCGACCTGTGAAACCAATCTAAAGCCCATCTAACCTACACTATCCCAAGATCATCCATATGTTTATCCAATGACAATTTAAATGCCCTTAATGTTGGCGAGTCCACTACTGCTGCAGGCAGGGCATTCCACGCCCTTACTACTCTCTGAGTGAAGAACCTACCTCTGACATCTGTCCTATATCTATCACCCCTCAATTTAAAGCTATGTCCCCTCGTGCTAGCTATCACCATCCGAGGAAAAAGGCTCTCACTATCCACCCAATCTAATCCTCTGATCATCTTGTATGCCTCTATTAAGTCACCTCTTAACCTTCTTCTCTCTAACAAAAACAACCTCAAGTCCCTCAGCCTTTCCTCATAAGACCTTCCCACCATACCAGGCAACATGCTAGTAAATCTCCTCTGCACCCTTTCCAATGCTTCCACATCCTTCCTATAATGCGGCGACCAGAACTGTATGCAATACTCCAAGTGCGGTCGCACCAGAGTTTTGTACAGCTGCAACATGACCTCCTGGCTCCGAAACTCAATCCCTCTACCAATAAAAGCTAACACTCCATACGCCTTCTTAACAACCTGGGTGCCAACTTTCAGGGATCTATGCATATGGACACCGAGATCTCTCTGTTCATTCACACTACCAAGTATCTTACCATTAGCCCAGTACTCTGTAATCCAGTTACTCCTTCCAAAGTGAATCACCTCACACTTTTCCGCATTAAACTCCATTTGCCACCTCTCAGCCCAGCTCTGCAGCTTATCTATGTCCCTCTGTAACCTGCAACATCCTTCCGCACTGTCCACAACTCCACCGACTTTAGCGTCATCTGCAAATTTACTAACCCATCCTTCTACGCCCTCATCCAGGTCATTTATAAAAATGGCAAACAGCAGTGGCCCCAAAACAGATCCTTGCGGTACACCACTAGTAACTGAACTCCAGGATAAACATTTCCCATCAACCACCACCCTCTGTCTTCTTACAGCTAGCCAATTCCTGATCCAAACCGCTAAATCACCCTCAATCCCATGCGTCCGTATTTTCTGCAATAGCTTACCGTGGGGAACCTTATCAAACGCTTTACTGAAATCCATATACACTACATCAACAGCTTTACCCTTATCCACCTCTTTGGTCACCTTCTCAAAGAACTCAATAAGGTTTGTGAGGCACGACCTACCCTTCACAAAACCGTGTTGACTATCCCTAATCAAATTATTCCCTTCTAGATGATTATAAATCCTATCTCTTATAAACCTCACCAAAACTTTGCCCACAACAGAAATAAGGCTCAATGGTCTATAATTACCAGGGTTGTCTCTACTCCCCTTCTTGAACAAGGGGACAACATTTGCTATCCTCCAGTCTTCTGGCACTATTCCTGTACACAATGATGACATAAAGATCAAAGCCAAAGGCTCTGCAATCTCCTCCCTAGCCTCCCAGAGAATCCTAGGATAAATCCCATCTGGCCCAGGGGACCTATCCATTTTAACACTTTCCAGAATTGCTAACACCTCCTCCTTATTAACCTCAATCCCGCCTAGTCCAATAGCCTGTATCTCAGTACTCTCCTCGACAACATTATCTTTTTTCTGCGTGAATACTGACGAAAAATATTCATTTAGTGCCTCTCCTATCTCTTCAGACTCCACGCACAATTTTCCATTACTGTCCTTGACTGGCCCTAATCTTACCCTAGTCATTCATTTATTCCTGACATACCTATAGAAAGCTTTAGGGTTTTCTTTGATCCTACCTGCCAAAGACTTCTCATGTCCCCTCCTGGCTCTTCTTAACTCTCTCTTTAGGTCCTTCCTGGCTAACTTGTAACTCTCAAGCGCCCTAACTGAGCCTTCACGTCTCATCTTTACATAAGTCTCCTTCTTCCTCTTCACAAGAGATTCAACTTCTTTTGTAAACCACAGTTCCTTCGCTCGACCACTTCCTCCCTACCTGACAGGTACATACTGTGGTGAACCATTGTTGGTTCCCACCAGGTAGTGCTGAGCCATGGTCTGGCCAGTACTATGAGTCTGTAGATATGTTACTGTTGGGGTTAGGGTTGGGCTGTTCTACCTGTTAATATAGTTCTTATGGTACACCCTAGTCAGCTCCGCCTCCTGTGAGAGGTATAAAGGTCACTGCTCTGCCTGGTGACCCTTTAGTCTGGGATCGTATACTGTATATAGTAGCTCTGTTATTGTTGGCAATAAAAGCCTTTATTTCCCGAGTACATCCAGCCTCTTGTGTGTTATATCGCGCATCAATTTTATTGCCAAAAAGTAAATTCTTTTTTTTTGAAAAAAAAAACGACAAAAGAAAACATGGAGCAAATGCTTAAACCCGAACGGCTTACGTTGGACCCACGTGCGGCGGGAGCATCGAACACTTTCGACCACTGGTTGAAGTGTTTCCAAGATTACCTCGACGCCTCCACAGCGGTCACCGACGACGCCGACAGACTCCGGGTCCTCCACGCGAGGGTAAGCGACGCTGTATACCTAGCGATCCGTGGGGCCACTGACTACAAAGGGGCCCTCGAGCTTCTCAAGAAGCGATACAACAAACCGCCGAATGAGATCCATGCTCGATACCTTCTAGCCACTCGACGGCGGCAGCCCGGCGAAACGATGGAACAGTATGCGTGCGAGCTTCAGCAGCTAGCCAGAGCCTGCAACTGCAAGTCAGAGTCGGCAGACCAGTACATGAACGACCTAGCTCGAGATGTGGTCGTGGCGGGAATCGGCTCGTCGTACATCCGCCTTCGGCTGTTGGAGCAAGGTAACCTCGATCTGACTAAAACCATAGAGTTAGCTGACGGTCTAGAAACGGCCTCCAAAAGTCTGGCGATGTACCCCGACGACCACGTGGAGACAGCGTGGCAGGGGCAGTCGCAGACTCCACTTCATTCAGCGGGACCGAAAAACTGCGCGATTGCGTTCCCAGCCTCGGACCTGACGACGGCAGCAGCTCCAGGTGGCCCGCGGTGTTACTTCTGTGGGGGGGTGAAACACCCTTGGCAGCAATGTCCAGCTAAAGCGGTGTTGTGCTCCGCCTGCAGCAAGAAGGGGCACTATTCCAAGGTATGCCGGTCCAAACTTCCATCCAAGAACAGCAGTGCAGCGTGTGACTCCCCGGAGCCGGCCTCCTTGTCTTCTGCGTCTTCAAGGTCTTCTACCACGTGCGATTCCAGGACGTCACCATTCCGAACTACGGAGTCGCAAGACACATGCGACCTGCAGGGGCCGCAGGTTTTGGCGCCATCGTCCACGTGCGACCTATGGGGGCAGCCATTTTGGTCGGCACCGACCGCGAATGACCAGCAGGGGTCGTCATCAACCATCTCAGCTGCCTGAAGTTGCTGCCACGAACCAACGGTGGCATCGATCATCCTGGACCAGGCCAAGCCTCACAGACTCAACAAGTCCATGATGGACATACAGGTGAACAAACGCCCGATTTATTGTTTGTTTGACAGCGGGAGCACGGAGAGCTTCATTCACCCAGACACCGTGAAGCGGTGTGGTCTCCAGATTCGGACTGTCAAGCAGACAGTTTCGATGGCGTCAAGGTCCCGGTCTGTCACCGTGCTAGGGAGCTGCGTGGTCAATCTGACGGTGCAGGGCACGGTTTACGAGAACTTCAGGCTCCTTGTGTTACCGCACCTTTGCGCGCCAATACTCCTAGGACTAGATTTTATGGTCCACTTGAAGAGTGTAACCCTGCAGTACGATGGGCCACTCCCTCCGCTTTCAGTGGGAGACCTGCAGCCTCTAAATTGTCCAACGCGCTCCACCTGTAGTCTCTCAACGCTTAGGATTACCACACCCTCCCTATTCCAGAATCTCGTGCCAGGCCGCAAGCCCATCGCAACAAAGAGCAGGCGTTACAGCGCTGAGGATCGGATCTTCATTCGATCTGAAGTTCAGCGGCTCCTCAAGGAAGGGATCATCCAACCTAGCGCTAGTCCTTGGAGAGCGCAAGTCGTGGTGGTTAAGAATGGGAACAAACCCTGGATGGTCATAGACTATAGTCAGACCATTAACAGATATCCGCAGCTGGATGCGTATCCCCTCCCGCGCATATCTGACATGGTCAACCAGATTGCGCAGTACCGGGTGTTCTCCACCATCGACTTAAAATCTGCTTACCACCAGCTCCCCATTCGCCCAGAGGACCGACAATACATGGCCTTTGAGGCGGATGGTCGCCTGTACCACTTTTTAAGGGTTCCTTTTGGTGTCACAAATGGGGTCTCGGTCTTCCAACGTGCTATGGACCGAATGGTGGACCAGAACGGGCTGTGGGCTACCTTCCCGTACCTGGATAATGTCACCATCTGCGGCCATGACCAGCAGGACCATGATGCCAACCTTCTTAGATTCTTACGCACTGCATCTCGCCTGAATCTGACCTACAACAGGGAGAAGTGTGTATTTCGCACGTGCCGCCTAGCTATCCTCGGATACGTGGTGGAAAACGGGGTCCTTGGCCCTGATCCAGACCGTATGCGTCCTCTCCTCGAACTTCCCCTGCCCACTAGCGTCAAAGCACTGAGAAGATGTTTAGGCTTCTTCTCATACTACGCACAGTGGGTTCCCAATTACGCGGACAAAGCCCGTCCGCTCATCAAGTCTACCTCTTTTCCCCAAGCAACAGAGGCTCGCTTAGTCTTTGCAAGAATAAAAGCCGACATCGCGAAAGCCACGATGCACACTATCGATGAGTCCATCCCCTTCCAGGTGGAGAGTGATGCATCTGATTTCGCCCTGGCCGCCACACTTAACCAGGCGGGCAGGCCCGTCGCCTTTTTCTCTCGCACCCTCCAAGGCCCTGAAATTCGACATTCGGCGGTGGAAAAGGAGGCCCAGGCCATTGTGGAGGCCGTTCGGCATTGGCGCCATTACTTGGCAGGAAAACGGTTCACTCTGCTCATGGACCAGCGGTCCGTGGCGTTCATGTTCAACAACACGTTACGGGGTAAGATCAAGAATGATAAGATCTTGAGGTGGAGAATCGAACTCTCCACCTACAATTATGATATCATGTATCGTCCAGGGAAGCTCAACGAGCCCTCGGATGCCCTGTCGCGTGGAACATGCGCTAGTATGCAGGAGAATCGATTGCAGGCTCTCCACAATGACCTCTGCCATCCGGGGGTCACTCGGCTCTTCCACTTCATAAAAGCCCGGATCTACCCTACTCGGTGGAGGATGTCAGGTCCATAACCAGAAGCTGCCGGGTATGCAAACCGCACTTCTACCGACCTGACAGGGCACACCTCGTTAAGGCCACTCGTCCCTTCGAAAGACTGAGTTTGGACTTTAAGGGCCCCCTTCCCTCGACAGATCGGAACGTGTACTTCCTCAACATCATTGATGAGTACTCACGATTCCCTTTTGTCATTCCCTGTTCTGATATGACCGCGCCACAGTTATCAAGGCATTTCGTGATCTTTTCACCCTGTTCGGTTACCCCTGTTATATCCACAGCGATAGGGGCTCGTCGTTCATGAGCGATGACTTGAGACAATACCTGCTCTCATATGGGATTGCCTCTAGTAGAACCACGAGTTACAACCCAAGGAGTAACGGACAGGTTGAACGAGAGAATGCTACAGTCTGGAAGGCTGTCTTACTGGCGTTGAGGTCTAAAGGTCTTCCAGTCTCCCGTTGGCAAGAGGTACTCCCTGATGCGCTCCACTCCATATGCTCACTCCTGTGTACGGCAACCAACACTACTCCTCATGAGAGAATGTTTTCATTCCCTAGGAAGTCTTCCTCTGGGACCTCATTACCGTCTTGGTTGACGTACTCAGGACCTGTCCTCCTGCGGCGGCATGTTAGGACCCGCAAGTCCGACCCTTTGGTTGAACAGGTCCATCTCCTCCACGCCAACCCTCAGTATGCCTACGTGGCATATCCTGACGGGCGAGAGGACACGGTCTCGATTCGAGATCTGGCGCCAGCAGGGGGCTTGGAAACCCCTGTCGCTCCCACACCTCCTGTTAGGGACCCCCCAACCATTATCTCCCCTCCTGACACGGCGCGGGCAGTATCGGGACCACCACTTAACCCTCTTACTCCCGTGTACAGCTTGCCTGAGTCCAGGAGATGGTCGCCACTTCAAGGCGTGCCCGAGTTCAGCGGATTGTCACCACCTCGTGGTCTACCGGCCCGTGAGGAACTGGAGGAGTCGCTGGACACCGCCTTGGAGAGAACGTCACCGCGATTGCCTGAACCGGCGTCATCGCCGGTGTTGAGGAGGTCACAACGACGGTGCGGTCCCCCAGACCGTTTGAACTTAAAGACAGATGAACAATTGTTCTGTGTTTTGTACCCCGCCGGCCTTTGTTTTCAAAGGAGGGGTGAATGTGGTGAACCGTTGTTGGTTCCCACCAGGTAGTGCTGAACCATGGTCTGGCCAGTACTATGAGTCTGTAGATATGTTACTGTTGGGCTGTTCTACCTGTTAATATAGTTGTTATGGTACACCCCAGTCGGCTCCGCCTCCTGGGAGAGGTATAAAGGTCACTGCTCTGCCTGGTGACCCTTTAGTCTGGGATCGTGTACTGTATATAGTAGCTCTGTTATTGTTGGCAATAAAAGCCTTTATTTCCCGAGTACATCCAGCCTCTCGTGTGTTATATCGCGCATCACATACTTATCAAGGACACGCAGTAGCTGTTCCTTGAACAAGCTCCACATTTCAATTTGTGCCCATCCCCTGCAGTTTCCTTCCCCAACCTATGCATCCTAAATCTCGCCTCATCGCATCATAATTTCCTTTCCCCCAGCTATCACTCTTGCCCTTCGGTATATACCTATCCCTTTCCATTGCTAAAGTAAATGTAACCGAATTGTGGTCACTATCACTAAAGTGCTCACCTACCTCCAAATCTAACACCTGGTCTGGTTCATTACCCAGTACCAAATCCAATGTGGCCTCACCTCTTGTTGGCCTATCTACATACTGTGTCAGGAAACCCTCCTGCACACATTGGACAAAAACTGACCCCTCTAAAGTACTTGAAGTATAGCTTTTCCAGTCACTATTTGTAAAGTTAAAGTCCCCCATAACAACTACCCTGTTACTTTCACTCCTATCCAGAATCATCTTTGCAATCCTTTCCTCTACATCTCTGGAACTTTTTGGAGCCAGTGCTCCCAGTGGCACTGTCTGTCTAGGAGGCAGGATAACTTTGATGGAAATTGCCCAGTGGAGCTGGGAACCCTGATGGCAGCCAACTGGGACTTAACCTCAACAGGGTGCCTGGAAATGGCTGCAGCAGATTTGCCACAGGCTCTCTAGCTGGTGGATAGGCCCACTGCTGTGACCATTAAATTCCACCCTATGTCTGTGCAAGATAGCAAGAGAACTGCCATGATGCCTCCACCCCGCGCCAGTCAAATCGCCAGGTCATTGAACGTCTTTAAGACAGAGATAGATAGGTTCTTGATTATTAAGGGGATCAGGGGTTATGGGGAAAAGGCAGGAGAATGGGGATGAGAAAAATATCAGCCATGATTGAATGGTGGAGCAGACTCGATGGGTCGAGTGGCCTAATTCTGCTCCTATGTCTTATGGTCTTATGGTCTGATGATTCCTTGCTCTCTGATCTCAGAGGGATGACAGTGGATGGGGATTGCGTTGGTTAAGGTTGAAACAGCTCCCTGAAAATGTGGCTTCCCCACGTCCTGACCAGGATCAGCCCCTCAGCTCACACTCTGCTCCTGAGTGACACACGTGAGCAAGATTTCTGAGGTCCTGCTGAGATCAGGAGCTAAGACGGGCCATCGGCTGGCTGCTGGTTTCTCAGCCCTGTCCCTGACATTGACCATTTTGGCTGAGGTAAACTCAGGTACCCCCACAGCCCCCACCAGGAAGGAGGCAATTAAGCTTGTCACCTTATAAAGGGGAGAGTCCAAGCCGGCATGGTGGCACTGCTGCCTCACAGCACCAGGGACCTAGGTTCAATTCCAGCCTTGGGTCACTGTCTGTGTGGAGTTTGCATGTTCTCCCCGTGTCTGCGTGGCTTTCCTCCGGGTGCTCCGGTTTCCTCCCACAGTGCAAAGATGTGCGGGTTAGGTGGATAGGCCATGCTAAATTGACTCTAGTGTCAATGGATTAGCAGGGTAAATGAGGGTTACGGCAATAGGGCCTGCATGGGATTGTGGTCAGTACAGACTCGATGGGCTGAATGGCCTCTTTCTGTACTGTAGGAATTCCACAATTCCATTCGATGATAACCATAGAATTCCTACAGTGCAGAAGGAGGCCATTTGGCCCATCGAACCTTCACTGACTCTCCAAATGAGCATCTTACCCAGGCCCACTTCCCTGCCCAATCCCCATAACCCCGTGCATTTAGCATGGCCAATCCACCTCACCCACACATCTTTGGAGTGTGGGAGGAAATCAAAGCATCCGGAGGAAACATGTACAGATATGAGGAGAACATGCAAACTCCACACTGTCACCCAAGGCCAGAATTGAACCCAGGCTCCTGGCGTTGTGAGGCAGCAGTGCCAGCCACTGTGCCACCTCCAGCTGGTCCAGTTTCCCAACATGACGGGGGCCATTCAACTGGTTGAGGGTGAGTACCCTGTAGCAAGTTGGGATGCCAGTGCCTTCCCAGCCTGCACGGCTGAGATTACAGCCAAAAGGGCATGCGATAGAAAGATCTGCACCCTTCCCTTCACCAACACCGCCCCCAGCCCCCCATCCCCTCCCCCCCCTGCCCCACAGAGAAGGCGGGGAAACTATTTGTATTTTTATCTGCATTTTCAAGAGCTTGTTGAGAGGGCACCTTCCCCATTGAAGCTCCCTCTCAGGGACTTATCCTATTACTGCAGCTGGCTGTTCCCCTGATGCTGAACATCCTTTTTCTGGCCCTCCAACATCGAGAGGCCCAGTAATTGGACAAGAAGCCTGTAGCCATGTCAAGTAAAGCTGTGCTTCAGTCGATTCAGTCCAGTGGCACAGTGATTAGCACTGCTGCCTCACAGCAGTTTACCCCAGTCCAACGCTGGCATCTCCACATCATGGCCTCACCGCGCCAGGGATCCGGGTTCAATTCCAGACTCGGGTCATTGTCTGTGTGGAGTCTGCACGTTCTTCCAGTGTCTGCGTGGGTTTCCTCCGGGTGCTCCGGTTTCCTCCCATACTCCAAAGATGTGCGGGTTAGGTTGATTGGCCATGCTAAATTAACCCTAGTGTCAAGGGGATTAGCAGGGTAAATACGTGGGGTTATGGGAATAGGGCCTGGGTGCTTGGTGCAGACCCATTGGGTCGAATGGCCTCCTTCTGCACTGTGGGGATTCTATGATTTATGATCTATGATATTCCAGTCAGTGACTGTTATCCCCGGGGGTGGCGGGGGGTGGAATCAGGGCTCGGAAACAATCCTGGCTCCTCATTCTCTCCCCCGATTCAAACATTCAGCCCCAAGGTCAGATTTTCCTTTTGGTTTTCCTGTCAGTTTTGGGCAGGGGGATGGAGCCGGGATTTCTGGGAGATAGTTAATCAATAAGTTCCCACATTGTCCGCTGGCACGTCTGGGATCTCCATTAATTGCATCAGGCAGTGAGATAGATCAATGTCTGCTTCATTAAAAAAAAGATTTATTGTCAGGTTTCAGCCAAACTACAAACCACGCCATAGCTGGATCCGCAAGTATTTACCTCCCCTCACCCTGCTCCTCTCTACCCGAGAAGGGGAGGTGGGGGCATAGTAGTCACTGGACTATTAATCTAGAAGACTCCAGGTTCCTGGCTGATGGTGAAATTTGAATTCAATCAAAAAAATCTGAAATTAAAAGTCTACTGATGACCACGAAACCATTGTCAATTGTTATAAAAACCCATCTGGTTCACTAATAAAGTAAAAAAGTTTATTTATTAGTCACAAGCAAGGCTGACATTAACACTTCAATGAAGTTACTGTGGAATTCCCCTAGTCACCGCACTCCGGCACCTGTTCAGGTCAATGCACCTAACCAGCACGTCTTTCAGACTGCGGGAGGAAATTGGAGCACCTGGAGGAAACCCATGCAGACACGGGGAGAACGTGCACACTCCATACAGTCACCCAAGCCGGGAATCGAACCCGGGTCCCTGGCATTGTGAGGCAATAGAGCTAACCATAGTGCCACTGTGCCGCCCTTAGTGTCCTCTAGGGAAGGAAATCTGCTGTCCTTACCTGGTCTGTCCTACATCTGAAGATGGTTGAATCTTAATTGACCTTCAGGAATGGGCAATAAATGTTGGCACAGCCAGTGACGCCCTCATCCCATGAACAAATGAAGGAAATTAAAATGCCCACCACCAATGTTCAAATCCATCCAAACCTGCAGTCAGAGAGAAAAAAATATATAAATAAAGTAGCGCCTATCATCACCCCAGGACATCAAAATGTTCTTTGCATTCTTGAAGAGTAGTTGCCCAAAGTGAGAGCTGATTTGTAAACAGCAAGGTGAACTTCTTAATCTACTTATTTTGGTTCAGGCATGAGAATGACAGGAATTAATGAAATCCACTCAAACGTGTGGCCTAACTATCCAACATTATACAAATCTATGCTTCACTAAAGACGACTTTACATGACCAATAAATTGTTCAAAACATGAAGGACATTAAATATCTGCAAACACTAGCAAATAGTCAACATCATGTTGTTTGTAATCCCCTAGTGACTAACCAATTCATTTCTTCCTTACAATTGCAACACTGTCGTTTCTTTAACAGTTTCTTGTGTGTTTTAATTCCAGGCAGGGACAGGATAGGATGGACAATGGTTCGTAGACCACATCCTTGTTGGAGGTCAATCATCTCAGTCGCAGGACAGCACTGCAGGAGTTCCTCAGGTTAGTGTCCTCGGCCCAACCATCTTCAGCTGCTTCATCAATGACCTTCCCTCCATCATAAAGTCAGAAGTGGGAATGTTAGCTGTTGATTGCACAATGTTCAGCACCTTTCACAACTCCTCAGATAATGAAGCAGTCCATGTCCGCATTCAGCAAGACCTGAATAATAACCGCACTTGGACTGACAAGTGGTCAGTAACATTCACACCACACAAGTGTGATGTTAGTGCACCTTTAAGAGTCTTTTAAAAATTAATGCTCACAGCCTTAGGTGATGTCAATGTAGAGAGGAGAAAAAACTGTGCAGCTCAGGTGACAGGGATTTCATTTTCAGTTTAAGTTTGGAGCTGCAGGTTTGAGTTTTTAGTTTTAGAAGGGACAGCAGGCCAAAAGGAAGTGTTTACCCTCTCTCCCTGTTGTTTTGAAAATTCTGTTGGTTAGCTGAGAACAAGATCTTGTTTTCCTAAAAGGTGAAAATTTGCTGTTGTTGGGGGCTGGACCAGAGTCTCTCTGACGTTGTGGGAAGCTATCTTGTCTTCAAACTGTTCTGCGTCTCAAAAGCATTTGACTGCAGAATTCAACTAACAGCCTCAATCCCAGTATCATGTGAGCATTAGTCTATGCTGTGTTGAACCTGTTTAAAGGGTTGTTTATGGAGGTTGGTTTGATTGGGACAGCTTATATATATTCATTAAGGATTATATATAATTTGATTGTTTTGTTTTTGTTTGTGATTGTTAAAAGTTATTGCTAATTTTCTTTCCATACATGTTAACTATATTCTTAAGTTTGTTTGATAACAAGTGGGTCACTTGAATCACACTTGAAGTGGAAAATATCATGCTCATCCTAGCCAAATGTAAGATGCAAAACTTATAATTCAGGCGAGCTTCATAAAACACTTTGGAGTTTCTAACCTGAACCATAACACATGTGCCAGGCAATGGCCATCTATAATAAGAGAGGATCTAATCATCTCCCTTGACATTCAATGGCATTGCCATCACTGAATCCCCAACTATCAACATCTTGAGGTTACCATTAACCAGAAACTGAACCAGCTATATAAATACTATGGGCGCAGGAGCTTGTCATAATCTAGGAATTCTGCAGCGAGTAACTCACTTCCTGACTGCCCCCAAAGCCTGTCCACCATCTACAAGGCACAAGTCAGGAGTGTGATGGAATACTCTCCACTTGCCTGGATGGGTGCAGCTCCAACAACACTCAAGAAGCTTGACACCATCCAGGCCAAAGCAGCTCACTTGATCAACACCATATCCACCACCTTAAACATTTGCATCCTCCCCCACCGATGCAGCATGGCAGTGTTTAACATCTACAAGATACACTGGAGCAACACAACAAACTTCCTGAGATAGCACCTTCCAAATCTGTGACTTCCATCATCTAGAAAGACAAGAGCAGCAGATACATGGGAACACCATCATCTGCAAGTTTCCCTCCAAGCCACTCACCATCCTGACTTGGAAATATATCGCCGTTCCTTCACTGTCACAGGGGTCAAAATCCTGGAAATCCCTCCCGAACAGTACTGTGGTTGTACCTACCCCGCAGGGGCTACAGTGGGTCAAGATGGCAGTGCATTATGACCTTCTGAAGGGCACAGTAAGAAGTCTCACAACACAAGGTGATGCGCGATTAAATCACTCGGGAGGCGAGATCGTACCCGGGAAATAAAGACTTTTATTAGTAACAAGAATGGAGCATACTATATAACAATACAATCCCAGACTAAAGGGTCACCAGGCAGTGCCTTTATACTCCTACAGGTAGGTGGAGCCAACCGGAGTGTACCACAGAACAATACCAACAGGTAGAACACCCCAACCCTAACCCCAACAGTGACAACAGTAACATATGTACAAGTACCCATAGTGCTGACCAGCTATGGTTCAGTACCCATAGTGGTAACCATCTATGGTTCACCACACAAGGTTCAAGTCCAACGGGTTTATTTGGAATCACGAACTTTTGGAGCGCTGCCCCTTCATCAGGTGAGTGGATAATTAGAGTATTAGGGATGGGCAATAAATTCTGGCCTAGCCAATGATTCCCACATCCCATAAATGAGTTTAAAAAATTGTTGAAGCCTAAATACCTGACCCGCTGCTGAGCCTTTATTTGATAAAGCCTGTCCTGACAGCATCAATCTGCTTTCAACTTTCTTCAGTCTCCATCAAACTTTAGGAAGCATGTGTTTAACAAGGCCTTTGACAAGGTCCCTCATGGGAGGTTAGTTAGGAAGGTTCAGTCGCTAGGTATACATGGGGAGGTAGTAAATTGGATAAGACACTGGCTCAATGGAAGAAGCCAGAGAGTGGTTGTGGAGGATTGCTTCTCTGAGTGGAGGCCTGTGACTAGTGGTGTGCCGCAGGGATCGGTGTTGGGTCCATTGTTGTTTGTCATCTATATCAATGATCTGGATGATAATGTGGTCAATTGGATCAGCAAGTTTGCTGATGATACAAAGATTGGAGGTGTAGTGGACAGTGAGGAAGGTTTTCAAAGCTTGCAGAGGGATTTGGACCAACTAGGAAAATGGGCTGAAAAATGGCAAATGGAATTTAACGCAGACAAGTGTGAGATATTGCACTTTGGAAGGACAAACCAAAGAAGAACGTACAGGGTAAATGGTAGGACTCTGAAGAGTGCAGTTGAACAGAGGGATCTGGGAATACAGGTACAGAGTTCCCTAAAAGTGACGTCACAGGTGGATAGGGTCGTAAAGAGTGCCTTTGGTACATTGGCCTTTATAAATCGGAGTATCGAGTATAAAAGTTGGAGTGTTATGGTAAGGTTATATAAGGCATTGGTGAGGCCGAATTTGGAGTATTGTGTACAGTTTTGGTCACCTAGTTACAGGAAGGATGTAAATAAGATTGAAAGAGTGCAGAGAAGGTTCACAAGGATGTTGCCGGGACTTGAGAAGCTGAGTTACAGAGAGAGATTGAATAGGTTGGGACTTTATTCCCTGGAGCGTAGAAGATTGAGGGGAGATTTGATAGAGGTGTATAAGATTTTGATGGGTATAGATAGAGTGAATGCGAGCAGGCTTTTTCCGCTGAGGCTAGGGGAGAAAAAAACCAGAGGGCATGGGTTAAGGGTGAAAGGAGAAAAGTTTAAAGGGAATATTAGGGGGGGCTTCTTCACGCAGAGAGTGGTGGGAGTGTGGAATGAGCTGCCGGATAAAGTGGTAAATGCGGGGTCACTTTTAACATTTAAGAAAAACTTGGACGGGTTCATGGATGAGAGGGGTGTGGAGGGATATGGTCCAAGTGCAGGTCAGTGGGACTAGGCAAAAAATGGTTCGGCACAGACAAGAAGGGCCAAAAGGCCTGTTTCTGAGCTGTAATTTTCTATGGTTCTATGGTTCTAACAGTTGGGCTGTCGCAGTAACAGCTGAGACAGCCTGGAGTAAAAACAGCAAAAGTAGCAGCACCTTCTAGATGGTGGAAGTCGCGGGTTTGGAGGATGCTGCCTGAGGAACCTTGTTGAGTTTCTCCATAGCTTCTCAGAAAATGAGCTTAATAAGGGGATTGGATGAACTGAACCAGGACAACTAGAGTGATGCAGTAGCACTGCTGCCGCACAGCGCCAGGGACCGGGGTTCAATTCCATCCTCGGGTGACTGTAGAGTTTGCACATTCTCCCCGTGTCTGGGTGCGTTTCCTCCGGGTGCTCTGATTTCCTCCCGCACTCCAAAGACGTGCAGGTTAGGTTGATCAGCCGTGCTAAATTGCCTCTTAGTGTCAGGTGGATCAGCAGGGTAAATACATGGGGTTATGGGGATTATTGTTGGTGTAGGCTCGATGAGCCGAATGGCCACCTTCTCCACTGTAGGATTCTATGATTCTAACTAAAGGAAGGGACTTGCAACCACAGAGGCAGCAATTCAAGGGCTTAATGGTGTGAGTGCTGCTCAGAGTTTACAATGACAGGGTTTGTGAGTGTGATATCGATTTAAATAATGTGAGCAGGGTACTGACATTTGTCACTTACTGATGGTATTTGCAAGTAAAGCGTTTCAAGAAGGCAGCTCAGCACCACCTTCCCAAGGGCAATTAGGAATGGGCAATAAATATTGGCCTCGCCAGCGGAGCCCATATCCCGTCGGTGAAGTTTTATTTTATTTATTAGTCACAAGTAAGGCTTACATTAACACTGCAACGAAGTTACTGTGAAATTCGCCACATTCCGGCACCTAACAGCACATCTCTCAGACTGTGGGAGGAAACCGGAGCACCCGGAGGAAACCCACACAGACACGGGGAGAACGTGCAAACTCCACACAGACAGTGACCCAAGCCGGGAATCGAACCCAGATCCCTGGCGCTGTGAGGCAGCAGGGCTAACCACTGTGCCACCGTGCTGCCCCTGTTTAAAAAACTGAAGCAGGTTACTGAAGTTTGTAAGTTTATTGTCTATAAGAATAGTTTGAGCGTTGACTATTTTTCCACCTGGACAGGATGAATCACTGATTTTTGAGTAGAAGAATTTTTGAGTGTGCGCTTACCCACCTTTACCTGGGAATGGCAAAAAAAAACAGAAAATAAAAACAGGGTCAATGAGGGCAATGACACTCTGGAAAATTCCATCCAATCACCTCAGGCAATTAAAACCAGCCCAGGAGGGTAAACAGACCAGGTGGTATCTATAAAGCCACTCACAACTTTTCTATGAAGCAATCTCTGTCTCAGTCAGGAACCAATTCAGTTCCACCTTGAAGATGTAGAGAAGCAACTTATACTCTTATAGCCAGCAATGCAGCAAGCCCCGCTGCTCTCTGAGAATGGACCAACTATCCTACTCTTGCATAGTTGAAAACCACATCCACAGGTTCCCCTCAGTCCATCCATTAACCTGCTATCCAGACCATTCAGTAGTTTATAAATCTCTATCAGGTCACTACCATGCCATATCTATGCTGCTTGAGGGGAAATCGATCCAGCTCTTTAAGCCTATCAGGCTAAGATTCTTTATAATCTTTAAATTTTACTGTCCTGAAGACCTTTAGGGATATAGGTGAAAGAAGCTGTTGTAATGTGTTGGATTGTAGGTTTTCATGTTGGAGGGATTCTACATGGCCCCCGTG
The DNA here is from genome assembly GCF_964213995.1 of Mustelus asterias. Classification (NCBI taxonomy): domain Eukaryota; kingdom Metazoa; phylum Chordata; class Chondrichthyes; order Carcharhiniformes; family Triakidae; genus Mustelus; species Mustelus asterias. The sequence continues at coordinate 34,923,628 of NC_135824.1, read as the reverse complement.
GTGCGTTTCTCATGGTGGGATATGGCCCGCTGTTGGCCAACGGCAGGATCTTCTGGTCCTGCTGCTGTCAATGGGATTCCCCATTAAATCCGCCCACCGGCCCTGAGAAACCCTTGGCGGGGGTTTGCCATCAGCATCAGAAGATGCTGCTGACGGGAATGGCCGGAAAATTTTGGCACAAGTTTTTGTTGTCTTATGTGGGTTAAACGTATTTATTTATTACCTACAAAAAATATGTACATTCATACAATGATTAGCTCAAACTAGGAGCAGTCTCTATGCTCACTTGTGCATGCGGCTCTGTCCCATGGCGTTTGACCCCTAGGTACAGGTCATGTGTTCCCCTACATCACTGTGTGGGTGGTAACGTACTCAGTCCCGCATGAAGAAATATGTGACAGACCCTCATACTACAGCAGGCACTTGTTTGACACAAACTAATAGAATGATTGCACCTCACTATTCATTATGAAGTGCTTCGAAATGTTAGTCATGGCACACATCAACTCCCAGATTGCCTGGATCCATTACAGTTCACCTATCGCCACACAGGTCTACAGCAGATGCCATCTCCCTGGCCCTACACTCAACTCTGGAACATCTGGATAACAAGGACACTTACGTCAGGCTCCTATTTATTGACTACAGTTCAGCCTTCAAAACCATTATCCCAACAAAACTCATCTCCAAACTCCGTGGTCTGGGGCTTGGCTCCTCCCTCTGTGACTGGAGCCTAGACTTCCTAACTCACAGACTGCAATCAGGAAGGATAGGCAACAACACCTCCTCCACAATTATCCTCAATACCGATGTCCCACAAGGCTGTGTCCTCAGCCCCGTACTAAATTCCTTATACACCTATGACTGTGTGGTCAAATTCCCCTCCAACTCCGTCTTTAAGTTTGCTGATGACACCACTGTAGTAGGTCGGATCTCAAACAACGATGAGACGGAGTACAGGAAAGAGATAGAGAGTCTGGTGAACTGGTGTGATGATAATAATCCTGCCCTCAATGTCAGCAAAATGAAGAGACAGTCATCGACTTCAGGAAGCGTAGTGGAGGACATGGCCCTGTCTACATCAACGGGGATGAAGCAGAAATGGTCGCGAGCTTCAGGTTTTTAGGAGTCCAGATCACCCACAACCTATCCTGGTCCCTCCGAGCAGAATGGTCCTCCCATGTGTAGTGACCATTGTTTAGCCCTTGTCCAACATCTAAAACAGATACAAGAACAGAGGATGCTGGGAAATCTCAGCAGCTCTGGCAGCATCTGTAAGGAGAGAGAAACAGAGTTAACATTTCGAGTCTGTTTGACTTTTCATCGGAACATCCAAAACAGGTAATCTTCTCATTTATTTCAGTTGACTTGGAGAACTTTCTGTGTGCAAGTTAACTGGAATGTTTTCTGTGTTACAGCACTGACCACAAGTTAAAAATATTTCCTTGGGTGTAAGGCACACCCTCAGATTAATAAATAAATGCGCATCGTTCATTCTCAAAGGAAATTAAATTTAGAGGCAACTTTGGGAAGAGGCTTTGAAACAAATCCTTCTGAATCTTCTCTCTCCTTTCTGCCCATGAATGTGGGATAGGGTGGGATGAGGGACATCAGCTATTAATAAAGGAGTCTTACCCATGTCTAACTGACAGGTTGTGACATGACAATCTGGAATGGGTTGGAGTAGCTGGGAAACGTACAAAGCGGAACAAATACATCTCAAGTGGATCTCAGTTAAAGATGTGACGCACAGTCACATTGAATCCAACTAGGGGATAGAAAGTCAGAACTAAAACAAATCTGACCGAGTTCAAGTTTAGACACAATAGTACAGAATGAAACCACCCTGACGTACAGCCATTTTACAATCTTCTCGAAATCGATTCGGAAATGTTAAAATCAAATACGTCCTATAACAAAGCCCTTCCATGATGTTTATTGTACTTAAAATAAATGTAACACTTTTGCTTTTATTGTTGTTGTAGCTCGATTAAATTAAAACGTTGCTGAAACGATTACTTATACTTGATAGAAGTCCGGCCTGAGTTTTTGCGATGGTTATTTGTTTGATTTTCTCATTCATTGGCATTGAAGCAATCGCAGTTGGAATAGAAAGAAGATGTTTGGCTCTGCCTCAGACACGGGCCAGGATTTTCTGGCCTCCCCAAGGCAGGTTTTCCAGCAGTGGAGGTGCCTCACCGCTGGCCGCTGGCGGGATCTTCCAGTCCCGGCAAAGGCAATAGTCATTTGCATTGCTTACCGGCCTCACTGCTGGGGAAACCATGATGGTGGGGATGTGGGGAAATGGAGGGGTGTCACCTCTGGCGCAAATGGAAGATCATACCAGCAGGAACGGCTGGAAAATGCCAACCGTGAACCTGGGGGCCTCAAGTCTATAATTTGTAGTGTAGTCCTTTGATTCCACCCAAGAACAAAGAACTAATCCTCGGTCACCTTTGATTGAATGCAGCGATCTCTCCACTGGGAAACTTGTCCGACACTTTCCACCAGTGGCTAGCAAATACTGTTGAAGTAATTCTACCACATGTGGGCGTCACGGTGGCACAGTGGTTAGCACTGTTGCCTCACAGCGCCAGGGACCCAGGTTCAATTCCTGGCTTGAGTCACTGTCTGTGTGGAGTCTGCATATTCTCCCCGTGTCTGCGTGGGTTTCCTCCCGCAGTCCAAAAGATGTGCTGGTTAGGCGCATTGGCCATGCTGAATTCTCCCTCAGTGTACCCAAACAGGCGCCGGAGTGTGACGACTTTTATGTGCACCCAAGGCAGTGAGAACATTAATCAGTACGTAACTGAGCTGGGAAAATGACCGACATGAGGTGAGTTTGGAAAATTGGAAGAATTGCTCCTTTCAGACAGGATAACTTACGGGATCGGAGATGATTCTCTGAGAGAAGAGTTTCTGGGAGGAGTGGATCTCGTGCTGGAGAAAGTAATAAATATCTGCAGAGAGCACAAAATGCCAGTTTAATCAGATGATGGAGGTTGTTAAGCCACACACGGTCGTACAGTTAGATGTAGTTAAACAGAAACAGCATTGGGCAAAAGCAAATAGACAACCTGAAGGTAAAAAGAATAAAATTGCTATGATCATAGAATCTCTACAGTGGAGAAGGAGATCATTCGGCCCATCGGGTCTGCAACAATCACAATCTCACCCAGGCCCTATCCCCATAACCCCTTGCATTTACCCTAGCTAGTCCCCCTGACACTAAGGGGCAATTTAGCATGGCCAATCAACCTAACCCACACATCTTTGGACTGTGGGAGAAAACCAGAGCACCCGGAGGAAACCCACGCAGACACAGAGAGAATGTGCAAACTCCACACAGACAGTGACCCAAGCCGGGAATCGAACCCGGGTCCCTGACGCTGTGGGGCAGCAGGGCTAACCACTATTAAAATATTTAAATGCAGTTGATGCGGAACAGAGCATTTATCATGTAATTGTCCAGACTATGAAAAGCAGTGTAAGAATTGAGATCAACTTCATCACTTTGCGAAGATGTGCATTGATTGCAGATGATAACACAAACACTGCAGGGGAACCTTGCATTGGTGCAGTAACAACAAATTCTAACGAAGACAAATGGAAGGCTGGTTTAAAAGGTGCCAACCTGATGGTGAATTTCATGCTTGACGCAGGTGTAGAAGCAAATGTCATTCCCATAATCCTGTATTGTAAGATAAGCAATGTTATAATGTAAACAATAGTAATATGCTGTGAGGCTCAACTGACCTGGTAGTCACTATAACCAATGGCAAAATGATGTGGTGGTCTGCTGACCAGCTGGTCCGGTATAAATAAAAAACAGTTGGGAATTGTGGGGAGCTTGTATGGCCCAGGGTGCGGCCCCAAGTGTTGGAGTAATGAAGTTGTTTTAATTAAACCTTTCTCTTTGATTTACTTTCTTTTAGTTCTTAGTTAGTTCTTTTATTACTTGCAACTGAAGTATCATAGAATCCCTACAGTGCAGAAGGAGGCCATTCGGCCTATCGAGTCTGCACCGACCACAATCCCACCCAGCCCCTACCCTGTAGCCCCACATATTTACCCTGCTAGTTCCTCTGGCACTAAGATCCAATTTACCATGGCCAATCAACCTAATCTGCACATCTTTGGACTGTGGGAGGAAACCGGAGCACCCGGAGGAAACCAACGCAGATACAGGGAGAACGCGCAAACTCTGCATAGACAGCGACCCAAGCCAGGAATTGAACCCGGGTCCCTGGCGCTGTGAGGCAGCAACGCTAACCACTGTGCCACCGTGCCGCCCTTGACTGCCGACTAAACAAGGAAAGGAAAACTGCTAATGAAAACGAAAGCGAAAGTGTCTACTTACACAGGGGAAAAAATTGCTGCAGAATGTCAATGCAAACTTAAATCAAACCGCAAAAAAACAGTCTCCTGCATTTGGGTTCGAGTGGTGAATATGATGCAATGCCCATTCTTGGAATCAAAACTTGTGAAAATCTGAAGCGGATCAAGAGAATAATGACCATCACCTCTGGTGACGTCCTGAGTGAGTGCAAAGATGTGCTCAAGGGGGTTGGTTGCCTAAAGGGAGGACACAGCATTACCCTTGACGGAACTGTGACACCCAGCCAGGAAAGTAGCAGTAACGCTGAGACAGCGACTGAAAGCAGAGTTGGACAGAATGGAGAAACTTCACATCATTGAGGATCCGACAAAGTGGGTTAATCCAATCGTAATTGTAGAAAAATCAGATGGGAATCTGAGTCTGTCTGGATCTCAGAGATCTAAACCAGGCAGCTAAAGAGAGCATTCTCACTTTCCCCAGTGGGAGAGATCATGTGACAGCTAACCGATGCTGTTCAGTGATAGAAGTCTACAAGATTATGAGGGGCATGAACAGAGTGGATAGACAGAAGCTTTTCCCAGGGGTGGAAGAGTCAAATATGAGGGGGAATAGGCTTAAGGTGCGAGGGGCAAAGTTTAAAGGAGATGTACGAGGCAAGTTTTTTACACAGAGGGTGGTGGGTGCTGGAACTCACTGCAGGGGGATGTAGTGGAAGCAGACACGATAGTGAGTTTTAAGGGGCATCTTGACAAATACATGAATAGGATGGGAATAGAGGGATACGGTCCCCGGGAGGGTAGGGGGTTTTAGTTCAGTTGGGCAGCATGGTCGGTGCAGGCTTGGAGGGCCGAAGGGCCTGTTCCTATGCTGTAATTTTCTTTGTTCTTTGTCTTGGATCCAAATTTAGGGTTTCTGACAAGTTAAGCTGGATGAATGCAGCTCCTATCTCCGTACCTTCAACACAGCATTTGGGTGCTACAGGTTTTTAAATTTGCCTTTTGGGATTACTTCAGCTCCTGAGGTGTTCCACAGGACAGCGAAACAGCTGTCTGAAGGGTTAGAGGGCGTGGAAACCTACATCGATGATGCGCTGCTCTGGGGATCCACACAAGAAGAACATGACCACATTTTGAGGGAGATGTTGGTGAGAACTCAAGAAAAGAATGCCAAGTGGTGGTGGAGGCAAACTCAATAGGGTCTTTTAAGAGACTCATGGATGAGTACATGGGACGTGATAGGATGGAGGGTTATAGGTAGGCCTAAAAGGTAGGGATATGTTCGGCACAACTTGTGGGGCCGAAGGGCCTGTTTTGTGCTGTAGTTTTCTATGTTTCTATGTTTCTAAGTTGAAGAAGGAAAAGTGCAAAACAGGTCTTCATAAAATCAAATACTTGAGCCATGTGTGGGATTGAAGCTGAACCAGAATAAAATCAAAACAGCCATGAAAATGCCTCCCCCAGGATATCAGAAGAGCAAAATTAATTCTGCACATGTCAGACCTGACAGCATCTCTCTGGGAGCCTCTACAAAATGATGTGGAATGACATTGGGAACAAAGTCACCCAAGAATCCAAAAATTAGCACAGCATCTGCGGAAGTACCAGGTCAAAGTTAAATATGAACCGGGCAAAGATATATACACCGTAGGCGCTCTGCCATGTGTATACCTACCCACCATGAAAGAAGAGGACTAAGTAACAGGAGCATGGGTTCACATGCCGATAAAGAACTTACCTGTGGCTGGAACTAAACTGGATGAGATCAGGGAAGTGACCAAGAACAACACCATCCTGAGTAAACTACAGCAAGTTGTGCAAACTGGCTGGCCCACACATCAGAGCTTTATAAGAGTGCTGGAACATTCCTGAGGAACATTGGCCGGAATTCTCCCATTCTGCCCGCCACTGGAATTTTAGCAGGCAGATTGCGGACAGTGTGAAATCCCATTGACTGTCAGGTGGGAATTTCCGGCTTTTAGACCAGCGTGGCCGGAGAATTCCGCCATTCATGTGGCGGAGGGAATACTTTTCAAGGCAGGAAAGATAATAATTCCAGCAACACCCAATAAAGAAATGCTGCAACACACGCATCACCTCAGTGTGGAAACATGCAGGAGATGGGCTCGACATGTGATGTATTGGCCTGGAAAGGGAGCAGAAATCAGGGAAACAGTGAATGTGTGCAGTGTGCCAAGAATATAGAAAATCACAATAAAAGAACCACTTCAACCACAGTGTTCCTGAGAATATATAGAATAGAATAGAATCCCTACAGTGCAGAAGGAGGCCATTCAGCCCATCGTGTCTGCACTAACAACAATCCCACCCAGGCCCTATCCCCGTAACCCCACGTATTTACCCTGCTAATCCCCTTGACACTAAAGGGCAATTTAACACGGTCAATCAACCTAACCCGCACAGCTTTTGAGTGTGGGGGGAGACCTGAGCACCCGGAGGAAACCCACGCAGACACGGGGAGTATGTACAAATTCCACACAGACAGTCACCCGAGGCCGGAATCGAACCCGGGTCCCTGGTGCTGTGAGGCAGCAGTGCTAACCACTGTGCCACCGTGCTGCCCCAAAGAGCAGAAAATTGGAGTGGACTTGTTGACATTTGATAACAGTATGTGCCAACTAGCAATAGATTATTACTCAAAGATTTTGTGTCTGTGTTGTTGAGTAAGGATAATAAGAGCAACGTGGTAACAAATCATTTAAAATTAATTTTTGCTCAGCGTGGCATAGCTGAAATGCTCGTCTCAGAATCTGGTCCACAATTCTCAAGCACTTTCACAAATTTGCACAGGACTGGGAGTTTTGCCACAATACGGCAAGTCCCAAATATCCATAATCTAACGGGAACTTACCGTGAAGACCTTTAAAAACCCTGTTGAAGGTGGAGGGAAGAGAGTCCTCCTTGACCCTGCTGGCTTTCAGGAATAATCTATCAGATCATCTCCGGCACAGCTCCCGATGGGAGGGAGAACTAATAACTGAGCTTCCAACTTTACCCCAACTGCTCTGTCCACAGTCAGTGAGCTACAATGTGAAGGACTTGCTCAAACTGAGAAAGCAGAAACAGCACTTTGATCATCGCGCCCGATCTCTGAACAGAAAGGGAGAGACAGTGAGGACTCAGCAGAAAGGGATCTAGAATTCTGCTGTTCCATAGAATCCCTACAGTGCAGAAGGAGGCCATTCAGCCCATCGAGTCTGCACCGACCACAATCCCACCCAGGGCCTTTTCCCATAACTCCACATATTTGCCCTATTAATCCACTGACTCTAGGGTCAATTTACCATAGCCAATCAACCTAACCCGCACATCTTTGGACAATGGAAGGCAACCAGAGCACCCGGAGGAAACCCACGCAGACATGGGGAGAATGTGCAAACTCCACACAGACAGTGACCACAGGCTGGAATTGAACCCGGATCCCTGGTGCTGTGAGGCAGCAGTGCTAACCACTGTGCCACCCCATCACGGGGTGGTTGTCACAGGAATCATAGGAGAACCAAGGTCTTACATAGCGTGGACTGCAAACGGACACCAGTGCAGGAGAAACCGAGAATTCCTATGGAAAACAAATGAAACACAACCTTGCTCTGAACCAGAAAGTGGAGCTGAAGATCCAGAACCAGAATCCAGCAGTGAAGCAATAGATAACCAGGCAAAACCTGAGAAATCTGGTAACTATCTAAGGGGTGAAAATGACCGAGAGCTGGAGAGGTCCTTCAAAATCATCTCTGTCACGATTCAGAACATGATGTGGAGATGCCGGCGTTGGACTGTGGTAAACACAGTAAGAGTTTTAACAACACCAGGTTAAAGTCCAACAGGTTTATTTGGTAGCAAATGCAATTAGCTTTCGGAGCGCTGCTCCTTCGTCAGATGGAGTGTATGTCCACTCCATCTGACGAAGGAGCAGCGCTCCAAAAGCTCATGCCATTTGCTACCAAATAAACCTGTTGGACTTTAACCTGGTGTTGTTAAAACTCTTATTATTCAGAACATCCAGCGGAAGAACGGTGAAGAAAACCACAGAGATACAAAGTTGAGTAAACGACAAACCGGGCTGATCAAAACAAAGCACAGAAGAATAGATAAGAGACTTTGTGTTCCTGAGTAGGCTATACTCACAGCCTCTTCTGTTCTAACAGAAACCAGTCAGAAGTGCTTTCTGTTTAAAGAAAAGGGGAATGTCATGATAACAGGGTGATTAAGTGTGGTGAACCATCGTTGGTTCCCACTGGATAGTACTGAGCCAGGGCTGGCCAGTCCCCAACTACGCGGACAAAGCCCGTCCGCTTATTAAGTCCACGACTTTTCCACTCACGCCAGAGGCCCAATTGGCCTTCAAGAAATTGAAAGACGACATCGCGAAAGCCACGATGCACGCGGTAGACGAATCCATCCCTTTTCAGGTGGAAAGCGATGCATCTGATTTCGCCCTGGCCGCCACACTTAACCAGGCGGGCAGGCCCGTCGCGTTTTTTTCCCGCACCCTCCAAGGCCCCGAAATTCGGCATTCAGCGGTGGAAAAGGAGGCCCAGGCCATTGTGGAGGCCGTCAGACACTGGCACCATTACCTGGCGGGAAAGCGGTTCACCCTGATCACGGACCAGCGGTCCATGGCGTTCATGTTCAACAACATGCAGAGGGGCAAGATCAAGAATGACAAGATCTTGCGGTGGAGAATTGAACTCTCCACCTATAACTACGATATCATGTATCGTCCAGGGAAACCCAATGAGCCCTCGGATGCCCTCTCGCGCGGAACATGCGCTAGTATTCAGGAGGATTGCTTGAACGGCCTCCATAATGATCTGTGCCATCCTGGGGTCACTCGGCTCTACCACTTTGTCAAAGCCCGCAACCTGCCTTACTCGGTGGAGGACGTCAGGTCGGTAACAAGGAGCTGTCGGATTTGCGCGGAATGCAAACCACACTTTTACCGACCTGACCGGGCACATTTGGTCAAGGCCACTCGCCCCTTCGAAAGGCTGAGTGTTGATTTTAAGGGCCCCCTTCCCTCAACAGATCGGAACGTGTACTTTCTGAACATAATCGATGAGTACTCCCGGTTCCCGTTTGTTGTCCCCTGCTCGGACACATCAGCTGCCACGGTGATCAAAGCATTCCGTGATCTTTTTACCCTGTTCGGGTACCCCAGCTATATCCATAGCGACAGGGGCTCGTCGTTCATGAGCGATGACTTGAGGCAATTCCTGCTCTCATGCGGGATTGCCTCTAGTAGGACCACGAGTTACAACCCTAGGGGTAATGGACAGGTGGAACGAGAGTCGGGCTCCGCCTCCTGGGAGAGGTATAAGAGTCCCTGCTCGGACGGGACCCCTTCAGTCTGGGATAGTGTGTTAAAGTTCTGATAGTTTCATTGTTAGTTAATAAAAGCCTTCTTTTACTGAAGCTTCGAGCCTCGTGTCCAATTGATGCGCATCATTAAGGTAGTGGCCTTCAGTTTTAGATACAATACGGTACACTCTGTGCTTTGTGGGGTCACCAGACCTGGGAGGTCAAAGGTCAGATAACACATGCTGGCGATGCAGTTGCTTTGTGGTTGTGTGTACACGAATGTGTAAGTAATAATGTTAGTTCCCAGCAATGGGGACATGTGGAGGCTGCACTAGAGCAGGACTGAGTTGTTGATGTTAACCTATGGTCACACTGGGAATGAGACTAACTTCAAGCATCGGCAATTCCTCTGCAATCCTGTATACATGCCACATCAAAGAACAAAGCAAAGTACAGCACAGGAACAGACCCTTCGGCCCTCCAGGCCTGTGCCAATCATGATGCCTGAACTAAACTGAAAAGAACCTTCTGCCCTTTCTTGGTCAGTATCCCTCTATTCCTTCCCTATTCATCTACCCATCCAGATGCCTCTTAAATGTTGCTAATGTGCCTGCTTCCACCACCTCCTCTGGCAGCGCGTTCCAGGCACCCACCACTCTCTGAGTGAAAAACCTTCCCCGCACGTCTCCCTTGAACTTTCCCCCGATCACCTTGAACCCGTGCCCCCTTGTAATTGACACTTCTACCCTGGGAAAAAATCTCCAACTATCCACCCTGTCTATGCCTCTCATAATTTTGTAGACCTCTGTCAGGTCTCCCCCCCTCAGCCTCCATCTTTCCAGTGAAAACAATCCTAGTTTATTCAACCTCTCCTCAGAGCCAACACCCTCGAGACCAGGCAACATTCTGGTGAACCTTCTTTGCACTCTCCCCAAAGCTTCCACATCTTTCTGGTAGTGTGGCGACCAGAACTGCACGCAGTATTCCAAATGTGGCCTAACCAAGGCAACATGATTTCCCAACTCTTGTACTCAATGACCCTGGTGATGAAGGCAAGCATGTCATATGCCTTCTTTTGAGTAAACATCCCATCTCTGCCCCAATGATCAACTCCACTGGCACTGAAAACCTCAGTCACCTCCAGGCATGTGAGTGTTAAACATCGCCCACCCCCCAGGAAAACATAAGGAAATAACTTCTCTTTTAAACTTCTTTGATTTTGATTTGATTTATTATTGTCACATGTATTAGTATACAGTGTAAAGTATTGTTTCTTGCGCGCTATACAGACAAAGCATACCGTTCATAGAGAAGGAGAGAGTGCAGAATGTAGTGTTACAGTCATAGCAAGGGTGTAGAGAAAGAGCGACTTAATGCGAGGTAGGTCCATTCAAAGGTCTGATGACAATAAGGAAGAAGCTGTTCTTGAGTCGGTTGGTACATGACCTCAAACTTTTGTACCTTTTTCCCGATGGAAGAAGGCGGAAGAGAGAGTGTCCGGGGTGTGTGGGGCCTTAATTATGCTGGTTGCTTTTGCCAAGGAAGTATAGACAGCGTCAATGGATGGGAGGCTGGTTTGCGTGATGGATTGGGCTACATTCACAACCTTTTGTAGTTTCTTGTGGTCTGGGGCAGAGCAGGAGCCATACCAAGCTGTGATACAGTCAGGAAGAATGCTTTCTATGGTGCATCTGTAAAAGTTGGTGAAAGTTGTAGCTGACATGCCAAATTTCCTTAGTCTTCTGAGAAAATAGAGGCTTTCTTAACTATAGTGTCGGCATGGGGGGGGCCAGGACAGGTTGCTGGTGATCTGGACATCTAAAAACATAAAGCACTCGATCCTTTCTACTTCGTCCCCGTTGATGTAGACAGGGGCATGTTCTCCTCTACGCTTCCTGAAGTGATGATAATCCTTGGTTTTGTTGACATTGAGGGAGAGATTATTGTTGCCGCACCAGTTCACCAGATTCTCTATCTCATTCCTGTACTCTGTCTCGTCATTGTTTGAGATCCGACCCACTACGGTGGTGTCGTCAGCAAACTTGAAAATCGATTTGGAGGGGAATTTGGCCACAGTCACAGAGTGAGGATATCACTGAAAGACCAGCATCTATTTCCTTTATAATTTTCTGTATGAGTGACTTGCTAGGCACATTTTAGAGGGCTGTTAAGAGTCAGCCACACCGCAGTGGGTCTGGAGTTACATGTAAGCCAGGCCAGGTAAGGGTGGCAGATTTCTTTCCCGGAAAGATATTAGTGAACCAGATGCATTTTTGCAACAATCCTGTACCTTGAACGCCACCATTGCCGAGGCCAGCTTTTTATTTCTGTTTTATGTGGTAGAAACTGAGGGTGCTGAAACTAACACCTTCAGGTTTAGTTCTCAAGCACTGATTAGATGCAGCATGTGAAGGTGTGGAGTGCACTGGCTGTCCGCTGAGGGACTGGGACAGAGGGCACCAGCTTCTTGGACACGGCACTGGAGATCCTGGTGGCGGAGGGTCAAATAAGCTGAGATGTCCTTGTACCCACAGGGATAGGGTCAGCCTCGCCTTCTGACCCAACATTCTCCCTGAGCTCCTTGGACTGCAGAGCATCCCAACAGTCCCCAATGCAGGCTACACACATTCCCATGCCAGGTCCACAAGAGATTTAAGGGGTCCATGCCCTTGGTTATATTGTGGCCCTCTAACCTCGTCGAGAGATTTGAGGCTTTGTTAGGAACAGAAGGTATTTATTGCTCAGAGAAATTTAGGAACAGGAAGTTTGTGCATAAAGCCTGCCCTGGGGCAGAGCTCAGTTCTACATGCTCACAGTCTGCATGGGTTTCCTCCAGGTATTCCATCTTCTTCCCACAGACCAAAAATGTGTGGGTTAGGTGGATTGGCCATGCTGAATTGACCCTAGTGTCAGGGGATTAGTAGGGTAAATGTGTGAGGCCTGGATGGGATGTGGTTGGTACAGACTTGATGGGCCGAATGGCCTCCTTCTGTACTGTAGGGATTCTATGAAGATGTGCAGGTTTGGTGGATTGGCCATGCTAAAATTGCCCATTAGTGTCAGGGGGACTAACAGGGTAAATACATGGGGTTACGGGGTTAGGGCCTGGGTGGGATGTGGTCGATGCAGGCTCAATGGGCCGAATGGTCTCCTTCTGCACTGTAGGGATTCTCTGATTAACACGGTTCCAAATTTACAATGCCTGAGAGCGGACTCTCTCTCTCTCTCTCTGGTGTGATCACTCACGTTTGATTGCCATTGGTCCCTCAAGTCAGATGACTCACTTCTGCTGCGATCTTAAAGAGACAGGCACCACATCTACAACACACTTAAATTCACGCAGTACAGACTAAAATCGCATACTTTGCTGCTCCTGCCCCTTGTGTCCCTTTCCCCTGCCCGGTCTCATCCCCTCCGCCACATCTTGTCCAGACCGCCAAGGGACCCTGGCAGGATGCCAGTAATCAAGAGCTCCCTTTCTCCTGGGGACTTCTATAAGGTGTCCAATTGGCTGGCATGGAACACCATTCACTCCATATGTTTTTATTTACACAGCCCTCAGAGAATATCCAGATTAAACGCTCAGGGCAAGTCTTGACAAAACAACCCAGATAAACCCCTGATGTATTTCAAACAGTCTTCGTCAATCCTCCAGCAGCAAGTGAATAGCAACGAGCGATTTGGAATCATAGAAACACAGGATATAGAAGCAGGAGGAGGCCATTCGGTCCACTGAGCCTGCTCCGCCATTCATTATCATCATGGCTGATCATCAAATTCAATATCCTGCCTTCCTCCATATCCCTTGATCAGAATTTGGTTCCGCCACAGAAGGAGGCTATTCTGCCTCCATGTCCTTCTAGCTCTCTGCAAGAGTATACAGCTTGGCCCATTCTCCAGCCCCTGCCCTGTTGCCCTGCAAATATTTGTTCTCCAGGCATGCCCCTGTCTACATCAATGGGGACAAAGTAGAAATGGTCGGGAGCTTCAAGATTTTAAGTGTCCAGATCACCAACAACCTGTCCTGGTCCCTCCATGTCAACGCTATAGTTAAGGAAGCCCACCAACACCTCCACTTTCTCAGGAGACTAAGGGAATTTGGTATGTTCGCTACAACTCTCACCAACTTTTACAGATGCACCATAGAAAGCATTCTTTCTGGTTGCATCACAGCTTGGTATAGCTCCTGCTCTGTCCAACACCACAATAAACTACAAAAGGACGTGAACAAAGCCCAGTCCATCACGTAAACCAGCCTCCCATCCGTTGACACTGTCTACACTTCCCGCTGTCTCGGAAAAGCAGCCAGCATAATCAAGGGCCCCGGTCATTCTCTCTTCCACCTTCTTCCGTTGGGAAAAAGATACAAAAGCCTGAGGTCACGTACCAACCGACTCAAGAACAGCTTCTTCCTGGCTGAATGGACCTACCTCGCACTAGGTTGATCTTTCTCTACACCTTAGCTATGACTGTAACACTACATTCTGCACTCTCTCCTTTCCTTCTCTATGAACAGTATGCTTTGTGTGTACAGCGCGCAAGAAACAATACTTTGCACTGCATACTAATGCATGTGACAATAATAAACCAAATCAAAATCAAATCACTTATCCAATTTCCTTTTGAAACTGAGGGGGGAAGTAGCAGCATTGAGCCTGTGAATGAGATGATGCTTGGGCACTCGCCAGTGCAGATCCCGTTTTTGACCTCTCGTGATATTTAGTGGCCGCGATGGGATTTGTGCCCACGGCTAAGACTGGCGCTGAAGCACGGCCTCCGTGTACTTTAGTGTCTGTAATGGGATGGTGGGCTGGTTAATATAACTTCAGGATTCTTGCCTTGTATATCGCAGACATCACTTCCCCAAAACGTGTTTGTCTATTTTTTTAACAACTCACCTTTTTACATATTTTTAACGTGATTCCTCAGTCTGTACATAAATTTTTAATTCCAGTCACATTGCAATTCAACCTTTGAACTGATAACGTAGTACCAGTATTTACATACCACATGCTACTAACATATTATATTTATATATAAATGCATATACATTATATTACACAAAATGATACTGGGCAGTCGGTCTGGTCTAAATATAACCACAGAATGAATGGAGCTATTTAAAGATGTGTTCGTGTGGATGTGCTATCTGCCACTTAGTCCATTGATATTTCTCCTGGTTAGTCAGGTTGTCTGAGTGTCGGTAATGTAATCCATGCATTTCCCTTTCTCAGCACACCAATGAGACTCCTTCATACATTTAATAGTTTCAGCATCCAACCTCCCTCCCCCGATGTTCCATTTTCTCTCCTTTCTGGATGGAGAGAGTTGCCAACCTCCGTCCAGAAATCCGATTCCTTCACCCGTGATTCCTGGGATCGTGGCAGGTCTGCGCAGAACAGAAAAGATTCCTCCTCTCTCCCTTCCCCGCCTTCTCCCCCCCCTCCCCCGTCCCATCAAGCGGGACTGTAGCTGGCATGTGTGTCCTTTCTAGTTCCACAGAGAGACCCAAGTGTGGAAATTCAATAGCGTCGGGATTTGTATTCTGCATCCGTCACTGAGAATCGAGTATTCTCCCAGTGTAAGCATTCAGCCCTGCAACATATGACCCTCGCCACTGATTTAACCCTTTCACTGCTGCACCCTGGGCTGGGCTGAATTTGCATTCTAAAATATGGCAGGGGAGGGGAAAAAAGGGTGGAATTCTGAAACTCATGAACTGACCACTGTTCTAACCCTGGAAGCTCTGATGGTTTCAGACTATAAGGTGACACTCGAGCTCCATTTCTGAGGCAAAATACTGGGTGACTATTAAAGGTGACCAGGCTTAATTCAGGACAGTGAGGGAGAACTGATTCACGAGCGGTTGTGGACAAGACCCCTGAGAGAAAAGGGGCAATTCAGTGACCACACAGTCAGAACGTGCCAGGTTGGGGAGTTCGGTGCAATTTTCCTTGCACAGCCCTTTGGTGGCACAGTGGTTAGCACTGCTACCTCACAGCGCCAGGGATCCGGGTTCAATTCCGACTGTGTGGAGTTTGCACGTTCTCCCCGCGTCTGCATGGGTTTCCTCCGGGTTCTCCAGTTTCCTCCCAAACCCAAATGTGTGCAGGTTAGGTGGATTGGCCGTGCTGAATTGCCTGTTAGTGGCAGGGAGATTAGGCAGGTCAGTAAGTGGGGTTACAGGGATAGGGCCTGGGTGGGATTGTTGTCAGTGAAGGCTCGATGGGCCAAATGGCCTCCTTCTGCACTGTCGAGATTCTATGATATTCTATGAAGACCCAAGCAAAGATCTGCTCACAATGGACCATGCAAAGATATTGAAAAATACTGGGAATCAGGAGGCACTGGGCAGCTATATTAAAACCACTTGCCTTGAGGTGCGAAACCATCAAACCTTCCCCGCACAGCACTGAATAATTGTGTATATATTAATATTCTGCGCAGTTTGTTACAGAAACCAGCCAGCAGGTGAACACGATGTTTCAATGGGCAGCAGAGATATGCAGTCCGCCTCATTTTCTATTTATTAACTTCCACTGTGAGTGAATTTCATTTTATTTGGTAGCCTTTAGTGCGTGTATTTCTGATTAATAGCACAGCTCTGGAATGTAACAACACTGCAGCACACAACCTACTCAGCAGGTTGAAGGATTTTATATCACACAGTTCAACCACAGGAAGAATTGATGGGGTTTTGAAAGGTTTGGCTTTAAGTTAATGTGAACTTTCTTCACTCTGACCCCCTCTCGTTAATGTTGCTTTGTTACAATCCTTTACCATTACCTCCGCACTATTTTATCCAGCTACACACCGAGATTTGCATGAATGTGAACATTGCTGGCAACCATTTTTCACAAGGGGGAAGAAATATGTTGTCCATAAACTGGTGCATTTGACTTTTACTGAGGTATCCTCAATACAAAGAGGTGGGAATTACCGAGCTGCAGCCACTGTGGCCATGCAAGGGATGGTGGCATAGTGGTAATGGTAAGTTCATTGGGCCAGTAATTTAACGGGACACGTTACTGAGGGGCGCAGGTTCAATTCTCACCATGGCAAATGGTGCAAATTGAACTCAATTTATGTATCTGGAACACAGGCTGGTCTCAATGGTGGTGACCATATGGAACTATCATTGAACCCATCTGGTTCACTAATGTCCTTTATGAAAGGAAATCTGCCAGCCTTCCCTGGCCTGGCTTAGATGTGACTCCAGAGCCACAGCAAAATGTGGTTGACTCTTAACTGCGCGCTGAAGTACGGTTCCAGGGCAATCAGAGGTGGGCAGCAAATGCTGGCCAAATCAGCAATGCCCATGTTCCGTGAAAGAATTAAAAAAGGAGGATATGACCTTGCCAGACCAAACAAAATGACCTCCGAAGGCCAATTCGGAATGGGGATTTCTCAATGCGATTCAAACAGAAATGCTCTGGCTGGGATTTCCGCTCTCTCCCGCCCCCTCCCCAGAAGATCCCGCAGTTCGGAAGGGCTGGAAAATCATAGAATCATCATAGAATCCCCCCAGTAAAGAAGAAAGCCATTCGACCCATCGAACTTGCACCGACCACAAATTCCACCCACGCCCCACTCCCGCAACCCCCATTTACCCTGCTGATCCCCCTGACACTAAGGGTCAATTTAGCATGGCCAATCAACCAAACCCTTTGGGCTGTGATATCATGCCCGATTATTTCCAGAAATTAGTTAGCTGGGGCTCAGTTGCCTTTGCTGAGAGATTTTGTGTTCAAATCCAACTCCAGCCTCAGCTGATGCCACTAGTGCCAGTACTGTCGATGGTGTAATGTTCAACTGAGGCCTTAGCTATGGGCCTGCCCTCTCAGGAGGATGAAAAAGATCCCACTCAAGAAGAGCAGGGGACATCTCCTCGGCCAATATTTGCCCCTCAGTGAATACTCTCAAAACAGGTGAACCAATCATTAAGCACGTTGCTGTTTGTGGGAGCTTGCTGTGTACAAATTGGCAGCTGTAGTTTCTACATCGACATGCCAAGGTCCTGAATGAGACTCAGAGAATCCAGGTCGTTCTTTTTATTTTCCCCCGGACAGGCAAAGTTATAATTTGAAACCAAAGACAGAAAGTTCTGGAAACATTCAACAGGTGAAACAGCACCCGTGAAGATGGTTAGGCATGGTGATTAGCACTGCTGCCTCACAGCGCCAGGGATCCAGGTTCGATTCCCGGCTTGGGTCATTGCCTGTGTGGAGTGTGTACGTTCTTCCCGTGTCTGCGTGGGTTTCCTCCGGGTGCTCCAGTTTCCTCCCACAGTCTGAAAGTCGTGCTGGTTAGGTGCATTGGCCATGCTAAATTCTCGCTCAGTGTACCCAATCAGGTGCCGGAGTGTGGCGACTAGGGGATTTTCACAGTAACTTCATTGCAGTGTTAATGCTAGCCTACTTGTGATACTAACAAATAAACTTGAAGTATGTTGCCTCAATGGTGAACTGACTGCGCGTTAGTACATTTTACTATTCGTCTGTGTCTCACATAGGGCTTGCACACGCAGTCCTCTGCCTCATTGGAAAGAGTGCTACCACTCAAGCTAGGAAGGAAGACAGAACTGCCTCTCGGACAAAGATATCCTCATTGATTGCCACCTTCCGCTTCCTTCCCAGTGTTAAATCAGTTTCCAGTCCAGTTGGCTAATCTGACATTAATTCCATGAGGTTTAACCTTGAGTACTAATGGACCAGTGTATGTGTACAGCATCCATTCAATTGCGGGCCTGTGCTGCTGAGGGAAGCTGGTTTGGCAGTAAATTGCCTGGCAATTATCAGGAACACAATACTGTACAAATCAATGCAGGGAGAGTCCGCGCATCACTCAGAGCCGAGCAGAGGCGGCGGTACAAACCTAACCTTCAGTGTTTGTTCCTTAATTGCTTTCCACTGACAACAAAGAGAAATGTGTGACCTGAAATCACCGAAATATTGCAACACGCTGGAGTTATTGCTTCGCGCTGTCTTTGCTACAGCTCAGTACTTTGGGGGAAATCACAGGTCGGTCCATACAACAACAACTTGCATTTGTAGGATGCCTTCCACATCCTAAAGTATTTCACAGGAGTGTTTCCTGACTGAAGTGGCTGAGTGATTTGTGGT
This sequence comes from Mustelus asterias, assembly GCF_964213995.1. NCBI lineage: Eukaryota > Metazoa > Chordata > Chondrichthyes > Carcharhiniformes > Triakidae > Mustelus > Mustelus asterias. Next base: position 34,904,852 of record NC_135824.1, on the reverse strand, counting down.
AACGCGGTCCCGATAAGGGGACGATCCCTGAGGACCACATAATTGGGCCAGAGCCTAAGGAGAGTCAACGTGGGAAGCCAAGACAATCGGGAACAAGGGATCGTGTCCAGGGCCAGGGAGGAACGTCAGTTGGGGCCGGGGAGCAGAGAGTGTGATCGTGTCTTCAGTTCCGTCTGACCGTCTAACCATAATATGACTATTATACATATAGATACAGCTTGTTAGTAATAAACCTTTCTTAACTTGAAGGCACAACCAGTTGCCCTCAAATTATTACATGTTAAAATTGAGGGTGCACATTGAGAGCATGGTGTACCCCAGCTGCAGGGAGGGATAAGGGCTGTGTGCTCCAATGGGAAAAAGCACAGCTTGGTGTAGGGCTGTCTGACAGTTGATGTCCCTGGACTTGGCGGGATGTGTGCTGGGCTTCAAAGAGCATGATGATGGTTACAGGGCACATCTGCAGCCTGTACATAGGGAACACATAATACAGGGGTGGGGTGGGAAGGGGAGTCTGTGATGCCTCCCTGGGCGAATCCCATGGCACATGGCCTCCAGATGAGGTGGGTGCAGGGTTCATGTGAGGCAAGGGTGCCACGTAGGTGATGGGCTCAGTGGGATGGAGTGTTCAATGTCCACCCCCATAATGACAGGGATCCAGTAATAGTGGGAAAGGCTGGAGAAGGTGGCATCTCTACCTGCACATCGTGAGGCTCCAGGTAAATCGGAGGCGTGTGGACAGAGAGGGAGGTTGTAATAAGTCTTCGGAGGCAGAAGTCCCTTCACCAATATCCCTTTATTTACAAATTCTAACAGCAGTACGCAGAGTGCTATCAGTCAGCAGTCTACCTCCGGGGGTGTCAGAGGAACTGACACTCCCAGTTAACTACAAGCAAAGACTCCCTGACTGGCCCATCAACTGGATCCTTAATCAGGGAGCTCATATTCCAATAGGCCTCAATGGCCTGATTGAAGTCATTACACTCTTCCCCCAAAAAGTCCGAGGATTCCCTGTGGCAGGAGCGCCACATGCGTCTCTACCTCCGTTTCAGCACCGGGTCCGGATCCTCCAATTCAGCTTCTGACGTATGTATCGGGATGCTTGTTTTTACCCAGTTTGGTTCTTTAGCCTTTGCCAACAAGGTTGTTGAAAGGAAGGAAATGAAGTTCTCTGTGCGTTTGACATTGTAGTCGTTATCCCACCAGACCATTCCTGTTACCATGGCAGCCAGTGACTGAAGCAACACTTAAAGCAGTAACGTCGACAATCATTTTACACAGCTTGGTATGAAATCCTGTCAGAGGAGGCACGGAATCGCGGGAAAAACTCATTGAGAACCGAGGCCATGAAGAGTGAGCTACGCACACAATGGAAGTCAGAAAAGTTTCACACAGGAGGCAGTGGATGTGTCGGTTCCAAAAGCAGTTGCGTCTTGCTGGTGCTCAATTGAAAAATTCAAAGCAGACGTTGATAGCATTTTGAAAATGTGGTCAATACTTAACAGGCCCAGCAGCATCTATGGAGAGAGAAACAGAGCTAACGTTTCAGATCAAAGCTAAAAGTTAGAGATGTGATATGTTTTGGGGAGGTAAGGAGGATGGGAAGGAAGGGTCCGTGACAGGTGGGGAGAATAGATGACAAAAGGTTTCATGGTTAACAGAACTGATGGAGTTTGGTTGAGTCCGATTATTAACAGAACAAAGGCAGACGGGACTAATTGAACCAAGAGATTTGAGAATCCTGTTTTTATGCTCCCGTATGGCATTGTAAATAAGTACAAGGTTAACATAGAAACATAGAAAATAGGAGCAGGAGGAGGCCATTCGGCCCTTCAAGCCTGCTCCGCCATTCATTATGATCATGGCTGATCGTCCAACTCAATAGCCTTGATCCCGCCTTCTCCCCATATCTTTTGATCCCCTTTGCCCCAAGTGTTATATCTAACTGCTTCTTGAAAACATTCTCTGTTTTGGCCACCACTACTTCCTGTGGCAGCGACCATTCTCTGACCATTCTCTGGATGAAGAAATTTCTTCTCATCTCTGTCCTAAGCAGTCGACGCTGTATTCTCGGACTGTGACCCCTGGTCCTGGACACCCCCACCATCAGGAACAACTTTCCTGCATCCACCCTGGGTTGTGAGAGGTGTGTGATTTTGTTTGGGTGGTCAGTTTTGAGGAGCTGAATATCTTTATTTCTACAGGACCTTGGGGAATGTGTGAAAGGAGGCAATATAAATGTATGCTGATTGTTGCTTAGCCAGGTGGACCCAAATGGCTTCCGTCTGTAGATTTTGATCTGAAAGGTACTGCGCTGTATTTATGCTTTCTATCCGAGGGTGCGGAGTGCTGCAATCCATTTTAATGAACAGCAAGGAGTGTTTGATCTGATGCTGGTGGAGACTGAGGTTCCCAACAGGAATGTAGAGTTTGAATGTTATCTCAATGCACCTCAGTTTGTTCTCAAAAAGTGAGAGTGGGGTTTGAAGAAATTTACTTCAGAAATGCTGCCTTTTTTTCCCTACATCTTCAACTGGGTGTCTGTCAGATCTTTAGGATTTTATAATGGAACACAGTGAGAGTCAGTGTCGAGCATTTAGCAATCTATTAAACATTGCTATGTCAGCATGTGCTCATGTCACCATGTCACACTGCAATTATACCTCCAGCCTGTGGGGGAGCTGCAGTGCCATTGTTGATCGGAGGGTGTTGTTTTCAGGTGAGGTGGTGGCGCAGTGGTATTGTTGCTGAACTAGTAATCCAGGGTAATGGGGACCCGGGTTCGAATCCCACCATGGTAGATGGGTGAAGTTTGAATTCAATAAAAATCTGGAATTAAGAGTCTAATGATGACCATGAAACCATTGTCGGAAAAACACATCTGGTTCACTAATGTCCTTTAGGGAAGGAAATCTACCGTCCTTACCTGGTCTGGCCTACATGTGACTCCAGAGCCACAGCAATGTGGCTGACTCTCAACTGCCCTCGGATAACTACAGATGGGCAATAAATGCTGGCCAGCCAGTGATGTCCAAATCCCGTGAATGAATTTTTAAAAATGACCCCATTGTGCAAACAGTTTCCATAATCGGCATTGGAATCTAAACTGGAAATATGAACAAGATTGAATATGAATTGACTGACTGTGCACATACCCGAATCAAAGGGTCCTCCACCCACGAATTCGACTCCTTCTGAAAATTATACTTTGTTCTTGACTTCTGCGGGTCGATTGAGATGTTGTGTGGCAATGAAAAATGGAAGATTGTGAAATAATAGCCCACTGAGTTCAAAGGGAATAACAACCAAGAGAAGTAAAATGGGCTTCGGGTTTGTTATTGGCTGTTGTACAATATCACACAAATTCACAGTCTGTCACCCACACTGCATGAAATAGTTTGAGTTGAATTTTCTTGAAGCCCACTCCCATTCGGCTGATTCACCCCACAGCCGTTAAATGGTCAATGGCCCTTTAGTTGACCAGAGTCAGGATGCCCACCACTCACGGTGAGGTCCTGTCACGGAGAGATGGTGGCAAATTGGCAGCTCTCATGGTACCAGCTGTGCCAATGGGAGCAAGGCCAAGTGAAAGGCATTCAACATGGAGCCAGGCTGCAGAGTGAGTCTGTGGTTTTCATGGACCCAGGGTGTCAAACCCTAGCGAGGAGGTGAGGGGCATGGTTGGGAAAAGCAGGGGGTGGGAAATGCAATGTGAATTCACACCACATTGGGTGAGGGGGATGGGGGGAGGGGGGTGAAGGGGTTGGGGGGGGGGGCAGTGAAAACACTGACGGTCATGAAATGCCTGTCAAAGAAGCGCCATCTCCCTTCAGCTCGACACCAAGACTCAACAGATTTTACTTGAGGGACTGGTGACCAGGCTTTTACCACCTTGGGTCAAATCCCAATGGCAGCAGGGGGAGGCCCATTAAGCGACAATGAGTTGGTAACTTACCGGCCCCATTGGCCCATGGTTGAGCGAGCTGCCCAATGCCTCCCCTGTTGCTGGTAAAGTTGCAGCGAAGGTGGGTGGGTAGGTGCCTGGAATAGCGCTTCTGACATGGCACCCGGTTTTAAATCCCTGCCCCTTACCACGTCTCTGGAAGGGCATTAAAGCTTCAGCCTACAGGAGATTTACTCATCCACAGCGAGGAACCAAAATGTAATTGAAGGAATTCGAAACAAGATGAACTGAGTTCAGACCAAACATTGACTCCTGAAACTTTTTTGCTCTTTTCAGCATCTTCTGTATTCTATTTCTACTTTCAGCATTATTCCCAAAGTTCAGAACTTAAAAATACCCTTTTTTATTCTTGGGGAGAGACACTTTATGAAAATTAGACCACTTGAAGGAGCATATCCAGAAATCTAATGCATACTGCCCATTCTTTGCCATAATGAGACAAAGCTCCATTCCGATAACACACCAGAGTAAACATACCTTTCATTTATATCCTTATAAGTCTGCTGGGTTCCTGTGATATAAGTTAACAAAACACAACCATATTATTTGGAAAGGAGAAGTGGTGGGCTTGTTCGATGATTGTATAATCCAATTCACATTAGCTTGACTGACTGGGTGTCAACACAGCAACTCTCACCAACTTTTACAGAAGCACTATAGAAAGCATTCTTTCTGGTTGTATCACAGCTTGGTACGACTCCTGCTCTGCCCAAGACCGCAAGGAACTACAAAAGGTCGTGAATGTAGCCCAATCCATCACGCAAACCAGCCTCCCATCCATTGACTCTGTCTACACTTCCCGCTGCCTCGGCAAAGCAGCCAGCATAATCAAGGACCCCACTCACCCCGGACACACTCTTCCACCTTCTTCCGTCGGGAAAAAGACACAAAAGTCTGAGGTCACGTACCAACTGACTCAAGAACAGCTTCTTCCTTGCTGCCATCAGACTTTTGAATGGACCTACCTCGTATTAAGTTGATCTTGCTCTACACCCTAGCTATGACTGTAACACTACATTCTGCACTCTCTCCTTTCCTTCTCCATGAACAGTATGCTTTGTCCATATAGTGCGCAAGAAACAATACTTTTCACTGTACACTAATACAGGTGACAATAATAAACCAAATCAAATCAAATCAAAATCAGCAATTCGAAATGACCGATTAAATTGTCAGTTCATAAGCAAACAAAGATCGTGGGAAAACTGGAGTGCTTCCCTCCAGTGCCTCGTTGTTCGCACTGCTGCCTCACAGCGCCAGGGACCTGGGTTCAATTCTGGCCTTGGGTCACTGTCTGTGTGGAGTCTGCATGCTCTCCCAGTGTCTGTGTGGGTTTCCTCCGGGTGCTCCGGTTTCCTCCCACAGTCTAAAGATGTGCAGGTTAGGTGGATTGGCCGTGTGAAATTGCCCCTTAGTGTCAGGGGATTAGCAGGGGAAATGTGTGGGGTTACAGGGATAGGGCCTGGGCGGGATTGTGGTCGGTACAGACTTGATGGGCCAAGTGGCCTTCTTCTGCACTGTAGGATTCTATGATTCTATGAATTAATTTTTAATAGTTCTTATTAAAAAATAGACGCCGGCTTTACACATTGATGTGCACTGAAGATGCTTCAACACCGTCTGAAGTCAGGCAATTTGAATCATCAAAAATAGAAATTATTCATGAGTTCAAAAGAACAATAAGTTGCATTTAGACAGAGGTTTTTATTGAAGGAAAATATCCCAAGATGCTCCACTGGAGCATTATCGAGCAAACCTCACTCCAAGTTGGAGGAGGGGCCTGGCCAAGATAGTTTGGTTTGAAAGAATGTCTTAAAGAAGGAGGGAGAAGGAGAGAGGCAGAGGCTACAGGGATTTGTTGCCAAAGCTTTTTGCCTTGCTCTCCTCAGGACAAATGCAAGAATGCCTAATTTCAACAATCACAAGTTATATTGAGGTAGAGGTGCTGGCTGACTGGCAAGGTGGCTCTTTCTTATTATTCATTCATGGGATGTGGGCATCACTGGCTGGCAGCAATTATTGCCCTTCAGGCTTGCCCTTGTTCAGAGGGCAGTTGAGAGTCAACCACATTGCTGTGGCTCTGGAGTCACATGTAGGCCAGACCGGGTAAGGACGGAAGACTTCCTTCCTTAAAGGACTCTGATTGGGGAGGTGGTGGTATAGTGTTCATGTCATTGGACTGATAATGCAGAGGGCCAGACTAATGTTCTGGCGACATGGTTTCAAATCCCAGCAGCTAGTGGAAATTAAATTCAATTGAATTGCTAGTGAAATCATCATTGATATTAGGGTGGCATGGTGGCACAATGGTTAGCACTGCTGCCTCACAGCACCAGGGATCTGTGTTCAATTGTGGACTTGGGTGACTGTGTGGAGTTTGCACATTAGAATCATAGAAACCCTACAGTGCAGAAAGAGGCCATCTGGCCAATCGAGTCTGCACCAACCACAATCCCACCCAGGCCCTACCCCCATATCCCTACACATTTACCCGCTAATCCCTCTAGCCTACGCATCTCAGGGCACTAACGGGCAATTTTTTCCCATGGCTAATCAACCTAACCCGCACATCTTTGGAGTGTGGGAGGAAACCGAAGCACCCGGAGGAAACCCAAGCAGACACGAGGAGAATGTGCAAACTCCACACAGACAGTGACCCAAGCTGGGAATCGAACCCAGGTCCCTGGAGCTGTGAAGCAGCAGTGCTAACCACTGTGCTACCGTGCCGCCCCAACCATTGTGCTACTGACGCATTCTCCCCATGTCTGCGTGGGTTTCCTCCATGTGCTCCGGTTTCCTCCCACAGGCGGATTGGCCACACTAAATTGCCCACTAGCATCCAAAGACGTGTAGGTTAGTTGGATTGATGTGCAGGATTATGGGGATAGGGCAGAGGGGAAGGCCTGGAGGATGCTCTTTCGGTGAGTTGGTGCAGACTCGATGGGCCAAATGGCCTCTTTCTGCACTGTAGGGATTCTATGGTTCTGTGGCTGAGGCATTGACATGGACAGAGCAAAGGGAAACTCTCAGCTCCCTGTCCCCAGGTAATTCACCTCTTCGTCTTGTTTACGGGGCCCTGTGTATAAGCATCTGTCACTCCAAGTAAATGTAAATGAGCCACATTTGGGTCCCCTTTTCCAAATTACCTGAGAACATGGGGAACCTCCTTTTCCCTGTTGATTCCCTGCTAGAAGCCCAGGTGAGGAATGTGAGGGGCAACACGAATAAATAAAGCGGCAAGAGGAATAAAATGATGCAGAGATAGTTGGGAGAGATCCTCGTACAAGAACACAGTCGATGCCTGTTTCTGTCTCCGAGCGAAGGCTTCACCCAATCAAAAGGCTGTTCTGCTGCAACCATTTGCTTCGTAAGAAATCGATATTTCCCCCTCGTGAAATATTTGCACAGTATTCCCTTTAATAAATTGGTGATTTGCACTCAATTTTCTTTTCATTAAACTGATGGAATGTAGCTATACTGACAGCGACGTACTCTGACTGAGCTTTTCAGTGCAGGTTAGAGTTCAAGCCCATTTTTGGCAGTGGAGAAACCCACAGGAGCTGGCAGTTACTCCGCCCTTTCAGCCCCTCGGTGGGCTGCCGCCCAGTTGGTGTTGGTGTCATGTAGATCTCCCAAATGCCAGAGTCCCATAGAAATAGGCCCTTGCCTGCCTGCATGGCTGACACACTCCCTTTCTGTTCGGAGTTGGAGGAAGGCGGGTGAGTGAGGAGTGGTTGCAGAATGGGGATGGAGACAGATTGGGAATACAATTGCCTTGATTCAGCATTGCTCCCAATAGTGGTTGCACAGGAGTCTGGGAACCTGATTGAAATGCTTTAGATATGCATCACTATCTGTGCTTTGTCAACTGAACGACCCTTTGGAAGAGTGTATCGGAAATTAGGCACCTCATGTTGTTGGAGTTAAGCTCCTGGCATTGTTAAAGTCTGAACCCCACCATCAATGTCCTGGGGATAACCAGTGACCATAGACACATCCAGACAAGCAACATAGATGGGACTATTGGAGGCTGAGTATTCTGCCACAACTGTCTCACTTTCTGACTCCCAAAGCTACCCAATAACCTGCAAAGCACAAGTCAGGAGCATGGTAGAACACTCTCCACTTGCCTGGATAGAGGCATTGGCAACAACACTCAAGAAGCACAAAACCATCCAAAGCAAAAGAATCCATTTCGTAAGCATCCTGCGCGCCACCATTAGCATTCATCCCCAATGACTGACACAAGATGGCTGCAGAGTGTAGCACATTCAAGATGCAGCTTACTTCTTTGACAGCACCTTCCGAACCTCCACCACCTCACAAGGACAAGAGCTACAAAACTAAACAGGATCACAATCACCTCCACGTTCACCTTTCAAGTCAGACATAGAAATCATAGAATCATAGAAACCCTACAGTGCAGAAGGAGGCCATTCGGCCCATCGAGTCTGCACCGACCACAATCCCACCCAGGCCCTATCCCCGTAACCCCACATATTTACCCCACTCATCCCGCTAACCTACACATTCTGGGACACTAAGGGGTAATTTAGCATGGCCAATGCACCTACCCGCACATCTTTGGACTGTGGGAGGAAGCCGGAGCACTCGGAGGAAACCCATGCAGACACGGGGAGAACGTGCAGACTCCACGCAGACAGTCACCCAAACCGGGAATCAAACCCGGGACCCTGGAGCTGTGAGGCAGCAGTGCTAACCACCGTGCCGCCCCTCACATCATTCCAGATTGGACATGCATCAACTTTCCTCCACCGTTGCTGAGTCAGAATCCTGTAACTGCGTCCGTTACAGCGCTGTAGGAGCGCTGTCATCACGCAAACTACAAGGAGGTATCTCACCACCATCATCCTTTTGGGGCAACTCGGGGAGGGCAATTAATGTCAGCCTTGCCAGAGGTGAACGCAACCCTGAAATAAACTTTACTAAACCCTCTGCCCTGAACTCACAACATCTTTCACAACTTAACTTCTCCAAGCGCACTTGCTCACTCTTCCTCCATCTAATTGCGAAGGCGCCGTTCAGATTAAAGGTTCTAAACCAAGTACCAGTTATAATTTTCACGCTGCTTCCTGCGACTCACAAATCAGCATTTCAGGTAAAGATTATCGTTTGGTGGGTACCGGAAATTTCTGCTGGCAAATGGGATGGTGAAGGAGAGGCAGAAACTGAACTGGCACCTGTCTCACACTGCAAGAATAAATCTGCCAGATAAACACGGGATTCACCGTGGATTTGTGAAGTGACAGATTTATTTCTCCGAGGTGGCTGGTGAGTTAATATTTGCTGATTTTTTTTCCCCTCCAGCAAGCAGCTTGTTTGGGGTTAGCAGTGGGTATAACCTTGCAATCTGGACCAGGCAGCTGCTCTGGTCTTATTACCTTACAACTACACAGGGTGTTTGACATCCCTTTATTCTTATTACAGGACAGCAGGAGAATTGACCTTCGAGCAGTGCCTGGAAGGGATCATTGCCACCACAGTTCAGGGGCATGTTTACTGCAAGCATCTGTTGTCATAAGCCATGGGACCACCTGCTTCCCCTCATGCCAATTAGTTGGCATCGTGGCTCTAGGATTCCTCAAAATAACAGAGCCATTTCTCTGCTGCTTCCTCGTTTATTTGTGCTCGTTTGTGCCTCTGCTCCCTGACAAAGACCTCGCACTTTGGGGAGAATTTTAATGCCCTCGCCTCCGTCTCACACCAGCCCGAGAGGGACTGTTGCGGGGGGGGGGCGGGGGGCAGGGTGGGTTAAAAATTCAGAAATGGGAAACACAACCCCAACTCATTGTGCACACACCCACTTCAGTTTGTATAAGAGAGGGGCTACTGGGCGGGTCCCTAATTTAAATGTTTTTCGAAGACTTTATGCTTCCAATGTTTCTTTGGAACCAGCACAGCTGACCGTTGAAGTGGGGAGGGATAGAGGAAAACAAGATCCAGCTGGTAAGTGGGGCGGCACAGTGCTTAGCACTGCTGCCTCACAGCGCCAGGGACCCAGGTTCAATTCCTGGTCTCGGGTCACTGCCTGTGTGGAGTTTGCACCTTCTCCCCGTGTCTGCGTGGGTTTCCTCTGGGTGCTTTGGTTTCTTCCCACAGTCCAAAGGTGTGCGGGTTAGGTGCATTGGCCATGCTAAATTGCCCCTTAATGTCGGGGAGACTAGTTCGGGTAAGTGCATGGGGTAATAGAGATATTGCCTGGGTGAGATTATGGTTGGTGCAAACTCGATGGGCCAAATGGCCTCCTTCTGCACTGTGGGATTCTATGATTCTAAGTTCCTTTCCAGTACTGCTTGTGGACCAGAAGGAGAAAGAGTGATCTTCACTCGAGAACACTTAGAAAACTTCCCAATGAACCTTGAGAATCAAAAGGTGAATAGGAGGGAGGAACTTAAAAAAATAACAGCCACCCAGGAAAAAGGTTGCTTTTGCTATTTTTTTTCTGGGATGTGGGCGTCGCTGGCTAGGCCAGCATTTATTGCCCATCCCTTGTTGCCCTTCAGTAGATGGTGGGGGGCTGCCTCCTTGAACTGCTGCAGTCCCTGAGGTGTAGGTACACTCACAGTGCTGTGAAGGAGAGAATTTCAAGATTTTGACCCAGTGACAGTGAAGGAATGGCGATATATTTCCAAGTCAAGATGGTGAGTGACTTGGAGCGACCCTCCAGGTGGTGATGTTCCCAGTATCTGTTGCTCTTGTCCTTCTAGATGATAGTGGCCATGGGATTGGAAGGTGCTGCCTAAGGAACCTTGGTGAGTTCTTGCAGTGCATCTTGTAGATGTACACCCTGCTGCCACTGTTCATCAGTGGTGGATGGATTGAATTTTTGTGGAAGGGGTGGAAGGCAAGCGGGCTGCTTTGTCCTGGATGGTGTCAAGCATCTTGTGTGTTGTTGGAGCTGCACCCATCCAGGCAAGTGGAGAATATTCTGTTACACTCTTGATTTGTGCCTTGTAGATGGTGAACAGGCTTTGGTGTGGGTCAGGAGGTGAGTTACTCACCACAGGATTCCTAGCCTTTGACTTGCTTTGGTAGCTGCAGTATTTATATGGCGAGTCCAGTTCAGTTTCTGGTCTATTGGTAATCCCCAGGATGTTGATATTGCGGGACTGGAGGCTTTGAGGTGGCACAGCGGTTAGCACTGCTGCCTCACAGCGCCAGGGACCCAGGTTCGATTCCCGGTTTGGGTCACTGTCTGTGTGGAGTTTGCACGTTCTCCCCGTGTCTGCTTGGGTTTTCTCTGGGTGTTCCGGTTTCCTCCCACAGTCCAAAGATGTGCGGGTTAGGTGGATTGGCCATTCTAAATTGCCCCTTGGTGTCCCAAGATGTGTAGATTAGGGGGATTAGTGGGGTAAATGCATGGAGTCACAGGGATAGGGCCTGGGTAAGATGCTCTGTTGGAGAGACGATGCAGAGTCGATGGGCCAAATGGCCTCCTTCTGCACTGTAGGGATTCTATGATAAGTGATAAGTGAACAGGAGTTGGTGTGCATCAGAATATAGGAAGCAGACAGCAGAATTCTTCCATTTAATGCCCGTGTAGGGGACCAGTTTGGGGAGTGGTTTCTCCCTGCAGAGGCTGATGGGAAATCATGCCACATTGTTCATCCTTGACCTCAGTAATTAAGCATGTGGGATTTTGCGCTGTATTCTGTAGTGGAGCATGCATGATGGTCCGTGTCATGCCATCATATCCGGGTTCCATATTGAAAAGCCACCTGACATCACTGACTCACCATTGAAGAAAGAAGATGGACCTCCAGGCACAGTCTGACACTGGAAGATAGACCTCCTCAATGACACTGAACCTGGAAAGTCCACCTAATAAATGCTGTGGTGTTGCAGGGTCCAGGGTCGCTGGCAGCCTCCATCCCAAACTCTGGAGATAGTCCCAGGCATTGTTTAGGTGAGTCCCAAATTCCGTACGTTCTCCCAGACATGTTTTCCCATTGATGTCATGGAGAATCGAGGGAGGGGGGAGGATTAGTTCCGGCCTTCACTGCATCCCATTAGCAGGATGCAAATCTGTTTCACCCTGTCCTCCAGCGGGATTCCCGACCTGCCATGGCGGCACCAGCAGGAAATTCACACCGACATAAAACTGACGTCTGGACTCCCGCCGAATTCTGCATGCCCTGCCCGGGAATTCCGCCCAGTGTTTTGGAAGGTTGCAGAGGGTGAAGGGACGGTATGAGGACAGTCACGAATCAGTGGAGCAGAGGAACAGTCAAATCTCGAGATAGGAAATGAACAAAGAGGTTTCAGCAGCAGTTGAGACAGGCCAGTGAAGGACAATGCTACAGAAATGGAAATAGGTCGTCTGGATGATAGGTTATGGGGGGTCAGAATTTCAGGAACAAACACAGCGTCAAAGTTGTAAACATTTTGGTCCAGCCTGAGACTTTTAGCAGCTCTGCACAACACATCCCAGTCAAACCTGCAAAATCTCCCACACTAACATCTAGTGGCTGTGGGCAGCACGGTGGCACAGTGGTTAGCACTGCTACCTCACAGCACCAGGGACCCATGTTTGATTCCCGGCTTGGGTCACCGTCTGTGTGGAGTTTGCACATTCTCCCCGTGTCTGCATGGGTTTCCTCCGGGTGCTCCAGTTTTCTCCCATGCTCCAAAGATGTGCGGGTTAGGTGGATTGGACATGGTAAATTACCCCTAAGTGTCAAGGGGACTAGCTAGGGTAAATACCTACAGGGATAGGGGCTGGGTGGGATTGTGGTTGGTGCAGTCTTGATGGCCCCCGCCTGAACTGTCGGGATTCTATGAAAATGTAGCTAGTTAAGCAAGAGTTGATATTATCACGCTCACGGAATCATAACGATTGGCCAAATCCCAGGCTCCTCTTTCAGCGTCCCTGGGTTTGTGCAGTCTCACTGGCAGGAGTAGGACTTTCCCGGATTTGGGAATATACATTCCCTGGAAGCTCAAGGAGAACCATCTGGAGCAAAGTGTCTTTATAAAGTCTGCAGTCTGTCAGGGTGTGAAGCAAATGGTGGCACCATATGCTGTGAGCTGACGGTTTGAACTGCTCCTCATTGTAAGCCGATAGCCTCTGAGATGTTGGTATTTTTTGCTCCAAGTCACCAGCGAGACAGAAAAAAAGAAATGTCAAAAAATGTGGTTCTCAAGAGAGAGCTTTGATGTTTGTTACTTTGTAAGAACACTGGTGTGTATTGATAATTTAGACAGTGTGTTTTATTTATGGTAATTGATTGCAGATTTTTGTCTGAGCGCTGCAGTTTTAAAATATCTATTTTTAGGGATCTTGTAAGTGGTTTAACAAAGTGTTAGTGGATTCCGAGAATCTATATCCAGCCTTAAATTGGATCGAAGGTGAGAGCCAACTTAAATTTGCTTTAAAACTGAATGAGTGGTGGCACTCTGAAACATTAGCGACCTGACAAATTCTACTGTCTATTTAAACTTACCCTGTCTTGTTCCAAAATTACGCCCCACCTCATTTTGCACAGGGCCGGGGGGTGGGGGAGGAGAGCAGGGGACACAGTGCGGGGAAGAGTGGGGTGTTGTCAAGCACTAAATTTCATGTGACAACCAACAGAAGATAAACAGATGTAAACAGCAGCAAAAATTTGATTTATTATTGTCACATGTATTGGGATACAGTGAAAAGTATTGTTTTATGCACGTTATACAGACAAAAGCATACCGTTCATAAAGTACATGTGGGGTTACAGGAATAGGGCCTGGGTGGGATTGTGGTTGGTGCAGACTCGATGGACCGAATGGCCTCCTTCTGCACTGCAGGGATTCTATGATTCTACATTGGGGAGAAGGAAAGGAGAGGGTGCAGAATATTGTGTTACAGTCATAGCTGGAGTGTTGAGAAAGATCAGTGTAATATAAGGCAGGACCATTCAAAGGTCTGATGGCAGCAGGGAAGAAACCATTCTTGAGTTAGTTGGTATGTGATCTCAGACTTTTGTATCTTTTTCCCGACGGAAGAAGGTGGAAGAGAGAATGTCTGGGATGCATGGGGTCTTTGATGATGCTGGCTGCTTTTCCGAGGCAAGGGGAAGTGTAGACGGAGTCAGTGAATGGGAGGTTGGTTTGCGTGATGGATTGGGTTATGTTCACCTTTTGTCGTTTCTTGCCTCAATATATTGTAGTCTCATTAACATGATAAAATATCAGGGGAATGTTAGCAAACAAAATTTCACACCATGTCACATAAGGAGATATTTGGGCAGGTGACCAAAAGCTTAGATAAAGAAATAGACTCGAGGATTAAAGTAGAGAAAGGAGGAGCAGAGGATGCAGGAGGAAAATCCAGAGCTTTGGATATAAGGAGCTGAAGTCACACCCAATGGTAAAGCAATGGAAATTCCAGATGTTCAGGACCCCAAATCAGAAGGGCTCAGGTATCTCGGAGACAATGCATAAAAACATGGAAAATAGGAGGAGGGGGAGGCCATTCGGCCCTTCGCACCTTCTCCTGCCATTCATTGTGATCAAGGCCGATCATCAAATTCAATAGACTGATCCCACCTTCCCCCCATATCCTTTGGCATACTTTACCTCACGAGCTCTATCTAACTGCCTCTTGAAAACATACAATGTTTTGGCCTCAACTACTTTCTGTGGTAGTGAATTCCATAGATTGACCACTCTCTGGGTGAAGAAATTTCTTCTCATCTTTGCCCCGTATCCTCAGATTGTGAACCCTGGTTCTGGGCACCCCCACCATCAGGAACACCCTTCTTGCATCTACCCTGTCTAGCTAAATTAGAATTTTATAGGTTTATATGGGATTCCCCTCAATTACCAAGGCAAAGAGGTCAGGTCATCGAAGAATTTGGAAACAAAGATGAGTGTTTTAAATGAACGGGCATTAGAAAGGGCATGTCTGCTTGAAAGAGTTGGCATGGGATCTGTGGCATTTTTTACAGTCTGCGCCATTGTGGAACACGATTTCTTTTCAGCCGTTTAGAGTCGGCTATAGCCCTCTGCAGGGGAATCAGAACTTAGTGGGTGAAAGTTAAAGTTTATTTATTAGTCACAAGTAGGCTTACATTAACAGTGCAATGAAGTTACTTTGAAAATTCCCTAGTCGCCACACTCTGGCGCCTGTTCGGGTACACTGCGGGAGAATTTAGCATGGCCAATGCACCTAACTGGCATGTCTTTTGGACAGTGGGAGGAAACCGGAGTACCCAGAGGAAACCCACGCAGACACGGGGAGTACGTGCAAACACCACATAGACAGTGACCCAAGCCAGGAATCGAACCCAAGTCCCTGGTGCTGTGAAGCAGCAGTGCTAACTATTGTGGCACTGCGCCGCTCCTTCAGGATTCAACCCAGAAAATTAAACACAAACTACTTTATTGGCTGTAAAGCACTTTGGGATATCCCGAGATGGTAACAGGGACGAGAGAATGACATGGGTCTCTCTGAGCCCAGTGGGTGAGGAATTGGGTGGGCTGGCCAATCAACGATGGGCCTGTGGCAACGTTTTAAAAACGATGTGTAAGATCACAAACAACAGGCAAACAGCATCGACAGCAGCGAGAATATTAAATATTAAAAGGCTCAAAGACCAGCAAGCAGCTGCAGTGGAAGTCAGTGCAAAGCTATATTCTTATCCATGAATGCAGCTCAAAATGCCTCAAAATGGCTGCCTTGTTCCTGCCATCCTTGGCCTGGGGGCGGGGGATCAGCTGTAAACAGCAGCAGAGTGGGTGCAACATAAATTATCAAAACAGGTTGCACAGATGTGGCCTTTATTCCCTTGAGCACAGCAGATTTAAGGCTGATCTAATTGAGGTATTTAAGATGATTAAAGGATTTAATCGTGTAGGTGGAGAGAAATCATTTCCTTTTTCAGTGGAGGGATTGGGTGGAGGTTTCCAAAGAGGGGACATAACTTGAAATTCAAGCTTGGCTATTTAGGGGTGTTATCATGAGGAGGGTTTTGACCGTAAGACATAGACTTCCATTTAAAGTTCGTTTCTTAATGTCACAAGTCGGCTTACATTAACACTGCAATGAAGCTCCTGTGAAAATCCCCTAGTCGCCACAATCCAGCGCCTGTTCCGGTACACAGAGGGAGAATTTAGCATGGCCAATGCACCTAACCAGCACATCTTCCGGACAGTAGGAGGGAACCAGAGCACCTGGAGGAAACCCACGCAGACACGGGGAGAATGTGCACACTCCACACAGACAGTGCCCCCAGCTGGGAATCGAACCAAGGTCCCTGCCGCTGTGAGGCAGCAGTGCTAACCACTGTGCCACCAAGACTTTGCAACAGGGCTGCAGCTTAAATGGCTTATATTTGTGTGTTCAGTTTAGAATTGCAAATAAAATTGACGCTTTGTTCTTTGAAGGAATTCCGCAGCCCAGTGAGGGAGAACTCATCAAACACCTCCTTTCCCATTGTCTTTATCTCGCTTTCCCTGGGCCTCCCAGACTCCAGTTACACACTGCCCCACGGAAGAAAATTTATGAATCATCTGACATGAGAGGGCTGTGGAAAATGCCTTGTTGGTGAAATACAATCGCAGGGGCTGTGTGGGAGAGGAACCAGCTCTAATCCGTTGCAGACATTTCTGGAGTTCGAGATTGCCTCTGCACCTTCCCAGCTCCCTTTCTTGGGAGCTCATTAGGTTTCTGCTGAGGTAGGCAATGCCTTTGAAATACAAGACAAGACACGGCACTAAGTCACTATCAATAATTGATTTTAAGTTACTTCAGCCGCCAAGGACCCTGCGGTTTCTGCATCCATTAATTGCAAGTTCGAATGCATGAGGTCACTCGGAAAGGCTTGCCTGAACATGGAGAGGTTACAAGCGATGAAAGCTGATTTCTGCTTTGATTATGGCCTTTTTGCATCGCGATTCCAAATGTTACCAGCCTCAGAAACACTTGTGTGTTTCATTGTCATGAATATAACACTTATCCTGAATGAATCATTTGTCCTGTGTAGTTCAGAGAGGAAATGTTTTAATTAACTGTTGTTCAAACAGTCCTTGCCATCTCATCAGCTTCCTACGCAGAAGAAATTCTAACCATTCTAAAGTTCAGGCTGATTTTACCAAAGGAATCTTTGATGAACCTTTACCGGGCTGCCTTGTAATTGTTCTGATCATATAACAATCCTCCTTCCAGTCACAGATTGAGTCTTCCTACATTGAGTGTGGGGGGCTTTTATAAATACTATATTTTAGAAACCTCCCAAATGAGGCAACCTGTACATCGACCAGAATAGTGTCAGCTAAAGATACAATAGAAGCAGCAACGAATTGTTTTTGTAGTAACTGCAAGGATTGGTGACCGCCATTTAGTATAAGGAACCATAATAGAACATTACAGCGCAGAACAGGCCCTTCGGCCCACGATGTTGCACCGACCAGTTAAAAAAAAACTGTGACCCTCCAACCTAAACCAATTTCTTTTCGTCCATGAACCTATCTACGGATCTCTTAAACGCCCCCAAACTAGGCGCATTTACTACTGATGCTGGCAGGGCATTCCAATCCCTCACCACCCTCTGGGTAAAGAACCTACCCCTGACATCGGTTCTATAACTACCCCCCCTCAATTTAAAGCCATGCCCCCTCGTGCTGGATTTCTCCATCAGAGGAAAAAGGCTATCACTATCCACCCTATCTAAACCTCTAATCATCTTATATGTTTCAATAAGATCCCCTCTTAGCCGCCGCCTTTCCAGCGAAAACAATCCCAAATCCCTCAGCCTCTCCTCATAGGATCTCCCCTCCATACCAGGCAACATCCTGGTAAACCTCCTCTGCACCCTCTCCAAAGCCTCCACATCCTTCCTGTAATGTGGGGACCAGAACTGCACACAGTACTCCAAGTGCGGCCGCACCAGAGTTGTGTACAGTTGCAACATAACGCTACGACTCCTAAATTCAATCCCCCTACCAATAAACGCCAAGACACCATATGCCTTCTTAACAACCTTATCTACTTGATTCCCAACTTTCAGGGATCTATACACACATACACCTAGATCCCTCTGCTCCTCCACACTATTCAAAGTCCTCCCGTTAGCCCTATACTCAACACATCTGTTATTCCTACCAAAGTGAATTACCTCACACTTCTCCGCATTAAACTCCATCCGCCACCTCTCGGCCCAACTTTGCAACCTGTCTAAGTCTTCCTGCAAACTACGACACCCTTCCTCACTGTCTACCACACCACCGACTTTGGTGTCATCAGCAAATTTGCTAATCCACCCAACTATACCCTCATCCAGATCATTAATAAATATTACAAACAGCAGTGGCCCCAAAACAGATCCCTGAGGTACACCACTTGTAACCGCACTCCATGATGAATATTTACTATCAACCACCACCCTCTGTTTCCTATCCGCTAGCCAATTCCTGATCCAATTTCCTAGATCACCCCCAATCCCATACATCTGCATTTTCTGCAGAAGCCTACCATGGTGAACCTTATCAAACGCCTTACTAAAATCCATATATACCACGTCCACTGCCTTGCCCCCATCCACCTCCTTGGTCACTTTCTCAAAAAACTCAATAAGGTTAGTAAGGCACGACCTACCTGCCACAAAACCATGCTGACTATCACCTATCAATTCATTACTCTCCAAATAACTATAAATCCTATCCCTTATAATTTTTTCCAACATCTTGCCGACAACAGAAGTGAGACTCACCGGTCTATAATTCCCGGGGAAGTCTCTGTTCCCCTTCTTAAACAATGGGACAACATTCGCTAACCTCCAATCTTCTGGTACTATACCAGAGGCCAACGACGACCTGAAGATCAGAGCCAGAGGCTCTGCAATCACTTCTCTTGCCTCCCAGAGAATCCTTGGATAAATCCCATCCGGACCAGGGGATTTATCTATTTTCAGACCCTCCAGAATATCCTGCACATCCTCCTTATCAACTGTAATACTGTCTATTCTACTCCCTTGCAACCCAGTGTCCACCTCAGCTATATTCATGTCCCCTTGCGTGAACACCGAAGAGAAATATTGGTTCAATGCTTCACCAATCTCCTCCGGTTCCACACATAACTTCCCTCTGCCATCTATAATGGTTAATTTACAGGCAGATTAATATACAGAGTACTTTCACAATGCTAATACTTCCCGCTCTCGCATTTACTCTGGTTACAAAAGCCTCTGCACCAAGATACGCGCTCACGTTCCCCATTGGAGGATCGGGTCACATGACCTTCCCAACATATGCCCCTTAAAAGGGCCAGCTACTACAGTTGACTACAATCTCATTTGTGAACTGTATTTTCCCAGCAGTTTTATCATGCCCCATACATTGGATATTGGCTCTGATGTATATCAAGTGTGGAGTCAGTGCAAAAGAAAATCGCCCATGGGGCGGGATTCTCTGGCCGCGTTCACCTCAAACCCAGAGAATCCCGCCCGAGGTCAATGGACCTTTGCATGGTCCACCCCACCCCCCCCACCCCCCCCCACCCCCCCCCCCCCCCCCCCCCCCCACCCCCCCGCTCCCCCCATCCGCTACAATTCCCGTGCTGGGTGGGACGGGATAATTTCAGCCACGGTGTTTCAAAGAGCATGGGCACCCATTTTTCCTGATCACCAAAGACCCACTTCACTCCCAGTCTTCCAGAATTTCCATGTATATGTGGCCGAATGTCTTCTACATCAGGTTGATAGGTTATTAGGGGTAGGCAGGGCGGCATGGTAGCACAGTGGTTAGCACTGCTGCTTCACAGCTCCAGGGTCCCGGATTCGATTCCCAGCTCGGGTCACTGTCTGTGTGGAGTTTGCACATTCTCCTCGTGTCTGCGTGGGTTTCCTCCGGGTGCTCCGGTTTCCTCCCACAGTCCAAAGATGTGCGGGTTTGGTTGATTGGCCAGGTTAAAAATTGCCCCTTAGAGTCCTGGGGTGCGTAGGTTAGAGGGATTAGTGGGTAAAATATGTGGGGGTAGGGCCTGGGTGGGATTATGGTCGGTGCAGACTCAATGGGCCGAATGGCCTGCTTCTGCACTGTAGGGATTCTATGATGGTTACATTCAGATCAGCCATGATCTTTTAGAGTGGTACAGCAGGCTTGAGGGGCCGAATGGCCTACTCCTACTCCTAATTGCAGTATGTCCTACTGCTGTCACAATATTGAAACTTCCCTAAATACAGCCACAAACGAAAACCTACGTGACTCTGGCATCGGAACAGGGCCATAGTAAAATTTCTCTGCTTATTCTTCTTGGCCTGACCTTTGACCCAATTGACAAGACCATCATTCTCCAACTCCTCACCACTGTCATCCAGCTGGCTGGGATTGCAGTCACTTGGTTCCATTTCTATCTGTCGAGTTAGAACCTGAGAATCACCTGAATGGCTTCTCCTCCTTCTCATGCATTGTCACCTCTGGAGGGACCAAGTATCTACCCTTGGTCCCTCACCATTTCTCACGTGCACGTTGTCACTGGGCAACATTATCCGTGTACCGTGGTAGCAAGGCCCCTTTAAGGGGGCGTTCTCTGAGAGCCATGTGGTCGGGTCGGACCCTATGGAGTGTCATAGCGGAAACCTGAGCCAATCGAGTGCGAGGGCACTTCTGGGGTCGGGAAGGATCGGCAGTTGGAGCCTGAGGGGAGTAGTGTACAGTTACATAGTTATTCTGTCTGAACCTGTTTGTATATATAATTAATTGTTGAGTTGGCAATAAAGACTTCTTGTTCTGAAGCCTCATTGACTCAATTTATTACATGTTCCCTCCTCACTATCTCTAGCGTGTCATATTAACTCTCTGACGTCCAGTATTGAATGAGAAGAAATTTGTCACTGGAGTTTGCACATTCTCCCCGTGTCTGCGTGGGTTTCCTCTGGGTGCTCCGGTTTCCTCCCACAGTCCAAAGGTGTGTAGGTTACATTGCTTGGCCATGATAAATTGCCCCTAGTGTCAAGGGGATGAGCAGGATAAATGCATGGGTTTACCGGAATAGGGCCTGGATTGTGGTCGGTACAGACTCGATGGGCCGAATGGCTTCCTTCTGTACTGTAGGGATTCTATGATTCTATTCTATGATTTGGGAAGGCTCAACCCATTGACTGGGATTTTACGGTCTCGCTTGTTCCGAAACCATAAAATTCCGCCCGAGGTCAACGGACCTTCCCATTGTCCGTCCCTCGCCCACTTCGATTCCCATGGCGGGCGGGGTGATAAAATCCTGGCCATTTTCTTTGGTCCTCATCAGGAACTTTGTTCCCCGGACATCAACTCTAACCCTTTCCCTGTTAACTTTCTGAGGCTGAATCAGACTGTTTGAAACTGTTGTGTCATATCTGACCCCAGGAGAGCTATTCATCACACACCACTGTTACAAAGACTTTAAAATCTGTAACATCATAACCTCTCCCTGCCTTGACACATCTATTGTTCAAATCCTTGGGATCATACAGTGCAGAAGAGGCCCTTTGGCCCAGCGAGTCTGCACTGACACACTTTATCCCTGTCTTTGATTCCTCTGTGCTGTGATATTCCAACACTTCCTGGAAACCCTTCATTGAGTTCCTCTAACACTCTGCTGCTCCAAACCCCTGCTCACCCATCACCCAGTGTGCCCACAGTTGGTTCACAGTGAAGCAATGCCTCAATTTTAAATTCATAGAAACCCTACAGTGCAGAAAGAGGCCATTTGGCCCATCGAGTCTGCACCGACCACAACCCCACCCCATATCCCTACATATTTACCCACTAATCCCTCTAACCTACGGACACTAAGGGGCAATTTTTTAGCATGGCCAATCAACCTAACCCGCACAACTTTGGACTGTGGGAAGAAACCGGAGCAATCCCACGCAGACACGAGGAGAATGTGCAGACTCCACACAGACAGTGACCCAAGCCGGGAATCGAACCCAGGTCCCTGGAGCTGTGAAGCAGCAGTGCTAACCACTGTGCTACCGTGCCTCCATACATGGCTTCAGTCCTCCTGAACTGTGTAAGCTCCTCCAGCCCCACAACTGTGCGATACCCCTGTCACCTCCACATCCAGCCTCTCACACACCTCTGATTTTCCTCACTCCACCATTGGGATCATGCCTTCAGCTGCTGAGATCTGAAACTCTGGAATTCCCAAAACCTTCTCCCCTCTCCTTGTCTCTTCTCTCCTTTCGGACGATTCTTAAAACCTACCTGTCTGTCCAAACTATTGGTCACCTGCCCCAATAACTTTCTTGTCTGCTTCAATGCAAATTCTGCTGACACTGCTTGGACTGTTTTACTCAGTTGACCTATATAAAGGCAAGTTGCTGTTGTTGTAGTTAATATATCCGGCTTGATGTATTTCATATCATAATTAATTGATTATCTCTCGACTTAAAGATTCTGGTGTTCTCCTGGCTGACTCTCTCTCCCCCACACCTCATCCTGTACTCTATGTACATGCGAACAAGGAGCAGGAGTAGGCCATTCGGCCCCTTCAGCCTACTCCAATATTCAATAAGATCATGGCTGATCTGATAGTCACCTTAAATCTTCATTCTGCCTACCGAGCAAGGGAGCCTATCACTCCCCTTGTTTATCAAAAATCTACCCACCCTATGCCTTCAAAATACTCAGAGTCTCTGGGCAGAATGATATTCTTTAACGAAGGCTGGGTAAGTGATGCGCCATATTTTTTGGTTAAGCACAGTGGCACAGTGGTTAGCACTGCTGCCTCACAGCACCAGGGTCCCAGGTTCAATTCCAGCCTCGGGTCACTGTCTTGTGTGGAGTTTGCACATTCTCCCCGTGTCTGCGTGGGTTTCCTCCGGGTGCTCCGGTTTCCTCCCACAGTCCAAAGATGTGCAGGTTAGGTTGTTTGGCCAAGCTAAATTGACCCTAGTGTCAGGGGGATTAGCAGGGTAAATGCGTGGCGTTACGGGAGTAGGGCCTGGGTGGGGTTGTGGTTGGTGCAGACTCGATGGGCCAAGTGGCCTCCTTCAGTACTGTAGGGAGTCTATGAATTCTGTCTATGTAAATATTCAGGAGGTGGGTCCCATAATGCCACGTTGATGGGGTGAAATCTGAATGAGCCCACCCCTCAAGCACCTTGGCTCGAATGAGATCGGGGCGCTATTATTAAATGGCATTCCGACCTATAAAACAAATTTTAAAAAATGCCTCCCCCGCCACAGACATGGTGACCCCACTGGGAAGCCAATGCTGCATGGACACCGGGAAGGCTTCATCACCCTGCCTCCCCCTCCTCCCATCATGGATATGGGGAGGCCATCCCCATGGACCCTCCAAGGGAAGCCGCCCTTCCTGGCACTGCCAGGGGATATTGCCTGGGCGTAACCCTGTCCTCCCTGGAGCCTGTACTTCCTTGTGTGCCCCAGGTGGGTTCACTTTACCAGGTCCCTGTTTGTAAAGACCTGCTGTAAACCCCAGCAATGTGACTTCATGCCAGAGGGGGGGGGTCTTATCCAGAATACGGGAAAATAATGGAGTGGGGAATCCCGGGAATTAAATGTAAATGATTGGCGGTTCCTGTGCTTTCATGGCAGGGACCTCACTACGTCGCTGGCGGGAGAGCAGGGACAGTGAAAACAGGGAAGTCCGTTGGGGTAAAAGCCATTTGGGGACTCCCATTGGGTTCTTTGCCCCCACCCGCTCTCCTGCCCGACAGAAATGGGATCTTTGAACCTATTTACGATTTTAACCACATCACCATTGGAGAATGCACCTTCAGTTGCTTGGGCCCCAAGCTTCAGAATTCCCTCCCTCAACCCCCCCATCCCTCCACTCCTCCAAACTTCTAACCCTCCACCCCTCTATCTCTCCATCCCTCCATCTCTCCATCACTTCACCCCTCCATCCCTCCATCCCTCAACCCCTCCATCCCTCAACCCCTCCATCTCTCCATCCCTCAACCCTCCACCCCTCCATCTCTCCATCCCGCCACCTCTCCATCCCTCGACCTCTCCACCCCTCCACCCCTTCACCCTTCCATACCTCCACCCCTTCACTCCTCCACCTCCCACTACGTGTTTAACACTTAAATAAGACCAAACATTTGGACCACACATCCTAATGTCACTTAATGTGACTCGGCATCAAATACCTTTTGATCATTTGTCAATCACTGTGAGACATTTTGCTACATTGAAGGTGCTATATAAATGCAATTGGTTGTAGAGTTACAGAGCTACATACATTTTGCGTGCCTCCTGAATTTGATTGGATTTCTTACAAAATCCTTCCGCAAAGTGGCAGAAAGATGAAGAACTCTTTGCCCAGCGACTAATTAATTGTTAAACAAGTTCTGACACATTAGCCATGGGTCTTTATAAAGAAAGGAACAACACAGTAACAGCTTGTGTGCAATTAAATGGGAGTTCTTTGATAACCAGGCAGGCGCATGCTGTTAGACAGTCCTTATCCTGCTGTTTCTGGCACGTTCCCTCACATCGGGACCTCGCCATCTCTCACGGTGCCTTTCGGCTTGACGCTGTCAAATTGCCACTATCCCCCAAACCACAAGTTAATAGCCCTGCTTGCTCTCCCTCTCTCCTCCAACTGAGGACCACTGCTGAGAGAGTGCTGCACTGTCAGAGGTGCCGTCTTTCCAATAAGATATTAAACTGAGGCCCATTGGTCCTCTCAGGGAAGTGTCAAAATTCCATGACGCAATTTGAAGGAGGGAATAGGAATTATCTCCCTCTCAGTGTCCTGGCCAATATTGATTCCTCAATCAACACTGAAAAAAGATTGTTGCTTGTGGGATCTTGCTATGTAAAAATTGACGACTCTGCTTCCTATATTACATCCAGTGATTATACTTTAAAAGTACTTCATTCATTATAAAGTGTGTATTCCAATATCATGAAAGATGCTATATCAATGCAAATCTTCCCTTTTTTCTTTTAACTCAAATAAACTCCACTCTTGTTTTAACCTGAAAAATCTGTGCTCGAAGACTTCCCAACCTGCCTCAATACTCATGAGTTCATTGCACAGCACATCATCACAATTTTACTCTTTAACTCAGACATCCTTCACTATATTTTCCTCATGTTGAGAGGGTGAGGTTGGTGATGGGGTGGGTGGATAACAAATTGCACTGCGTTAAGAGTCTCTTTACAGCGGGTCCGCCAGTGGTTTTAAGCATCCAAACTCTGGCACTCTTCAATACTCAGGTGTCGAAGCTTTGTGGGGCAAAGCTCTCCCCGCAGATTCCGGCACCAGCTTCTCCTGGTTAATCCTCTATTAATCATTTGCCACAATTTAGCCCTGTATTCACCGCAAGTGCAAATGGCAACGTGGGCGCAAACTCTTGTAACACTGAGAAAACCAGAATCTCGATGATGAGAACTCGTTCTCCAAGTCTCCCCGCTCCTCACCAGTGATGTAACGAGGTTCCCACCAGGGAAGGTCAGGACTCTCACTTCAATGAATTTTAACAGAATTAGCAGGCTTCCTGCCATATCGATATCCCCACCCCCCTGCCCCTCTGCATTTGGAACTCCCCCCACCCTGACATGAGGCCAGGTCGGCAAGGTTTACAACTTCATGGTCGGTGCAGACTTGGAGGGCCAAAGGACCTGTTCCTGTGCAGTAATTTTCTTCGTTCTTTGTTCTTTTTGCTGTTCAAAAATGGAAACCAGACAAAGGGAACTCCCCGGGGGCACATAGGTAATGATAACCCCTGGGGGGGGCGGGGAGGGGGGGGAGAGGGAGGGACATGGCCAGGAAGTGCCTTGGCACTGCCCCCTGACATTGCCTGGGCAAATGCCTGGGGGACAGTGCCAAGCTGGCAGTGTCGGGGGCACCTCTTGGGAGCTCCATTGGAGGGAGTTCCCCTTATCCATGGGGCGGTGGGCAGGAGGGAGAGAATATTGCCAGCTCCATTAGACACCGTTCTGCCAGCGTGACGGTGTGGGCCACACCAGGAGGTTTTTTGACACAGATTGCTGCAAAGTGTGGCGAGGTTAGGTGGCTGTGTTGTTTGCCAGTTTTCCTGCCTCAGCTAGCACTTTGTGAAAATAACAGAAACTCCTGCCCCTTGTTGTCAACGAGCCTGCGTCCAAAGTTACAATAAGCAACATCCCCATGGCTCACCCCTTTCCCACACTCATACCCCTGAGTGCGGAGGAGAACTTGCTTTCGTTTCTCTGTAGATAGATCGTTATGTCAAAACATCCAGCTGTTGTTGCATATCTTCGAATTTTGGTCAAAGGTCGCTATATTATGAGATTGCTCATTTGATGTATTTTCCATGTAACTAATACACCCAGTCAGCCGATCCAGCCCTTGAAGCCTGCCCCTAGCTTTCTTTCACCATGGCCGTAGGCTGTTGAGTGCAGGGCGATATTTCGATATGTTCCCTGCTGCTTTTCTTTTTGCTGTCATGGTATTCCCATCCAATTATTAACAAACATACTGTAAGTTTCACAGGCTTCCATTCCCATCCCCCGCTAAACATTTCCCAATGGGCCCGCGGTATTCCTGGAGCAGAACCGGGGGCAGTATTTCAAGGCTGATTATTTGGATGTGTTCTTAACTTTCATCACCGTTTCGATTCGCTCACATTCCCTCAGACATCTGTCAGCTTTCCAGCTGTAAATCAATGACCTTTTCTCCAGAATGCAGAAAGCGCACGCTGCAGATGGAGGCCATTCGGCCCCTCATGTCAATGGCATCTGAACAAGAACAATCCAACCTAATCTCGCATTATAGCTCTTGCCTTACAGCAGATTCAGTGCGTTTCCACATATTGTTTAAATGTGATAGGGGTCTCTGTCTCGGCCTGCCCGTACAGGCAGATCACCATCACTCTCAGGGTGAAATAATCCTCAACCCCTCACTAATCCTTTCACCAATTACTTTAAATTGATGCCTCTTGGTTATCGCTCTCTACTCATGGAAATCGATTCTTACTATTCCACTCGATCTCGGCCCCTCAGATTTTACACACCTCAATGAAATCTCCACTCA
Source organism: Mustelus asterias (assembly GCF_964213995.1). NCBI lineage: Eukaryota > Metazoa > Chordata > Chondrichthyes > Carcharhiniformes > Triakidae > Mustelus > Mustelus asterias. The sequence goes on along the minus strand of NC_135824.1, from coordinate 34,877,923 downwards.
AACTCCTCTCTTCCCCAAAAAAACACACCGCCTTAAGTGCAACCTTTCCTTTCACTAAAATTCTGTAATTCAGTGAACAGAACTATACACAGCATCGTCATGCATTGAGCAGAGCACAGTAATGCAGTGATGGGAATTATCTGCAGTAATGCATTGATTGGAACACTAAGCAGTATTGGAATGCAGTGACCAGAATGATAAACAGGACAGTAACATGGTGATCAGAACTATACGCAGTCATGTAATGCAATGATTGGAACTATAGATAATACTTAAATAAAGTGACCAGAACTATACACAACACTGTTATGCACTGACCAGAATTATATCTGGTGTAGGCTACCTCGTTGAATATGTTTAAATCACGGGTAGATAGATTTCTGATCGATAAGGGAATTAAGGGTTATGGGGAGCAGGCGGGTAAGTGGTACTGATTCGCTTCAGATCAGCCATGATCTTGTTGAATGGCGGGGCAGGCTCGAGGGGCTAGATGGCCTACTCCTGCTCCTATTTCTTATGTTCTTATATGCAGTACTGCAATGCAGTGAACTGAGCGATAAACAGTACAGTAATGTGATCATCAGAACTGCCATGTGTGTGACGTGCTTGTGTAAATAGATGTGCAGCTGATATGTTTGTGTAAGTATGTGTGCGTGTTTTGTGTAAATGTGTGTATATATGTGTAAGTATGTGCGTGTGGTGTGTTTGTGTAAGTATGTGTGCATATGATGTGTTTGTGTGTGTGTATTCATGTATGTTTGTGCAAGCGCGTGTGTGTGTGTGCACGTGGTGTGCTTGTGTAAGTGCATGTGCGTGTGCATGTGTGTGTGATGTGTTTGTGTAAGTGTGTGTTTGTGTAAGTGCATGTGATATGTTTGTGTATGTATGTTGGTGCATTTTGTAAAGTGATCATGTGTGTAATGTGTTTTTGTGTGTAACATGATGTGAGTCTGATATGTAATGTGTGTTTGTACGTCTGTACATGTGTGTTTACTCTCATTGTTCCCGATGTTCTTTTTCTTTTGAAAGGTTAATCATCTGTTTTTGAATTGCTAACTTGTCTTTCCTTGACAGATGCTGACTGACCAAACCTTGTTCGTTACCCGAAGGCTGCTGCCTCTAACTGCCGGATAGGAGGAGTGACGGAAACGAAGGAGATGGAAATAGCAAAATAAAATCACTGTACAAAATGCAAACTAACCTGGGAGCTGATGTGTGCTCTTGATTCTGATCTTTGTCTCTTCTCATTTGCAAAACCTTACTTCCTGTTGTCGAAATCTTTCTCATACTTTTGTGTCATGCTTTTCCATTTTAAATGGGTAAGTTCCCAGTTGCAATGGGAACAGCCTCTGTAAACCTGTCACACAATAGTTACAACCTCATGGCAGCAATGGCACTGTTGTACCTGAGTTCACACTTCAAGATATTCTATAAAGATATTCCTATGACTCAATGCATTGGCTGCATAATTGCTGTTATTTAATGGTAAATAATGTTATACAATTAAAATATTATATAAAAGTAAGGCCACCTTTCTGAGTCTTTGAAATGGGGGTAGAATTACACATGTTCCAATTAACTGCCCCCTCTCACTCTACCCGATGACCCCATTTTATCTGAAGACTATACTTGGGCACACTTCGGGCAGCAGGGTGGCACAGCGGTTAGCACTGATGCCTCACAGCGCCAGGGACCCGGGTTCAATTCCAGTCTCGATGTGGAGCTTGCATTTTCTCCCCGTGTCTGCGTGGGTTTCCTCCGGGTGCTCGGGTTTCTGCCCACACTCCAAAGATGTGCAGGTTAGGTTGATTGGCCATTCTAAATTGCCCCTTAGTGTCAGAGAGATTAGCAGGGTAAATAAGTGGGGTTACTGGAATAGGACCTGGGATTATGGTCGGTGCAGACTCGATGGGCCAAATGGCCTCTTTCTGTACTGTAGGGATTCTGTGATGAATCTATGGTGAAAATCCCTACATGCAATGCCACGGGGGTTTGTCGAGTAAGATGGAGTTTCCATGCGTTCTCCTGATCTTCCGGGATTTGACAGGTATTATGTTGTCGGCCATTGTTTCAAGTTTGCACCAATCTCCTGCTGAAAATCAGAATCTCCTAAAGATTCCAGCCAATGTGTATTCAGAAATGTCGGCAAGTTAGACACTAACTCTGCAATGATTCTCAAGCAGAGAACCACATCTGGATGTGGAAGCAATTTTGGCTGAGGTGAGAAAAGACAAAGGCAAGAAATCACATGTGGGAGCAGGGTATAGACCCCATAATTGTAACTACAGAATAGGGCATGTTACATATTAGAGTTATTGACCAGAATTGTACCGTACTGTTCACCACAGGAATCGGAGTGGGTGAGGGGTGGACCATGGAAGGGTCCGTTGACCGCAGGAGCGATTTTGCGGTTTCGGGACAAGCGAGGTCGTAAAATTCAGCCCATTGTGTGTTGCATGGTCCCTTTAAGGATTTGGTCATGTGATCAGTCCATGACATCATTGGCTACATCACAGGTTTTACTCAGTCACAATCCAGCCACTGCAGGCTAAACAGCTACGTAATAAACCTATTCTGTTGTTACATCCAAAACCCATGTGCTATCACTTCCTATTCACGTATCCTGCAACAAGTGCTACAAAAATACCAGGGAGAGGTAAAAGAGATATTGGGAGTTTGTCAGAAAGATACAGCAATATTCATGGGAATTTTAATCTACATATATATTGGGAAAATCAGATTGGCAAAGGAATCGTAGATGAGGAGTTCCGCAAATGTTTTCAGTATAGTTTCTTAGAACAGCATGTTCTGAAGCCCAACCAGAGGCTGGTTATTATACAATGAGATAGGATTAATTGATAACCTCATTGTGAATGCACCCCGAGGTGGCAGCAATCATAATATGATTGAATTTACATGCAGTTTGAGGGAGAGAAGAGTGGGTCCAAGACTAGTATTTTTAACTTTAAAAAGGGACAATGCAAGCAGAACGAGCTAAAGTGAGCTGGCAGTTTAGGTTAAGGGACAGGACAATAGAGATTCAATGGCAGACATTTAAAGGATATTTCTGAAAACACAGAATAGACACATTCCAATAAGAAAGAAAAATCTCAAGGGGAGGACCCACTGTCTGTGGTTGACTAAAAAAGTTAAAGACAGAATTAAACTTAAAGAAAAGCATATAAAATCCTACAGTTCAGAAGGAAGTCATTCGGCCCATTGAGCCTGCACTGACCACAAACCCATCCAAGCCCTATCCCCATAACCCCATGCAGTTACCCTAGCCAGTCCCCTGACACTAAGGGGCAATTTAGCATGGCCAATCCACCTAACCTGCACATTTTTGGACTGTGGGAGGAAACAGGAGCACCCGGAGGAAACCCACGCAGCCAGGGGGAGAATGTGCAGATTCCACACAGACAGTGACCCAAGCCGGGAATAGAACACAAGAACTAGGAGCAGGAGTAGGCCATCTGGCCCCTCGAGCCTGTTCCGCCATTCAATAAGATCATGGCTGATCTTTTTGTGGACTCAGCTCCACTTACCCGCCCGCTCACCATAACCCTTAATTCCTTTACTGTTCAAAAATGTATCTATCCTTACCTTAAAAACATTCAATGAGGTAGCCTCAACTGCTTCACTGGGCAGGGAATTCCACAGATTCACAACCCTTTGTGTGAAGAAGTTCCTTCTCAACTCAGTCCTAAATCTGCTTCCCCTTATTTTGAGGCTATGCCCCCTAGTTCTAGTTTCACCCGCCAATGGAAACAACTTCCCTGCTTCTATCTTATCTATTCCCTTCATAATCTTATATGTTTCTATAAGATCGCCCCTCATTCTTCTGAATTCCAATGAGTATAGCCCCAGTCTACTCACTCTCTCCTCATAAGCCAACCCTCTCAACTCCAGAATCAACCCAGTGAATCTCCTCTGCACCCCCTCCAGTGCCAGTATATCCCTTCTCAAGTAAAGAGACCAAAACTGTACACAGTACTCCAGGTGTGACCTCACCAGCACCTTATACAGCTGCAACATAACCTCGCTGTTTTTAAACTCCATACCTCTAAGCAATGAAGGACAAAATTCCATTTGCCTTCTTAATTACCTGCTGCACCTGCAAACCAACTCCTTGAGATTCCTGCACAAGGACGCCCAGGTCCCTCTGCACAGCAGCATGCTGCAATTTTGTACCATTTAAATAATAGTCCATTTTGCTGTTATTCCGACCAAAATGGATGGCTTCACATTTACAATGTGAATCGAACCCAGGTCCCTGGCGCTATGAGGCAGCAGTGCTAACCACTGTGCCACCGTGCCATCCTATTTGCGCAAAGACAAATGTCAGGTCAGAAAATTGGGCAGAATATAAAAAACGTCAAAGAATGTCAAAAAGGTTGATAAGAAGGGAGGAGGGGAAAGTCAGAGTGAGTAAAAGCTAGCCAGTAATATAAAGATGGATGGTAAGGGTTTCTGTCGATATTTAGTTAAGAAAAGAATTAACAAAGTGAGCATTGCTCCTATAGAAAGTGGTTCTGGAGTATTGATAATGGATAATAAGACTATTGGCAGATAGGTTAAACAAGTATTTTGCATCAGTTTCACTATAGAGGACACAAGGAACATTCCAGAAATAGCTGTCAATCAGGTAGTGGAAGGGAGGGAGGAACTCAGGGTGATTACAATTACCAGGGGAGTGGTACTGAGCCAATTGTTGGGTCTGCATGTTGTCAAATCCCCAGCTCCAGATAGACTTCACCCTAAGGTCTTGAAAGAAGTGACTAATGAGATAGTTGCTGCAGTGATTTTAATTTTCCAAAATTCCCGAGATTCGGAGAGGTTTCATTAGATTGGAAGGCAGCAAATGTAACTCCTTCATTCAGAAAGGAAGGGAGAGAGACAACAGGAAACTACAGGCCAGTTAGCTTAACATCTGTCATGTTAGAAGCTATTATTAAAGATGTGGGGGGCAATTCTCCCCCAAAAATTCTAAGTGTCGAATTTGTGTGAAATCTGGAGTAAATCACGCTGGTTTTTTCAGCGGGAGTTTCAGAATGAATCTCCCACACTCTGTGCGCTACAGAGGGCAGTAGCGTGAAACATGCAAAAAATCCAGGGGTGGGGCTATTTCCACTGAAGAGGTTGAAATCAGTGTTCACATCTCTGGGAGATCACTAAACAAGTCCTCCCAGCATAGATATCGCTGGCCCCAACTCCCCACGGACATTAGAACGTAGAACATAGAAAAGCTACAGCACAAACAGGCCCTTCGGCCCACAAGTTGCGCCGAACATGTCCCTACCTACTAGGCTTACCTATAACCCTCTATCTTACTAACTTCCATGAACTTATCCAAAAGTCTCTTAAAAGACCCTATCGAATCCGCCTCCACCACCACTACTGGCAGCCGATTCCACACACCCACCACCCTCTGAGTGAAAAACTTACCCCTAACAGGGAACTTGGGCTTTTCTCTTTGGAGCGGAGGAGGTTGAGAGGAGACTTGATAGAGGTTTATAAGATGATGAGGGGGATAAATAGAGTGAACGTTCAAAGACTATTTCCTCGGGCGAATGGAGCGGTAACTAGGGGGCATAACTATAGGGTTCATGGTGGGAGATATAGGAAGGATGTCCGAGGTAGGTTTTTTACTCAGAGAGTGGTTGGGGTGTGGAATGGACTGCCTGCAGGGATCGTGGAGTCAGAAACTTTAGGAACATTTAAGAAGCTATTGGATAGGCACATGGAGTACTTCGGGATGATAGGGAGGAAATAGCTTGATCTGGGTTTCAGACAAAGCTCGGCACAACATCGTGGGCCGAAGGGCCTGTTCTGTGCTGTACTGTTCTATGTTCTATGTTCTAACATCTCCTCTGTACCTACTCCCCAGCACCCTAAACCTGTGACCTCTTGTGGCAACCATTCCAGCCCTGGGTAAAAGCCTCTGAGAATCCACTCTATCAATACCCCATAACATCTTATACACCTCTATCAGGTCACCTCTCATCCTTTGCCTCTCCAAGGAGAAAAGACCTAGCTCTCTCAACCTATCCCCACAGGAGGAAACTGCACACGACCTGTGTGAGAGGGAGTAACCTAGTGGTGGAGTGCGCGAGCTGTGCCTGCTGATGGGGTTTAAGCAGCGTCCCCTTGGGCTGGCAGGGGGTGACAAGCCTAGAATGGTCACCGACTGCCAGGTCGGCATCCAACATGCAAGTGAGCATCAGCCATCGCCCCCACCCCCCTCTACCCCCAAAAACTGCAGCACTCAGTCCAGTCCCTCACCGCACCCCACAGCCAGAACAAAGGAATAGACCAGTGGCTGCAGAGAGCAGCCTGGCCAGCAGTCAGGAAAGGAACCCCCCCACCCCACAGAGACTATATGGAACAGTCCTGGGCCTGGGAGCAGCACTTCCAGCTGTCCAGAGACCTCCCCATGGCAAGCAGAAAATCTCCAGGTCCTCCAACCTCCAACCTCCCCTACACCCCGGGGACTGAAGCTCCATAAAACTTATCTCCTCCTGTTCAACACTGCCATGCCAACTCCCGACTTTTATATAGCAGTTGTAATGGGCAGCACGGTAGCAGAGTGGTTAGCACTGCTGCTTCACAGCTCCAGGGACCTGGGTTCGATTCCCGGCTTGGGTCACTGTCTGTGTGGAGTTTGCACATTCTCCTCGTGTCTGTGTGGGTTTCCTCCGGGTGCTCCGGTTTTTTCCCACAGTCCAAAGATGTGCGGGTTAGGTTGATTGACCATGCTAAAAATTGCCCTTAGTGTCCTGAGATGCGTAGGTTGGAGGGATTAGTGGATAAGTATGTAGGGATATGGGGGTAGGGCCTGGGTGGGATTGTGGTCGGTGCAGACTCGATGGGCCGAATGGCCTCTTTCTGTACTGTAGGGTTTCTATGATTTCTATGATAATCCCGGCAGTGTAACGTCATGCCAGAGTGGGAGGAGACGCTAGCAGGGGTGGAGATTCTCATCGCGGACTCGCTAATGGCATGCTAAGGTATGTTAATGAATGCTAATATCCATTACGCTGATTTTTAGCGTGAATCGATCGACTCTAAAAAATTTAGGCTGGGAGACGCGCTCAGGACCGAATGCCCATTGCGAATCCCGCAAATCAGGAGCCGCTTGAATCTCCCGGCCCGCTGCGCCAAAAAATCAGCACAGCGGGGTGGGAGAATCACCCTTGCTGGGTGGGATCCTCCAGTCATTCACACCAGTGGGATTCTCTGCTCCTGCCGCAGTGAATGGAGATTTGGCTCAGCACCAAAGTCTCCGTCCTCACCTGCAGTGGCAATGGGAGTCTGAACGGCTGGAGAATTCTGGCGGTTATAACAGGGGGCCTCAATTCTTTGCAATTTATATAAATGGCTTGGATGAAAGGACTGAAGGTATGTTTGCTAAATTTGCTGAAGACACAAAGATAGGTAGGAAAGTAGATTGTGAAGAGGATGGTGGCACAGTGGTTATCACTGCTGTCACAGCACCAGGAGCCCGGGTTCGATTCCGGCTTGATTGACAGTGGGGAGTTTGCATGTTCTCCCCGTATCTGCACGGGTTTCCTCCGGGTGCTCCGGTTTCCTCCCACAGTCCAAAGATGTGCGGGCTAGGTTGATTGGCCATGCTAAATTGACCCTTAATGTCAGGGGGATTAGCAGGGTAAATATGTGGGGTTACGGGGTAGGGTCTGGGTGGGATTGTTGTCGGTGCAGTCTCGATGGACCAAATGGCCTCCTTCTGCACTGTAAGGATTCCATGACTCTTTGACGTAAGGAGGCTACAAAGGGACATAGATCATTGAAGTGAGTGGGCAAAATTCTGGCAAATGCAGTATAATGTGGGCAACTGTGAAATAGTCCATTTTGGCTGGAAGAGTAAAATAGAAACTTATTATCTAAATGGTGAGAGACTGTCGAGCTCTGAGATGCAGAGGGATCTGAGTGTCCTAGTGCTTGAATCACAAAAGGCTGCTATACAGGTACAGCAATTAGTGAAGCTAATAGATTGTTATTATTTATTGTGAGGGGAATTTGATTACTAAAGTAGTGAGGTTATGCTTCATTTTTACAGAGCATTGGTGAGACCACATCTGGAATACTGTGTACAGCATTGGTCTCCTTATCTGAAGAAAGACTTAGGTGTGTGAGAAGCAGTTCAGAGAAGGTTTACTAGAATAATGCCAGGAATGGGTGGGTTGTCTTATGGGGAAAGGTTGGAGAGGTTTGGTTGTTATCCACTGGAGTTTAGAAGAGTAAGAGGTGACTTGATCGAAACCTTTAGGATCCTGAAGGGGATTGACAGGGTGAATGTGGAGGGGATGTTTCCTTTTGTGGGAGAATCTAGAACTAGGGGTCACTGTTTAAAAATAAGGAGTCACTCATTTAAAACAGAGATGAGAATATTTTTCACTCAGAGGGGGGTGAGTCGCTGGAACTTTCTTCCTCTGAAGGCAGTGGAAGCAGAGACTTTGAATATGTTTCAGGCAGAGTTGGATAGATTCCTGATTAACAAGGAAGTGAAAGGTGATCGGGGGTAGGCAGGAATGTGGAGTTGAGGTTACAATCAGATCAACCATGATCTTATTGAATGGCGGAGCAGGTTTGAGAGGCCGAGTGACTCCTAGTTCATTTGGTCGTACATATACCCTACCCATGAAAGATCATGAACCTGAAATTTTAGCTCTGTTTCCACCATTTTCTGTTTTTATTTCAGAGTTCCAACACACACAGTATTTTGATTTACTCTTTATTTCATTAGTTCGGCCTTCGCTGTGTGGTGTTCCTCTCTGTCCATTTCACATTCTCTGCATTTTCAGAGATATGTCTGCAAACTCACACAGGTGTGCCTCATTCGAAGTTGCCCCTTCATTCAGCCTCTGGCACTCTGACAGCTGAATCTCCAAATGAAGGCTATTAGTCTGCTGAAATTACATTATCTATACATACGCCTTGGTGAACATCATCTCACATTTCATGCAGCCTGTTGAGTCCAGTCGATGCAGTGTGAGACACTGTCTGGGCAGCTCTGCAGCACTGCAGGGAACTGAAAAGAGATGCTGTTAGGTCATAGCTCACTCTTACTTAATATAAATCAACGAGTGAACAATTGGAAATGGGAAAGAAAAATTACTTTAACGATTGTTATTCAAAAGAAATGGATAAATAAAATAATTTAGAACTTTTAAAAAATTCGATCATGGGACACGGGCATCGCTGGCTGGTAAGCATTTTATTGCCCATCCCTAGTTGCCCTTGCTCAGAGGGCAGTTGAGAGTCAACCACATTGCTATAGCTCTGGAGTCACATGTAGGCCAGACCAGGTAAAGATGGCAGATTTCCTTCCCTAAAGGACATTAGTGAACCTGATGGGTTTTTACAAAAATCGACAATGGTTTCATGGTCATCAGTAGATTCCGAACTCCAGATATTTTTTATTGAATTCAAATTTGCCGTGACGGGATTCGAACCCGGGTCTCCAGAACATGAGCTGAGTTTCTGGATTAATGGTCTAGCGATAATACCACTTACAGGGGAGATTGATGCATCGTGGAGCCTAGGCAACTCTTGAAGGTTTCAAATCCCACCACAGTCGCTGGTGGGATTTGAATTCAATTATTAAATCTGGAATTGAAAGCATGTCTCCCCCGCTCCCCCACATTAGGCCCTGCCCCCTTGGCACTGCCCGATGCCTGATGGGCAGTGCCAAGGCACCCTGGGCATTGGCACTTTGCTCCTTGGGCAGTGGCAGGATGTCTAGGCTGGCACTGCCAATGCCCAGGGGTCACCGCCCCCTGGCGCCTGACCCTCTGGGGGGGGCCTCGATTGCCACCTCTAAACTCCAACGGGGTCAGGCTGCCAGCTCCCTGTAAGTGGGGAGCTATTGTCAACCCTGCTGTAGTGAAACACTCCTGGTGGGGCGGTGGGGGGAGAGGATAACAGGCCTGGGACTGAAGTCTCCGGACTCGCTAATGACATTTAAATTATATTCAAATTTCCCCCTGCATATCTGGTGCAGCTCCGTGCTGAAAATCGGTGCAGAGCTGACGGCGCTGGAAATCAGGCGCTGGGAGACGCGCTTGGGGCTGAATGCCCAATGCGAATTCCGCGCCTTGGATGCTGCTTAAATCTCCTGGCCCACTGCACTAAAAAAATCAGCGCAGAGGGATGGGACAGTCGCCCCCTGTATGTTTTCAAGAAGCAGTTAGACATACCTCTGGGGGCGAAGGGGATCAAAGGATATAGAATCATAGAATCCTACAGTGCAGAAGAAGGCCATTCGGCCTATTGAGTCTATACCGACCACAATCCCACCCAGGCCCTATCCCCATAACCCCATGCATTTACCCTAGCTAGTTCCCCTGACACTAACGGGCAATTTAGCATGGCCAATGCACCTAACCCGCTCATCTTTGGAGTGTGGGAGGAAACCAGAGCAGTTGGGGGGGGAAGGCAGGATCAGGCTATTGAGTTGGATGATCAGCCATAATCATAATGAATGGAGGAGCAGGCTCGAAGGGCCGAATGGCCTCCTCCTGCTCCTATTTTCTATGTTTCTATGTCTGACCGTGGAGAATGTTTCTGCTTCCTGACTTTTCTCAAATGATTGTGCCCGTTGTCCGGAGTTACTGGGCGGACAGTTTTAAATTAAGCTGCTCATTGGGAAACTGGCAAGTTTGGGGGCAAGGCGAATTTCACTGCCTGCCTGATATAAATCCCCACCAAACTCAATGGAGTGATATGTGGCAGGATGGAAAATTGGCATTCCTGCGTGGTCCTATGTGTTCCATTCCTGGCAATTCTGGTTACAATCTTCCTGCCACTGTGCCATACTCAAATCACCCAGTCTTACCCCTGAGAGTGTCCAGTTCTCTCGATATTTTTGTTGGTTTTGTGATGGAAATCATCCCGAGGGATTTTCTTCCTGATAAATCCTCACATTCCAGACAGTTCTAAGTTCCGATTTCAGTTATTTATTAATTCCACCGCATGGAAATTCAGAAATACTAAAATAAAACTGATTAGATGCAGTGAAAGCAGACAGCTTCCTATTGGATTTGCTGGTAACCTGTTGTACACGGAGCAATTTAATACCACAATGAGGTATTAATGAGATCTCACCATAGCCAGAGTTTCCTTAGCAACAGACTTAGCGTTGATGACCGTCAGAAAAATAGAGAAAATAAGTTTAATCCCACTTACAGAAAATGGCCTCTCACTTGTTTTGAAATTGCTGCTTCAATGTTTTTCCCTTACACCAATCACTGTGGCCGGATATTGGAGGTGTGAGGGGCTGGACATTACAAAGGGCAGTCAGCTCAGTGATTCCTGGGAGTATGTGCGCACTTGGAAGAATTGTACTTGGATACGGACATATACTGACCCGATAGCCCAGTGGTCATGGCTGCAATCCCAGTGCAACAAAGTGATAGTTCGTTTGCAATGAAACCCTTTCAAAGGGACTCAGGTGGGAACATGGACTTGGACACAGAGTCCCAGGAAACCAAAGTTTTTCTGTTACATTTTGCAGCTGGGTTCTGTGCCAAATATTCATAGAATCATAGAGTTTCTCTATTCAGCCCATCAAGCCTGCACTGACAACAATCCCCACCCTGGCCGCATTATCGTAACCCCATGTATTTACCCTGCTAATCCCCAGAACATTAAGGGGCAATTTAGCATGGCCAATCAACCTAACCCGCACATCTTTGGCGTGTGGGAGGAAACTGAAGCACTCGGAGGAAACCCACGCAGACATGGGGAGAATGTGCAGACTCCGCACAATCACCCGAGGCCAGAATTGAGGCCTGGCACTGTGAGGCAGCAGTGCTAACTACCATACCGCCCACTGAGCTGCTGTCAAACTCCTGGCAGGAATGTAAGACTTCAGCTTGAAGTCTGTCAGACTCAATAGCTGCACCCTGACCTCTGAGTCACAACATTGCAAGTTCCAAGCACCATGCTAAGCTGTGATAGTTTGACACTAGCAGTGAAATGCCAGTCAAGATTATGTGCCCAATTCCCAGAATGGGACATGAACCCTCAACTTCCTACCTGAAGGGTGAAAGTGTTACCAATGTTCAGCTTCTGCGTGCTTTTAACTGCATTGGGTCTGATTTTACCATTTTGATTCTAAGTGCTGAATCTGGGCACAATTCAGATCCGACTTAAACTGCTCTCAGGCGCTCCCATACGCATTTAGCCTCAAAAAAGGATTGTGGGTCTGAATCATGCCATGGGCAGGGCTTATCATGCCCGAAACACTGCTGCTCCAATCGGAGTTTTGAACTGCGCATGCGCAGTGAGAAAAAAAATTGAAAAACGCGCCCCTGTCATATTGTTCCTGGGCTGCAAAAAGCGGATAAAGCGGCCCGGGAGCGAAAAGCGGGAGCAATGGCCCCCACAGACATCGCCCTACCCCCATAACATAACTGTCCCCTTTATCCACGCACCAACCCCCTGCTACCCACACCGGTCGCAACCCTCTGCCCCCCCTTCCTCCCCAACGATCGCCCGCAGAGTGGCAGCAGTCCCCCCCCCCCACCCCTGCCCCCCCCCATCAGAGATCCATCTGGCCTCCCTGCCCCTCCCCCACCAGAGAGCGATCGGGCCTCCCTCCACCTCCTACCAGAGAACGATCTGGCCCTTCATCACACCCCCCCCTCCACCCCCCACTAAAGAATGATCGAGCTTCCTCCTCCCCCTGCCACCAGAGAATGATCTGGCCCGCCTCCTTCCACCCCCCCCCCCCCCCCCATCCCCCTCTCCCCACCAGTCTGAGTCAGAGAGCCATTGAAAGCTCTGAACTTACGTCTTCAGAGGAGTGCCTGAAACCGACCTTTGCCGAGCAGGTCTGTTTCGTGCCGAAGCTGGACGCGCGAACGCGATGGTAAAGGGGGAAATGCTGGTAAAGTTGGGAGGGCAGCCCATTAATTCAATTTAAATGCATGCCCGACTTTACCAGATTTTTGCGCCCATTTAATGGTAAGATAGGGTCCATTGTGTTCCATATTATCATTCAGACACTAGTGTTTCAACGCAATCTTTATTATCTTTTGTGTCAGCACTAACTTATACTCCCACAGTTTGTACTGCTAATTCCGAATCAAGGACTGATTCAACATCCAGGTGATTTTAGGCTCCATCTCAAACATTGTGCTCTCTCTCCTCTGAGTGCACTGTTCCCCAGTCCATGGATTTATAGAATCCCTACAGTGCAGAAGGAGGACATTCATCCTGTTGTGCCTGCATCGACTCTCCGAAAGAGCATCTTACCCACACCTAGCCCTGCTCTATACCCATAACCTGGCACATTACCATGGCCAATCCACCTAACCCGCACATCCTTGGACACTAAGGGGTAAATTAGCATGGCCAATCCACCTAATCTGTACATCTTTGGACTGTGGGAGGAAACCGGAGCACCCGGAGGAAACCCACGCAGACACGGGGAGAAAGTGCAAACTCCACACAGTCACCTGAGGCTGGAATTGAACCTGTGAGGCAGCGGTGCTAACCACTGTGACACCCCACTGTGTCTTCCCCGAATCTCTCCCTGCATGTAAACTCCTCCAACCATATTCACCTTGGCCTTGCCATCGTGCATAGCCTAACTACCCCTACCCCTATCAGTCAATATTACAACGTTTAAGATTTTTAATAACTGGTGAAATATTTGAAAGGAACTGTTAAACTTGGTCAGGTAAAGTGTGCGGAGAATGGTTTGACTTTGGTTCTGAGATGCCTAGGTGCAGGAGTACAGATCACCAAAGGTGAATTGATGATGTTCTGAATGGCTTTGTTTCGAGTGCTGAATGGAAGAATGAATAAGCGTGTAGAATCACACGGCACTTTGAAAGTAAGGTGACGATGCAGGGTTTGTGTGTGAGTGAGCTGCCTGGTGATTCACCAGCTGCCAAGACTAACAAACCGGAAACATCACCCTACCTGTGGCAGGGTGATTAATTCATTTACGAAGTGGCCATAAAACAAAGGGAAGGTAGCATTATGATGGAAGAGAGGTGAGTTTGACATCTAACCATTCAAGTTCTGATGGAATCTATGGTGGAGTGCGCAATCTCAAAGGTGTAGGCTTCTGAAGCAGAGAGTGTTCCAGAGTCATAAGACAAAGGTTCCTCTCCATGGAATAATACCAGGGTTTTAGAAAGTTAGATTATGAGAGTGGATTGCATGTGTTTGACTTGCATTCCACTGAGTATAAGAGATGAAGGGGTGATCTATTCGAGATGTTATAAATGTAAAAGTAATTTGCCAGGATCGAAACTCTTTCTCCCGATGCGGGAATCCAGGAGAAAATTACATAGGCCAGGATTTTCTGGCCCTTCCCAATGACAGGATCTCCTGGTCTTGCCAGCGGCCAGTGGCGAGCTGCAGTGGTATTAGAGTCATAGAGACATAGAGGTTTACAGCATGGAAACAGGCCCTTCGGCCCAACTTGTCCATGCCACCCTTTTTTGTAAACCTCTAAGCTAATCCCAGTTGCCCGTATTTGGCCCATATCCCTCTATACCCATCTTACCCATGTAACTGTCTAAACACTTTTTAAAAGACAAAATTGTACCCGCCTCTACTACTACCTCTGGCAGATGTTTCCAGACACTCACCATCCTCTGTGTGAAAAAATTGCCCCTCTGGACCCTTTTGTATCTCTCCCCTCTCATCTTAAACCTATGCCATCTACTTTTAGACTCCCCTACCTTTGGGAAAAGATATTGACTATCGAGCTGATCTATGCCCCTCATTATTTTATAGACCTCTATAAGATCACCCCTCAGCCTTCTACGCTCCAGAAGAAAAAGTCCCAGTCTATCCAGCCTCTCCTTATAATTCAAACCATCAAGTCCCGGTAACATCCTAGTAAACCTTTTCTGCACTCTTTCTAGTTTAATAATATCCTTTCTATAATAGGGTGACCAGAACTGTACACAGTATTCCAAGTGTGGCCTTACCAATATCTTGTACAACTTCAACAAAATGTCCCAACTTCTGTATTCAATGTTCTGACCGATGAAACCAGGCATGCTGAATGCCTTCTTCACCACTCTGTCCACCTGTGACTCCACTTTCAAGGAGCTATGAACATGTACCCCAAGATCTCTTTGTTCTGTAACTCTCCCCAACGCCCATTAACTGAGTAAGTCCTGCCCTGGTTCAATCTACCAAAATGCATCACCTTGCATTTGTCTAAATTAAACTCCATCTACCATTCGTCAGCCCATTGGCCCAATTGATCAAGATTCCGTTGCAATTGGAGATAACTTTCTTCACTGTCCACCATGCCACCAATCTTGGTGTCATCTGCAAACTTACTAACCATGTCCCCTATATTCTCATCCAAATCATTAATATAAATGACAAATAACTGATCCCTGAGGCACACCACTCGTTTCTTAAAGACTTGTTTCTTAAAGACTTGATTAGCTGTAGGTATTCGCATTCCAACCATTATTCATGTAAATTGAATCTGTGTCTTTATATGCTCTGTTTGTGAACAGAATTCCCACTCACCTGAAGAAGGGGCTTGGAGCTCCGAAAGCTTGTGTGGCTTTTGCTACCAAATAAACCTGTTGGACTTTAACCTGATGTTGTTAAACTTCTTACTGTGTTTACCCCAGTCCAACGCCGGCATCTCCACATCATGCACACCACTGGTCACAGGCCTCCAGTTTGAAAAACAACCCTCTACAACCACCCCCTTGACAGAAGCCAATTTTGTATCCATTTAGATACCTCACCCTGGATCCTGTGAGATTTAATCTTATGCAACAATCTACCATGCAGTACCTTGTCAAAGGCCTTGCTAAAGTCCATGTAGACAACGTCAACTGCACTGCCCTCATCTACCTTCTTGGTTACCCCTTCAAAAAACTCAATCAAATTTGTGAGACATGATTTTCCACTCACAAAGCCATGCTGTCCCTAATCAGTCCTTGCATCTCTAAATGCCTGTAGATCCTGTCTCTCAAAATACCTTCCAACAACTTACCCATTACAGATGTGAAACTCACTGGCCTGTAGTTCCTAGGCTTTTCCCTGCAGCCCTTTTTAAACAAAGGCACAACATTTGCCACCCTCCAATCTTCAGGCACCTCACCCGTGACTATCGATGATTCAAATATCTCTGCTAGGGGACCCACAATTTCCTCCCTAGCCTCCCACAATATCCTGGGATACACTTCATCAGGTGCTGGGGATATTTCTACCTTGATGCGCTTTAAGACTTCCAGCACCTCTTTCTCTGTAATATCTACACTCCTCAAGACATCACTATTTATTTCCCCAAGTTCCCTAACATCCATGTTTTCGCAACAGTAAATATTGATGAGAAATATTCATTTAGGATCTCACCCACCTCTTGTGGATCCACACATAGATGGTCTTGTTGATCCTTAAGAGGTCCTACTCTCTCCCTTGTTACTCTTTTGCTCTTTATGTATTTGTAGAAGCTCTTTAGATTCTCCTTTGTCTTATCTGCCAAAACAATCTCATGTCCCTTTTTGCCGTCCTGATTTTTCTCTTAACTCTCCTCTTACACCCTCTATACTCCCCAAGGGATTCACTTGATCCCAGCTGCCTATGCATGTCATGTGCCTCCTTCTTCTTCTTGACCAGGGCCTCAATATCCCGAGTCACCCAGGCTTCCCTACTTCTGCCAGCCTTGCCCTTCACTCGAAGAGGAATGTGCTTACCCTGAACCCTGGTTAACACACTTTTGAAAGCCTCCCACTTACCAGACGTCCCTTTACCTTCCCACAGACTCCCCCAGTTAACTTTTGAAAGTGACAATTTACTATTGTCAATGGACGAGTAAACCGGAGATCCAGGGTAATGCTATGGGGACCCGGGTTCAAATTCCACCAGTGGCAGATGGGTGATAAGGCGATGACCATGAAGCCATTGTTGATTGTCATTCAAAACCCATCAGGTTCTCTCATGACAGGATGGGCTGAAGGGCCTCTTTCTGTGCTGTAAAGATCTATGGGTGGAATTTTACGACTTCGCTCGTCCCAAAACCATAAAATCCCACCCGAGATCAAAGGACCTTCCCATGTTCCGCTCCTCACCTGCTCCGATTCCAGTGGCAGGCGGGCCAGTAAAATTCTGGCCTAGACCGATGCCTATTCCAGCCTGGTGGACACGGCCAAACCTGCCACAGTGGGTATGGAAAAATCCCAGCTCGTCTTAAAACCAGAGTACAGTCACTCAGGGGTTTACTCAGGGAGACTTTTTTGACACAAGGGTAGTAGAAATTTGCCACACATTCCCCTAAGATATGTGCTGAAACCTTGCTGCAGTTTATGCCGGTGGAATTTTACAGTCCCGCTGATGGGGCACCTACGTCACGGTTTTCCTGGTGGCAAGAGCTGTGTTCAATGTGAAATCCCATTGGCAATGGTGGGACCACAAGATCCCACTGCCAGCTAGCGTCACGCTGCCTCCCGCCACCGCGAACCACACCACAGAGAGGGAGGAAAATTCCACCCGTGGATGCTGGGAGACAATAGAAACTTTCAAAAGGAGAATGAATAAATGTTTGTTTTCTCAGAATGACGAGGTATACATGGGGTGGGATTCTCCCAAAAACATTCTCAGTGCCGAATTCACGTAAAAACTGAAGTAAATGCTATTGTTTTTTTCAGTGGGATTTTCAAAAAGAATCTCCCGCACTCTGTGCACTGCAGGGTGCACCAGTGTGAATCACGCTACAAAGCTGAGGGCGGGGCCTATTCCCGCTGGAGAGATCAGCAACAGAGCGTTTAGCGGGCCACTGCCCCATGCGTCGATCTGTCAGTGCTAAGATCAGCGCACCACTGGGGCCCAGCACTGCCGGCTTTCCGATTGCTGGCCAGCTCGATCACTGGCCAAGTCCCGCGACCCCAACATCGCCGGCCGTGCGACCCCCCCTACGGCCCAATCACTGGTCCCCTGAATATGCTTGGGCCCAGCCCCGACCATGCCCCAATCTCTCAACCCGCACCCTGCCCCACCAGAAGCCCTGATCTCCTGCCCCCTACTGGCAATCCCGACACCCTGCCCCTGCAACCTCGACACCCCCAGCAGTCTGACCCTCCCCACCGCACGCCCCCCCCCCCCCACCTCCCACCTCCCCCCCCCCCCCCTCCCAACACCCCGATGGCCAGCATTAATCGCTGGCCTCCCTCCCTCCCCCACCGATCCCAACACAGAGTGCCTGTGGGACCCCCCACTGATCGCCCCATCAGGCCCCGCCCCCCCCAAAAGACCCCATCCCACATTAGGCCCTGCCCCCTGGGCACTGGCACTTTGCATCTTGGGCACTGCCAGGGGGCCTAGGCTGGCACTGCCAAGGTGGCAATGCCCAGGGGGCACCCTCCCAGCATCCAACCCTCTGGGGGACCTCAATTGTAGTAGTTAGTAAAAGCCTTTATTTCCTCGAGCATCTCTAGCCTCGTGAGTTATATCGCGCATCAATTTTATTAACTACTACAATAGAGCTACCATATATAATACACGATCCCAGACTGAGGGGTCCCAGACAGAGCAGTGACCTTTATACCTCTCCCAGGAGGCGGAGCCCGACTGGGATGTACCATAATAACTATAATACAGGTAGAACAGCCCAACCCTAACCCCAACAGTAACATGTAGAACAACCCAACCCTAACCCCAACAGCAACATATATACAGACTCATAGTACTGGCCAGACTCTGGCTCAGTACTACCTAGTGGGAACCAACAATGGTTCACCACACTCCCCAACTTCCCGACCGGTGGGCCAGGCCATTACCTTCCTGTTAGATCTTGGCCCATGTTGATATTATTTGGCATTCGTGGAAAAAGTCCCTCATGACAATGACTGCCATTCATCCCCAACCAGGACTATCCCCTGCCGTTTGTGAAGGATTTTAACAGATTAGAATCACAGAATCCCTACAGTGCAGAAGGAGGCCATTCGGCCCATCGAGTCTGCACCGACAATAATGCCATTCAGGCCCTATCCCCGTAATCCGATGTATTTACCCTGCTAATGCCCCTGACACTAAGGGGCAATTTAACATGGCCAATTAACCTAATCCACACATCCTTGGAGTGTGGGAGGTAACCGGAGCACCCGGAGGAAATCCACGCAGACACGGGGAGAACGTGCAAACTCCACACAGACAGTGACCTGAGGTTGGAATTGAACCCGGGTCCCTGGCGCTGTGAGGCAGCAGTGCTAACCACTGTGCCACCGTGCCAATGACCCTAAGCATATAGTAGTTGTAACTTTGGCAACTCCTCTCCATGAACCCCCCCCTCACTCCCCACTCCTCCCCTTTCCAAAATGAGGAACAGAATGGTTGATCCGCAAAAATGTATATTTTGGGGCCTACAAGAGACCAATAGAAACAACCCCCTCAATTCAATCGGTGGGAATAATTATTCTCAACAAGCAAGTGTCTAATATCCAGCTGCTTCTTCATCAAGTATAAAAGTTGGCAAGTTATGTTGCAGCTGTATAAAACCTTGGTTAGGCCGCATTTGGAATATTGCATGCAGTTCTAGTCGCCACACTACCAGAAGGACGTGAATGCTTTGGAGAGGGTGCAAAGAAGGTTCACCAGAATGTTGCCTGGTCTGGAGAGTTTTAGATATGAGGAGAGGTTGGATAAACTCGGATTGTTTTCACTAGAGAGATGGAGGCTGAGGGGAGACCTGATAGAAGTCTACAAAATTATGAGAGGCACAGACAGAGTGTATAGTCAGTGGCTTTTTCTCAGGGGGTTGACTACCAGAGGGCACAGGTTTAAGGTGAGAGGTGGCAAGTTTAGGGGAGATGTGCAGGGAAAGTTTTTCACACAGAGAGTGGTGGGTGCCTGGAACGCACTGCCAGCGGAGGTGGTGGAAGCAGGCACGTCAACAACATTCAAGGTGTATCTTGATAGACACTTCAACGCGGAGCAAAGAGAGGGAGAAACCATGCATCGGTGCAGGCTTGGTGGGCCGAAGGGCCTGTTCCTGTGCTGTATTATTCTTTGTTCTCTTTGTTCTTCTAAACTCCACCTTCTTTGAGAACAAAATGACAGGTGATGGCATGATCACTACGGCAACAGTTTATTCTTTGGGACTTTGCTACTTCGTGTCCCAAAATTCACTCACAATCCATTTTAACTGAGCTTTCAACAGCACGCCAATGGACAGTCCCTGATGGATGGAGGAAGTATTCAACCTGAACTACATCACTAAATCTGCTCCAGCTCAAAACTCAATGTTTTCATCCAAGAACACAAACTTCATTTTGTAAAGGATACCACTGATTACCATTCATTTCATCTGAGTTTTTCACCCCCAATTCTAGGGTGGGATTCTCCGATCTTGTCCGCCCCCGCCACTGCTGCCAGCGGGAATGGAGAATTTGGCGCTCAGCGAAAACTCCATTCACTGAAGTGGGATGGACACCCAGCCGCGGGCGAGGTTGGAGCTTTCCGGTGCGAGTGATTGTTTGAAATGACCATCCCATAATTCCAGTGGGATTGCATTGAGAGGCGGAGCTTTCCTCCTGTCTCCTTCTGTCTCCCAGCAAAACCACAGACATTTACCATCTTGCGATTATTCAACCATAGTGGAATTCTGCATTGTTTTCCAGCTGACATTGGCCAACCTCTGGCTTTTACCAGTCCAGGCATTCTGATCTTTTCCGCAATCTTCTCTTGGAGGTTAATTACATTTTGGTATTAAATCTTATTACTACGGGACCTTTCAATGCAGCGTACGCAATTTAATTAACTTTAGTTAAGGTCCATGATTTACAATTACAGACCTGATTTGTTGAACTATCTAATGATTAAGCACAGGAACTAAACAAAAGGTTATTGTACTTGGCTAATAGATTCTTACTCTCTCTCCATCTCTGTTCTTTCTCTGTATCCTCTCTCCCTTAATTTACTCATTATTCTCTCTGTCTTAGATTGGCTTTTAGAAAAAAAAAGCATATAAGGCAACGTTGGCCTCATAAACAGAGGTTTTGAGTACAAAAGTACAGGGGTCAAACAAAACCTTCATAAATCATTGGTTAGACCCGAAGCACATGCTGGTTAGGTGCATTGGCCGTGCTAAATTCTCCCTCAGTGTACCCGAACAGGCGACTAAGGGATTTTCACAGTAACTTCACTGCAGTATTAATGTAAGCCTACCTGTGGCACTAATTAATAAACTTTAAACTTAAACTTAGACCCCCGTTTTGGTATTGTGAGGACAAATGTTGTTACCCAGAGGATGGTGACAGTCTGGAACGCGCTGCCTGCGAGGGTGGTAGAGTTGCCTCACATCCTTTAAGAAGTATCTGGATGAGCACTTGGCACATCATAACATTCAAGGCTATGGGCCATGTGCTGGTAAATGGGAGTCGGTGGGATGTCAGATGTTTGACACGAGTCGGTGCAGGCTCGATGAGCTGAAGGGCCTCTTCTGCACTGTATGTTTGATTCTACTGTGTCCCATTCGAGGCACCACATTCTGGGAAAGATGTCAATGTCTTGGAAATGGTAAAGGGGAGGTTTTCAAAACCGATACCGGGGAAGAGAGACTTCAGTTGGGTAGAGAGGCTGGAGACGTTAGGATTGTTCTCGTGAGAGAAGGTTCTGGGGAAATTTAATTGAGTGGTGTTCAAAATTAGGAAGGATTTTGAAAAAGTAAAGAAGAGAAACTTTGACAGACTGATTCATAACCAGAGAACACAAACAGAAGTGAGATGGAAAGAATATTTTAATGCAGAGACTTGGTTATGATTTGGAATGCACTATCCGACTGGATAGAATTATAGAATCCCGACAGTACAGAAGAGGCCATTTGAGCCTGCACCGACAACAATCCCACCCTATCCCCGTATCCCCAGAAGCTGATGATATATTAACTTGGTCAGGGAATTGGCTAAGTATTTGAGGGGAAAAACTACAAGAAAATGGGCCAATATCCTGGGAGTGGGATTAATTGGATAACACTTTCGAAGAACCAGCGTGGGCATGACATGGGGGAACCAGTTAACCCAGCCGGCTATGCAGCTAGCATGGGGATTGGATTAACATTAAGAGCACATGGTCTGATTTGCCCATTCTGGCCAGAACAGGCTTTGGACCTGACTTTGCTTCACACCATAGGAAAAATCATGGCATTTTGCCATGGGTTCGGATAAAGAACCCAAGAAGAAGGGGAGGTGATGCTTAGTGCTATCTTTGCTAGACTATCAGTCAAGAAACTCAGCTAATGTTCTGGGGACCTGGGTTCGAATCCCGCCGTGGCAGATGTTGGAATTTGAATTAAATAAAAAATATCTGGAATTAAGAATCTACTGATGACCATGAAACCATTGTCGATTGTCGGAGAAACCCATCACGTTCGCTAATGTCCCTTAGGGATGGAAATCTGCCGTCCTTACCTGGTCTGGCCTACATCTGACCCCAGAGCCACAGCAATGTGGTTAACTCTCAACTGTCCTCTGAAATGACCCAGCAAGACACTCAGTTTCAAGGGCAACTAGGGATGGGCAATAAATGCTGGCCCAGCCAGCGATGCCCATGTCCTATGAATGAATTAGAAAAGATAATGGCTTCTCTCTGTGCCATGAAGTTGGCAAATATTGGCCCTGAATTTCCACAGGAAGTATGGGTAAACTCCCTCCCCTCAGGAAAAGGGTAGAAGCCTTTGTCAGTAATATGTTTTGCCATTTCTTTGCGCTTTTTACAAATCTTCAGCTGAACTTACAGTAGGAGATCATCAACAAAAACAGCAAAAGAAAGTTATTTTTCATTTCAATGGCAGTTTTAACAATATTAAAATAAACTCCAAATTATCAAAGCAAACTTGTCACTGGATATAACAAAGATGAGAATGACGGCTTCAGCAACAGATACCGAAGGCAAGAAAGATTCAGGAAAATCTTCTCCACAGGATGTGGAGAATTGTGCATTAATGCTTGAGGCTATTTTATTTTTTTTACAAAGGTTTACATTTGTTTGCTAAAAACAGCAGCAGGGAGAGATGATCGGTCTTCCAACCCTTCAGCATTTCTGTTTTGAATCCTTTTCGCAGTCTGAAGTCACTTTGTTAAATTGTGTTTTCTCACAGATTGCATTCACCTCTGTCTGGAGTAACTCCTGAGAGTTGCTGACCTCTGGTTTTATTGTTAAAGCAATGTGACTTCATACTATCCCCACAAAGTTACATTGGCTCCTGGAGTTCCCAACATCTCTCATTTAACAATGCCCTCCTCATGTTTAAATCCCTCCATGGGATCACCCTTATTTCTTTCTGTAGCCTTTTCAAACTCTACAACTCTCCTCTTCAGGACGGTACATTGCTCCAACTCTGGGTTCTTGTGCATTCCTTCATCCTTCTGAATGCTTCTTCAGGCACAGGTCAGAGTTTGCAACCTCACACACTCGCATACGCACACACATGTGCACACACACTACACACACATTATACATGTGAACACATATACACACGCACACATTATACACACACATACAAACATTACATATACACGCACACACATTACACACATTACCAGAAGGACATGGAAGCTTTGGAGAGAGTGCAAAGAAGGTTCACCAGGATGTTACCTGGTCTCGAGGGCGTTGGCTATGAGGAGAGGTTGAATAAACTAGGATTGTTTTCGCTGGAAAGACAGAGGCTGAGGGGTGACCTGATAGAGGTCCACAAAACTATGAGAGACATCGACAGGGTGGATAGTCAGAGGCTTTTTCCCAGAGTGGAAGTATCAATTACAAGGGGGGCACAGGTTCAAGGTGAGAGGGAGAAAGTTTAAGGGAGATGTGCGGGGAAGTTTTTCACTCAGAGAGTGGTGGGTGCCTGGAACGCGCTGCCAGAGGAGGTGGTGGAAGCAGGCACGCTAGCAACATTTAAGAGGCATCTGGATGGGTACATGAATAGGGAGGGAATAGAGGGTATGGACCAAGTGAGGGCAGAAGGTTTTTTCTTTATTTTAGTTGGGGCATCATGATCGGCACAGGCTTGGAGGGCCGAAGGGCCTGTTTCTGTGCTATACTTGACTTCGTTCTTTATTACAAACGTACACAGCACACATTGTTTCTTCAGAAGGAACTCTTCAAATGCAGACAATAAAAATAGAATAAAACTTACTCCAACTTATAAATCAAAGAAAGGGTTTCATAAAGAAACATCATTACTCCAAACTTGGGGCCTCGCCCTGGGCCACTCCAAGCTCCTCACAATTCCCAACAGGCTCTTATTTGTAATGAGTCAGCTGGTCAGCTGACTATTACATCACTCTGTAATTGGTTCCGTGGTTTACTGGGTCAGCTGACCCTTACATCTTGTTGCCATTGGTCACATTACATCCAATACAAAGTTGTCACAGGTTACATTCTAACATGCATTTACACACATGTGCACCCATAAACATAAGCATACACATCTTATACACATGTGTGAGCTCACACGCATTACATGCATACACACAGTCACACACACACACTACACATCCACACACATTACACACACGCACACATTACACACATGCATACATTACACACACACACATTACACACACACACATTACGCACACACATTACACACACACACATTACACACACACACATTACGCACACACATTACACACACACACATTACACACATTACACACACACACATTACACATATACACACATTACACACACACATTACACATATACACACATTACACATATACACACATTACACACACACACATTACACATATACACACATTACACACACACATTACACATATACACACATTACACACACACACATTACACATATACACACATTACACACACACATATTACACATATACACACATTACACACACACACATTACACATATACTCACATTATACATACACACACATTACACACACATTACACACACACATTACACACACACACATTATACACACACACACATTACACATATACACACATTACACACACACATTACACATATACACACATTATACATACACACACATTACACACACACACATTATACACACACACACATTACACACACGCACATTACACACACGCACACGACACACCCACACATATTACGCACACGCACACATTACATACACACTTTTTACACACACACACATTACACACGCACACACATTACACACACACACCCACACACATTATACACACACTTTACACACACACATTACACACCCACACGCATACACATTATACACACGCACACATTATACACATGCACAAATTACCCACACACACGCATTACACACACACACATTTGGGGGGATAGGAAACAGGAAGATTTACAATTATGAGCGACAACAGTATATAAATCACAGAAATAAATATTAGTTCATGTGATTTACAAAGTTTGGGAAGTCAATCTCCAGAGTGCGTTTCCTTTGTGGCAGGGTTCTGTCCACTTGCATCCCTGGTTGGAGACAGCAAGGCTGCAGCATGATGGGAGTTTCAGTGCTTTGACCACTCAGCAAGGGCTGATCAGGGACTTTTCAAACCAAGCAGGCTGTGAAGAGTTGCGATGGTGGCTGGCTGTTCTGTCATTGGGATATCTGCTGCTGTTCTTTCTGGTTGGTGTTGAAACAGCAGACCGAGCTATGAGGCTGGAATATCAAACTGATCCAAAAACCATGTGACGTGGCCCATGAATGAGATAATTGCAGCCTGGCAAGTAGCTGCCTTGGCAAAGCAGCTGGACATTCTCTCTTCCACCTTCTTCCGTCGGGAAAAAGATACACAAGTCTGAGGTCACGTACCAACCGACTCAAGAACAGCTTCTTCCCTGCTGCTGTCAGACTTTTGAATGGACCTACCCTGCATTAAGTTGATCTTTCTCTACACCCTAGCTATGACTGTAACACTACATTCTGCACTCTCACCTTTCCTTCTCCATGAACGGTATGCTTTGTCTGTATAACGCGCAAGAAACAATACTTTTCACTATATCCTAATACATGTGACAATAATAAATCAAATCAAATAAAATAAAATCAAACATTAGTTCCTGTGCTTCTTTCCAGAATCCATTCTTTCCCTTAGGAGTGAAATGGTGGCTGTTAACACTTCCTCAGGTTAAATGAGATTCCATGACTGAGATTTTTCCGGAAATTGGCAAAGATCGATGGTGGGTGGGTGGGAAAAGTGGCCCTGAAGCCTCTGATGGCAATGTTTGGATACTCTGCCATCTCCTGCAGCACTTTGAAAAATAACATTCACGGATCAGGCCCCACGACGTGTCGCTGGAGGGGACGGTCTCTGTTTCGCCCGCTCCGCCAGCAACGTAGAAGCTCGAGGATTGGGGTGCACCCTCCCCGCACTACCTGGCACCCCCCTCGATATGACACTGACACTGCCCCCTGCGCTCATTAGAGGCCACATGCGTTCTGAGTCCGGCCCACGAGACATTTTGTTGACTGTTGCCCCTGCGCGGTGTTGCCACTTTCCGCTGATTTTCACCCACACAGTTTTTTGCGCGACTGTTATGACTGAAGTGATTCACACGTAAAGCGAGGGCAAGTGAAGTGAGGTGCGTGCTGATTGCTCACAACATTGACTGTGAGAACCGTGTCCTCCCTCTGTGTCCAAATTGTCAATATTTCTTTTGTTTTTACCGTTTGCGTAGGTTAGTTGGATTAGCCATGGTAAATGTGTGGGGTTACAGGTATAGGGTGGGGGAGAGGGCCTGGGTAAGATACTCTGTCAGAAAATCAGTGCAGACTCGGTGGGCCAAATGGCCTCTTCGGCACTGTAGGGATTCTGTAATTCTATGATTAATTTGAAGTTGATGATGGTTCTATT
Organism: Mustelus asterias; assembly: GCF_964213995.1. Lineage (NCBI taxonomy): Eukaryota > Metazoa > Chordata > Chondrichthyes > Carcharhiniformes > Triakidae > Mustelus > Mustelus asterias. The sequence goes on along the minus strand of NC_135824.1, from coordinate 34,851,069 downwards.
AATATATAAATGATGAAGACTTTTCTATAACTCATTGTGAAATATCTGGTGTGTATTAAATGGGTTTAATCTTACTCATGGGGTCATGGTTCGTGAACAAGCCCGATTTCAATCTTGTGGCCCAGTGAGATGAAGGAGGGTCACTCACTAGTCCAGTTCACCCAGCATTGCCCAAAGTTGACGCTGTCAAACGGTTACCTGGGAGAATCCTGCAACTGTAGCAAAAATTCCATACTTGTGCTGGCTAAAAGACCACTGGGAAAGTTGACTGGAATTTTGGCGGATAACAGGAGCAGACATGAAGCTGAACCTCCAAAAGTCCATCCTATATTTCAATATTGCATCCACCGGGGCGGGATGGCGGGAGCGGGGGGGGGGGGGGGTGTGGGGGTAGGTTGGTGAGGGGTGGTGGGGGGTGTAAGATATTAAATAGAGCAGTGACTGTGACTGTTTGTGTGATACAAAGACAATGATTCACTGCCACATCAGAGGTTTGATAATCATAGAATCCCTACGGTGCAGAAGGAGGCCATTCAGCCCATCGAGTCTACACCGACAACAATCCCACCCAGGCCCTATCCCTGTAACCCCATGTATTTACCCTGCTTATCCCCCTGATACTAAGGGTCAATTTAGCATGGCCAGTCCACCCTGCACATCTTTGGACTGCGGGAGGAAACTGGAGCACCCGGAAGAAACCCACGCAGACACGGGGAGAATGTGCAAACTCCACACAGACTGTGACCCGAGGCTGGAATTGAACCTGGGTGCCTGGCTGATGCGCGATTAAATCACTCAGGAGGCTAGATTGTACCCGGGAAATAAAGGCTTTTATTACTGACAAGAATGGAGCACACTATATACAATACAATCCCAGACTAAAGGGTCACCAGACAGTGCAGTGACCTTTATACTTCCCCAGGTAGGCGGAGCCAACTGGAGTGTACCACAGAACAATATCAACAGGTAGAACAGCCCAACCCTAACACCAACAGTAACTACAGTAACATATCTACAAACACCCATAGTGCTGACCATCCATGGCTCAGCACTCATAGTGGTAACCAACTATGGTTCACCACACTGGCGCTGTGAGACAGCAGTGCTAACCCTGATCATTGGATAATGATCTCTCCAGCCAAGGATCTGTTTCTAGCTACATCACTGATCGAGAGCTTTTCTCTCTTCATATTTTAACATTGCAAACTTCTACTTAATTGTTTCTTAGTTCTCCCGCTATTACCTGTGCACGTATGTTCTGTTGCCATCGTAATAATGCTGTATTAGCCGTCTTTGAAATGCCAGTGTCAGGCTAACATATTTCCCTATCATCCCCAGCTTTCAGCAGGAGATTTTCGGGTCTTTGTTCGTGGAGGGATGCTTTGTTCGTGGAGGGATGCTTTGTTTGTGGAGGGATGCTTTGTTTGTGGAGGGATGCTTTGTTCGTTGGCATTCCTCAATTTCTCCCGGCTTTTGTTTCGAAATTGTGGACAGAGGATTGACTTCTGTCTGAAAATTGTAAATAAAAGCTCACGCGAGGTACAAAAAGTAATGAAGCAGGCGAATGGAATCATCTCAGGAGGTCTACAAAATAAAGAGGGGGAAGTTATGCTTCAGTTGGATTGTGTCTCAGTCCAGTTCTGGGCGCCACACCTCAGCACAGATATATTGGCCTTGGTGGCTGCACAGCACATATTTCTCTGAATGAAACCAAGCCTTAAAGAGTTAAATTGAGGACAAGTTACAATTCTCGCCTTGAATTCCCTCGAGTTTAGAGTATCGAGGGATAATCTAATTGAAGTATTTAGAATGATGAAAGGATTAAATGGAGTAGAATTCAGGGAGCTGATTTCCTCTGGTGTGGGAATATCAAACAAAGAGCCACAATCTTAAAATTAGAGCTACGTACAAATTAGGACCAGGAGGAGGCCATTCAGCCCCTCGAAGCTGCTCCACCATTCAATAAGGTCACCATTGATCTGATTGTGGTCTCAACTCTACTTTTCTTCCTATCCCCTTTGACTCCTTTGTTTATCAGGAATATATCTAATTCAGCCTTAAAAATATTCACTGACCCAGCCTCCACCACTTTCTGGGGGAAAGACTTCCAAAGGTTCACAACTCCCTGAGAGAAGATATTTCTCCTCACCTCAGCTCCTTCAATGGGAGGCCCTTTATTTTTAAACCATGTCCCCAAGTTCGAGTCTCTTCCACATGTGGAAACATCCTTTCAGCATCCTCCCAGTCAATTCCTCTCAGAATCTTATAAGTTTCAGTAAGATCATCTCTCGATCTTCTAAACTTCAATGGATACAGATCCAACCTGTCCAATCTTTCCTCATGGGATAAACCCCTCATCTCAGTGATAGGTCAAATGAACATTCTCTGAACTGTTTTTAATGAATTTATATCCTTTCTTAAATAAGGCAGCCAAAACTGTACACAATGCTCCAGATGTGGACCCATCAAAGCCGTGTACAACTGTAGCAGGACATCCCTACTTTTATCTTCTACGCTCCTTACAATAAATGGCAGCAATCCATTTACCTTTTCCTTGTAGGCTATTCAGGAATGAAAGCAGGATGTACCTCTTCAAGGAAAGGGTGTGTGCTGATTGTCTCTTGAAGGGCAACACAGCAGAGTAAGGGTCACCTGAGCTGGGTGACCAATCGGGATGCAGGATGGGGAAATCGCCCCAGAGAAGGGGTTCTGCTGGCTAGAGGTCATTTAGAGTTAGCTGCAAACATGCTGCAGTTCCACACGACTTGTTAATAAATCCCTTGTTGTTCACGAATGAAATCTCTGAAAGTGCATCATTACAGGATAGTTGGAATTGTTAATTTCTTTCCCTGTAAATGCTGTGGGTGTTGACACAATTGGAATGTCTAAAGTTGAGAGAGAGATTCTTGTTGGCTATGGGCAAGGAGAGACTTGGAGCAAAGATGGAGAAATGGAGTTGAGATAAAGGTTAGCAGGGGTTGATTGGTGGCTTGAGGGGTTGAATGAATTACTCACACCAACCCCACTCCCCCGCATCATATGTCTCCTTCTTAAATCCCTACTGTTATTTGTACTTTCACTCAATGATTCCTCGGGGCTAATTCAATTATCCGAATAGAATGGAGTAGAATCCTAGAATGCAGAAGGAGGCCATTCGGCCCATCGAGTCTGCACCAACAACAATCCTACCCAGGCCAATCCCCTTAACCCCAACTATACACCTTGCTAATCCGCCTGACACCAGGGTTAATTTAGCATGGCCAATCAACCTAACCCGCACATCTTTGGACTGTGGGAGGAAACCGGAGCACCCGGAGGAAACCCACGCAGACACAGGGAGAATGTGCAGACTCCACACTGACAGTGACCCGAGGCCAGAATCGGACGTTGGTCCCTGGCGCTGTGAGGCAACGTTGCTAACCACCTTGCCTCTGTGCTGCCCATGTTAAACATATACACATCTTCATGCTTGTCTCTTCACTTGTGTCCACTATTCCTTTCTTTCCGAGTCTTGAGGCTGTCCATCAATTTCATCCCAGCTCCGATTGGTTGTTTTTCACCTTTAAGGACAATTCCTATTTACAATTTATTTTCCGATGGTGGTTTTAATGGTATTTGCATCCCTGATACGTTCCACTTTCACTGTGGTTTGCTGTGTATGAAACGAGGCTTGTTGGTATGAATTCTGCTTTTTAAGTGGATTGACTGATGGGCACAGATGGCGAGTGAAGGAAGGGGGCACAGGAGGGGGGAGTTGCCTGAGAACTTCTCGCTTTAAGTGAACAGATGAGATGTCTCCTGATCCCCCACCTTTAAGGATTGGTAAGCTGCCCAAATCTCTTTTCCAGTCAGCTTCCCATCTGCAGCTTACAATCACAATATCTGATGTTATCTATAATGCTTGCTGCATTTGAATTCAATAAAGAGGGAGCTGAGTTTTGCTGGATCAGTGTAACTTCCACAGAAGAATCCATAGAATCCCTACAGCGCAGAAGGAGGCCATTCGGCCCATCGAGTCTGCACCGACCACAATCCCACCCAGGCCCTATCCCCGTAACCCCACATATTTACCCCACTAATCCCTCTAACCTATGCATTCTGGGACGCTAAGGGGCAATTTAGCATGGCCAATGCACCTAACCTGCACATTTTTGGACTGTGGGAGGAAACCGGAGCACCCGGAGGAAACCCACGCCGACACAGGGAGAATGTGTAAACTACACACAGACAGTGACCTAAGCCGGGAATTGAACCCAGGTCCCTGAAGCTGTAAAGCAGCAGTGCTAACCACTGCGCCACCGTGCCACCCATACTAAACCATACTGAGTACTCTACATGGCATCATTCAATATTGTAGTTGTTTCGACGTTTGGACACAAGATTACCCAATGAATTTCATCGTGGTCAGAACTCAAACTTACTTTTATATTAGTAAATGATTCACTGCACCAATTCTTGAATCAGAATGACTTTGAGAGTGGTTTGTTTTATTCTGCAACATATTAACTGAACCTGTAGTAATTTAACCCCTTACGTTTTGAATTTAAGGACCAGATCAATGATCTGTGCTTTTCTCTCATTTTATTGAGTGCCGCATCCCAGCCTCTTTTGTCCAATCAATTTGGTGGCCTTGTTACTGCCCAGCTGACGAAATGAGAATTCACCCTTCGCCCCTTTGACTGATCTTCAACCTGTACCAACCACTTCCTTCTGTTCTGTCTCACCCTGCAAAGCACAACTCCTGCTTTCTCTTCATGACTAACTTTGTGCCTCATAATGGACCTCGGATCAAGTCAGCATAGACTGGAAATTCAGTAAATATTCACTCCCTCCACCATCGATGCACGTTGGCAGTAATGTGTACCATCTATAAGATTCACTGCAGCAACTCCTTCGACGGCATCTTTTAAACCTGTCACCTCTACCATCCAGATGGACAAGGGCAGCAGACCCAACATAGGAGGGTAAATATGTGGGGTTATGGGGATAGGGCCTGGGTCGGATTTTCTTGGTACAGGCTCGATGGGCCAAATGGCCTGCATCAGACACATGCATACTTCCCTCCAAGTCACTCACCATCCTGTCTTGGAAACATATCGCCATTCCTTCACTGTCACTGAGCCAAAATCCTGGAACTCCCTCCCTAACTTTACTGTACTGGCTGTAAATTGGGAAAGGGGAGTGTGCAGCGGGACCTGGGTGTCCTTGTGCACCAGTCGCTGAAGGTAAGCATGCAGGTGCAGCAGGCGGTAAAGAAGGCAAATGGTATGTTGGCCTTCACAGTGAGAGGTTTTGAGTACAGGAGCAGGGATGTGTTTTTGCAATTATACAGGGCCTTGGTGAGGCCACACCTAGAATATTGTGTGCAGTCTTCGTCTCCTTTTCTGAGGAAGGATGTTCTTGCTCTCGAGGGAGTGCAGTGAAGGTTTACCAGGCTGATTCCAGGGATGGCGGGACTGATGTATGAGAGATTGATTAGGTTAGGATTGTTTTTGCTGGAGTTCAGACGAATGAGGGGGATCTCATAGAGACTTATAAAATTCTAACAGGGCTAGACAGGGTAGATGCAGGGAGGATGTTCCCAATGGTGGGGGAGTCCAGAACCAGGGGTCACAATCTGAGGATTCGGGGTAGACCATTTAGGACAGAGGTGAGGAGACATTTCTTCACTCGGTGAGCCTGTGGAATTCATTACCACAGGAAGTAGTTGATGCCAAAACATTGAATGTATTAAAGAGGCGGCGAGATATAGCACTTGGGGCGAATGGGATCAAAGGTTATGGGGAGAAAGCAGAATTAGGCCATTGAGTTGGACAATCAACCATGATCGTGATGAATAGCAGAGCAGGCTCGAAGGGCCAAATGGCCTCCTCCTGCTTGTATCTTCTATGTTTCTATGTTCCTATGTACCTACCAAAGATGTGCGGGTTAGGTTGATTGGCCATGCTAAATTGCCCCTTAATGTCAGGGGGGTTAGGAGGGTAAATATGTGGGGTTATGGGGATAGGGCCTGGGTCGGATTTTCTTGGTACAGGCTCGATGGGCCAAATGGCCTGCATCTGCACTGTAGATTCTATGATTCTACACCTCATGGACTGCAACAGTTCAAGAACACAGTAAGTGTTTTAACAACACCAAGTTAAAGTCCAACAGGTTTATTTGGTAGCAAATACCACTAGCTTTCGGAGCGCTGCTCCTTCATCAGATGGAGTGGAAATCTGCTCTCAAACAGGGCACAGAGACACAAAATCAAGTTACAGAATACTGATTAGAATGCGAATCCCGACAACCAACCATGTCTTAAAGATACAGACAATGTGAGGGGGGGGGAGCATTAAGCACAGGTTAAAGAGATATCACCTTTTCAAGGGCAACTAGGGATGGACACTAAAATGTTGGCCTCACCAGTGATGCCCACCTTCTATGAATGAATAAAAGAAGAATGGATAGTGTGTCCACACCGATACATGCTGCCAGGATGCAAAGCTTCCACTATTGTTTCAGGGGGATTGGGACCTGTCTTATTGCAGATTCCCATGCATTTAATTCTTGGATAATATCAAATCTACAACACAGGGCAATTGGCGCAACTGGGTTAAACAATCCTCCTCTCACTTTAAGAACCTCTCAATAAAACCTCGACGTTTATATCCCCCTATTCCCTTCTCCCTTATACATGCATCAAAACTTGCCTTTAATGGATTGATACAAGCTTCACCCACTCCATATGGCAGAGAGTTCCACATTCTCATCATTCTCCTCATAAGGAAAGCCCTCCTAAGTCTTTTAGTTGATCCATTTGTGGTTATTTTAAATTAACATCTGGCTGCTCTCAGTTTGCTCCTGCCAGCTGTGATGATATGAGCCAGCATGCTATAATGTAAGGTGATTGGCAGAGCAATAGTTGACATGGGACTGGAGACTGGCACCACCCACTGTGTGATGTAGATCATCACATGGTCAGACAACAGTCTGGAAGCAAGTACTCTGTCAGCAGCTAGTCTGCATAGTGGCAGCCACACCATGCACGATCACACTCGGAACTGTACAGAGCTAAAGCCTGCCGATAAAGGAGCTCATGTTTAAACACACAACCCTCAAGATCTAATCACTGAACCACCACCAATGCAACATACAGAACCCATATAATTACATCCATAATATCACACCATCCACCCTTCCCAATTCCACACTGAGACCATTTTTGCAACTTTTCTTAACCTTCTAATTTCCAGAGAAAAGATCACCAGCCTGGTTAATCCTTCACAATATTTTTACTCTCTCAATTCTGACAACATCCTCATTATTCTTTTTTCTACACTGCCTCCAACATCCTTTCAGTGGTAAGGAGGCCAGAACTGCACGCTGTGGGCCCAATTTTACCAAAGATACGCACCCGTTTTCGGGCGCAAAATCGCGGTAAATTCGGGCGTTGGGCCTTTAATGCGATCTGCACCCAAATCTGAGCAGATCGCGGCTTTACCGACACCTGATACCGCCAAATCCCACTTCACCACCACGCGGCCCAATCCGGATCCGTGTTTTTAGCGACCTGCTAAATAAAAGTCGGAAGCCAGCGCTTCCTCAGTGAGGGTTGGTGAGGAGGTCGGTGCATGGCGTCCGAAAGCTCTCCGGTACTTACGGGTGTCTTGTAGTCGCAGCCATTCCGCCGTCCCGGGTCGGTGGCGGCTCTGCAAGTGTGTGGGGGGGAGGGAGGGGAGGATGGATCTCTGGTTCGGGGGGGAGGAGGGGGGAGGATGGGTCTCTGGTTCGGGGGGGGAGGAGGAGGGGGGGAGGATGGATCTCTAGTTGCGGGGGTGAGGACGTAAACCATTCCAGGCACGTAACCCATTCATTATCTTTATTGTTGAAGGATAGAAATTGAAACAATTGAATGTTTTAATTCCTATCCTTTAACAGTAAAAAGCATCTCCTTTCATAGAAACCCTACAGTGCAGAAGGAGGCCATTCGGCCCATCGAGTCTGCACCGACCACAATCCCACCCAGGCCCTACCCCCACATATTTACCCGCTAATCCCTCTAACCTACACATCCCAGGACTCTAAGGGGCAATTTTTAACCTGGCCAATCAACCTAACCCGCACATCTTTGGACTTTCAAAATATTGTTACACTTTAGAAAGTTAATAAACTAATTTTTCTGCATAAACTACCATTACATTCATTTGATCTAAAATATTAAACTTCTGACACTGTTTAAGTAGATACTAGATGTTCCTGGGACTAGAAATTTCTTCTAAAGAGCTGTTGCTTCAGGATATATGCTTCAGGTACTGGGTTTTTTATATATTTATTTTACAATATGTTGATGGGGAGATGTCTCTGTGACAACAGGAATGAACAGACACTCACAATGATATGGATGTACTTTGTTCTGTGTGGTTGAAGATTCTCAGAAATGCACATTTTATTTTTCACTTGAGCCCTGCAAGTCGACACAATCAGCCCAAAATAACCCAAGCAGCTCACATTCATTACTGAGACAAAAGTAGACAGTTGAAATAGATGCAAGTGTAATCTTTCGACAAAAGCTTTGAGTCTAATAGCGTTATCAGATTGTTAGAACAATATTTTCTCTAACAAGAGCAGGTATAATTATTGCCATCTCTTCCATGTGTCAGAGAGCCGCTTTCCCACCAGGGCGCGCTGCTTCAGATTTTTTTTCGAACTGCGCATGCGCAGTTCAGAGCTCCGATCGTTCCAGCAGCGCTAAGCCCCGCCCACTGTGCGGATTGGACCGGAGCCGGCAAAAAACGTATGGGTGCGCTGCAAAGAGGATCTGTATTACGCCCGGATCCGGCCCTTAGACTCCAAATGGTAAAATCGGGCCCTGTGTATCAACTGTGATCTAACTGATACTCCGTATAAACTTAATGTTGTCTCCCTGATTTGGATTCCATTACCCTGATACATTTTGTTGTTCTTGAATTGTTGTTGCTACTTTTGGTGATTTGCGTCTCTGTTTTCCCAACAGCACCTTCTATTCATATAGCGCCTCTCATGTGGTAATAAGCTATGGGCAGCACGGTGGCACAGTGGTTAGCACTACTGATTCACAGCACCAGGGACCCGGGGTTCGTATTCCTGGCTTCGGTCACTGCCTGTGTGGGTTTCCTCCGGGTGCTCTGGTTTCCTTCACTGAGTCCAAAGATGTGCGGGTTAGGTGCATTGGCCGTGCTAAATTGCCCCATAGTGTCAGGGGGATTAGCAGAGTAAATACATGGGGTTATGGGGATAGGGCCTGGGTGAGATAGTTGTCGGTGCAAGCTCGATGGGCCAAATGGCCTTCTTCTGCACTATAGGATTCTATGATTCTAAAATACTCCAATGTTTTTCACAGGGGAGCTATCAGACATGATTTGACACTGAGCGATTGATAAGAAGAATCACACCTGGGTCAGAATTCTCTGGCCATTCAAGCCAGCGGGATTCTCCGGTCCCGCTGCAGCGAGCGGAGATTTGGCTGAGCGCCAAATTCTCTATCCTTGCCCGCTGCGGCGGAGGGGTGTGAATGGCCGGAGAATTCCAGGCCTGATCTCCGAAGGGGAATTTTCTCAATTAATTGGTTTGAGTAATTCCTATTCTTGTCGACAGAATAATAGAATCATATAATAGTACAGCCCAAATGGAGGCCATTCAGCCCATTGAGTTTGTGCCAGCCTGTTTGAAGAGCAATCCAGTTAGTCCCACTCCTTCCCCATTTCTTTGCATTTTCTTTCTCCTGGAAGTCTGTATCCAATTCTATTTTGAAGGATACATTGGATTCTGTATCCACCACGCTATCATTCTAAATCCTAGCCTTGCATTTCATCACAACGTTGTTCCCTCATGTTACCTCAGGTTCTTTTGCCAACCTTGCTCTGCCCATCTGGCCAACACCAGCTATATTTCACATACAGAAAGGGGCTACTGGAACGCACACCCTTTAAAACACAACTTTGGTGTCAGGCTCTTATTTTCCATCTCAGTGTTCTGGCACCACTGAAGCGTGGGAGCAAACTTTAGTTTTTAAGAGCCTGTTTAAGACTGCTGAAGTGGAAATAAGGCTCATAGTTTGTTAAAGCACTTGAAAGATACTATATTATATCACATTAAGCGTGCATGAAGGAATATTGCTGGTATGGCAACAGAAACCACTTTGAAGGGAGATTGGAGGCGAAAAGACAAGAAGGAAGAGGGAAGTCAGAGATCATAGAATCCCTACAGTGCAGAAGGAGGCGATTCAGCCCATTAAGCCTGCACCAACAACAATCCCACCCAGGCCCTATCCCCATAACTCCATGTAACTCTGCTAGTCCCCCTGACACTAAGGCTCAATTTGGCATGGCCAATCCACCTAACCCGCACATCTTTGAACGATGGGAGGAATCCCACACAGACACGGGGAGAATGTGCAAACTCCACACAGATTGGAATGTTAAAGGCAAATGAGGCCAAAGAGTTAGAAGAGCAATGAGGCATGAGGCCTGAGATGTTTGCATAAATTTCCAATCTGTACCAAGAGTGATAAAATGGGTGATGGGATGGAAAATAGCCTGAGTTTGGGGACTGTATATAGACCAGAATACTAGACTCAAGTCCAGAGACTCAAGTCCAGTTCTTTGCTGTTGTAGTGGTGAACTCCCCAAGGCCAGGTCCTCTGCTTATTCCTCAAGCCTCATGGTCCTGTGCGTTCTTCTTCAGCAACTCATGCCAGCCTCCCATCTTCAACTTCAATAAGCAGTGACCAACATGACTCCAGCAACATGACTCCAGAAAAGAACACATGAGGTGGTTTTCCATTGCTTGCCTCATGTGAGCTTGAAGGAAAGACAAGTCCTCTCCACAGTGGATGCTCCAGCCATTGCGTGAGGTTCGAGCTCTGCTGTCTTTGCAAGGGAGGATGCTAAGGGATGAGGAGGAGATGTTGGAGGTGATTGAGGAGTGGGCCAGGGGGTCACAGAGGGAACATTTCCTTCAAATCTTGACAGGGGAGGGGAAGATGTGATTGGTGGTGCCATCATTCCAGAGGTGGAGCACATTTCAGAGGGTGATACAGAGGTTGGTGATGTAGAAAGTGAGGACAAGGATAACCTTGTAATGATTCTGGGAGAGAGTTGAATGGATGGCAGCAGAATTGTGGGAAATTTTTCAGACACGGTTGAGTTGCTCTGTCAACAACGATGGCAGGATTCCTCAGATGAGGAAAAAGGAAGGTATTTCAGAAAAAATTGTTCCCTTTGCACAGTACCTTCCTTTCCATTTAGCACCTCTGTCCTTTCAATCCAAACGTTCCTTCCAGGTGCAGCAACAATTTACTTGTACTTAGTTCCAGTTTAGTGAATTCGCCACTCACAATATGGCCTCCTCTACATTAGGGAGGCCAACTGCAGAATTGGATGACCCCTTTGTGGACACCACCCCTCAACCATAACCCCAACCTTCCAATCACTTGCCACTTCAATTCACCACTTCGCTCTCATGTTCATATTTGTGTCCTTGGCCTGCTGCACTGTTCCAGTGAAGCCTAAAGCAAGCTCGAGGAATGGCATCTCATCTTCCAATTAGGCACATTTCAGCCCTCAGGACTCAACATTGAGTTTAACAACTTCAGACCATGAACTTTGTCTCCCATTTTGGTTTGTTTTATGCCATGTGCCTGCCTGAATTTAATTATTTTTTATGTTTTTGCTTTTGGACAAGAGCCGTCATTAATCTGTCATTAATTCTCACTCTGAACAAATGTTTGGTTTCTTTACTGCAACCATTACCACTCCCTTTGTCATCTTTGTCATGTAATCTTTCCCGCCCTCTACCCTCCCAGGCCTTCCCTTTGAACTTCCTTCTTGTAGGATTTTGCAAAGACCACCAAGCAGATGAATGAGTGAACAGATAATTAAGGTAAGTAATTATATACAGAGATTGAGATAAAGGCTATCATAATCCACGACTCCAGGCTCCTAACTGGCAAGGAAAATCCCATGTTCAGCTCCAGGGTTCACACACTCTGGGCCGAACGGGTCACATGACATCCGAGAGTTTGCCCCTTAAAGGGCACTCCTCCACCCCTCTTTCAAAGGTATAGAATGCATCACAACTTTTTTCTTCAATTCTGAGGAAGAGTTATATTTGATTCAAAATCTATTTCTCTCTCCACAGATGCCAAGGACTTTCTGTTTTAAATTCAGACTTCCAACATCTGCAGCATTTTATTTTTATATTTGTGGGTGCTGGGGAGTAGGTACAGAGGAGATGTTAGGGGTAAGTTTTTCACTCAGAGGATGGTGGGTGCGTGGAATCGGCTGCCAGTAGTGGTGCTGGAAGCGGATTCGATTGAGTCTCTTAAGAGACTTTTGGATAGGTTCAAGGAGGTTAGTAAGATAGAGGGTTATAGATGAGCCTAGAAGGTAAGGAAATTGTTCAGCGCAACTTGTGAGCCGAAGGGCCTGTTTGTGCTGTAGCTTTTCTATGTTCTATGTTCTAAACCTTTGCGGTTTCTCTCACTGGGCAAGAAGATGTGTCACAGACAGGGTCTATCCCAGCATCCTTTTACACAGCTGTAGATCCTATCGTTATTTATCAGGATCTCTCCTCTGATACAGACTATTGCTTCAACTCAGTCATGGAAAAATAAGCTAATTTGTTCATCCCAAAACCAAGGGAAAGAGAATAGAAAGTAAGAAGTACAGAGAGAAGAAAAGAAGAGAAAGAGGAAAGAGAATATATTAAAGGGTAGTTTGACATGAGCTAGAGAATGCTGTATGGGTTCAGACACAAACCAGAGACATGTCAGTGCTGATCTGTAAACCCTGAGAAGCTGAACAAGATCAAATTCAACATACTCAGCGTAAACACAGGGAATTATCCTTTGCAGTGGCCTCCCACTCCAGTGCAGCTTTTAATAAATCAGAATAGCTGTTGAGATTCTATTAACGCACTCAAGTATGAATAGTCATACAGAGGACCACCAAAATTGTACTTTGCTTTGTGAGCCTCCACACTCAGCTGTTTAAATATAACAACCCAAGTTCCCTCCTTATGGGCTATTTTTGACAGCTGATTGGCTCCTATAGTTGCCAGAGAGACACTCTAATCTAACAGAAGATTGTGAGATAATTATGAAGGAGCAAGATCATTTGGTTCATCATAGGCCATTGATCCAAATGGAAACTCTATAATCTCTCCCATACCCTAGCTGACGGCCTAGCTGATGGCCTAGTGGTACCATCGCTATTAGACTATTAATGCAGAAAATCACCTGGGGACCTGGGTTCAATTCCCGCAATGGCAGATGGTGGAATTTGAATTCAATAAAAAAATCTGCAATTAAGAATCTACTGATGACCATGAAACTGTTGTGGGAAAACCACCACTCGGAGTCAGACTTAAAGATTCAACACGCAGTTTTATCGGACGAAGCGCTGGGCTCTCCGCAGTGCACGCAGTCACCTTCTCAACTTTACAATGGCAGTTGAGCATCTTTTATACATTTTCAAATAATAGACAAGTACGGACATTAGCCGTTAGCACATCGTTATACATAGAGTAGATACATTTATGCATTTATGTCTCCCATCAATGACTGATCTCGTTATCAAAACTCATTGTTTTGGTTCTGCTTTATAGAAACCATAGATAGAAACCATAGATAGAAACCATAGAAAATTACAGCTCAGAAACAGGCCTTTTGGCCCTTCTTGTCTGTGCCGAACCATTTTATGCCTAGTCCCACTGACCTGCACTTGGACCATATCCCTCCACACCCCTCTCATCCATGAACCCGTCCAAGTTTTTCTTAAATGTTAAAAGTGACCCCGCATTTACCACTTTATCCGGCAGCTCATTCCACACTCCCACCACTCTCTGCGTGAAGAAGCCCCCCCTAATATTCCCTTTAAACTTTTCTCCTTTCACCCTTAACCCATGCCCTCTGGTTTTTTTCTCCCCTAGCCTCAGCGGAAAAAGCCTGCTTGCATTCACTCTATCTATACCCATCAAAATCTTATACACCGCTATCAAATCTCCCCTCAATCTTCTACGCTCAAAGGAATAAAGTCCCAACCTATTCAATCTCTCTCTGTAACTCAGCTTCTCAAGTCCCAGCAACATCCTTGTGAACCTTCTCTGCACTCTTTCAATCTTATTTACATCCTTCCTGTAACTAGGTGACCAAAACTGTACACAATACTCCAAATTCAGCCTCACCAATGCCTTATATAACCTTACCATAACACTCCAACTTTTATACTCGAATACTCCGATTTATAAAAGCCAATGTACCAAAGGCACTCTTTACGACCCTATCCACCTGTGACGTCACTTTTAGGGAATTCTGTACCTGTATTCCCAGATCCCTCTGTTCAACTGCACTCTTCAGAGTCCTACCATTTACCCTGTACGTTCTTCTTTGGTTTGTCCCTCCAAAGTGCAATATCTCACACTTGTCTGCATTAAACTCCATTTGCCATTTTTCAGCCCATTTTCCTAGTTGGTCCAAATCCCTCTGCAAGCTTTGAAAACCTTCCTCACTGTCCACTACACCTCCAATCTTTGTATCATCAGCAAACTTGCTGATCCAATTTACCACATTATCATCCAGATCATTGATATAGATGACAAACAACAATGGACCCAACACCGATCCCTGCGGCACACCACTAGTCACAGGCCTCCACTCAGAGAAGCAATCCTCCACAACCACTCTCTGGCTTCTTCCATTGAGCCAGTGTCTTATCCAATTTACTACCTCCCCATGTATACCTAGTGACTGAACCTTCCTAACTAACCTCCCATGAGGGACCTTGTCATCTCAAGCTAACTCAAGGTCTGATCTATTTCCTGCAGTAATTTAGACACTAACAGGTTTTAACTCATTGTGCAATGTCTGTGCCCAAGTTAGCACATCTTAATATCTTTTCCCAGAGTCCATTTTGTGCCAGGTAACCATCTTGTATCCTTTAATTTTGAGTTTACTCCAACAACTCCCCCTTTTGGTCAGGATTATGATTTAATAATCCACAGACCAACAACAGCAGCATCGTGAGTCCGGCAATTGATATGCCTGACCCGTAACCAACAGGTCGAGCGTTCACAGGTAGACAACCACCTTCTCGCCCTTTCCTCCATCGTCGTCGTCCTCGGTATCTTCGGGAGTTCCATCAGATGCTCTTCTCCAGTGACCACACTGGCCCCTGGCACAATCTGAGGCATCATGACTTTACAGCAGACATTAAGACATCTGACAATTAGGCAACAGACAATTATTATTGCAACGAGAATAATCAGTCCATGCATTAATTAGGACCCCCAGGATCCCCCCAATAACCATTCGAGCCAGCTATTCCCCTTCTTGGGGCCTTGTCTAAAGTCATCGAGCTGCTTTCTTATGTCATTAATGACTTGGGTGATAATGTAGGATTCATCTGTAACATGTGTTATACATTTGTCTCCTATTATTGTGCACACTCCCCCCTGTTGGGCTAACTGATAGTCTACGGCATAGCGGGTCTGCTGTGCGTATAATCTTAATTCAGTCAGTTCTTGGTTGACGGCCTCCAGTGCCTTTGATGTGCTGTTTCCCGGGATGGTTAATCCACAGATAAGATGGTTTCTATTTTTGGCACTAATTACTCCTGCTGCACCCACCACCCCCCCCCCCCCCCCCCCCCACTGTCCCGGCGCCCCCCCCAGAGATAGGGTCCCAAGGAACCCGTGGCCGAGTGACGATCCCAGTGTGACCGGGACTTCCCAATCGGCACGGAATTCCTTGCTGATGGCCGGGGTCACTATCTTTCTCCGGATATGCCCCTTTTGAGGGCATGGAACAGTGAGTGGTCCTATTGTTCCTGCTGCAAAAAGGATCAGGAGGGTTGGTGTTGCTGATGTGAAGGTGCCGTTGAAGAGGAACAGAAATCCCTTCTTGGCCCGGTAGCATTTACTGTCCTGGTTACTGGTCTGTATGAACTGTATATACCGCCAATTGCTCGGTTCACTTGACTTTCTGCCTGATCCTACTAATTGGTAAGTGTCAAACGGGTATGTCCATTCGGCTGAGCTGACATGAGTCCCATTACATTGTCCACAAATGAGTTGCCTCCCCGCGGTTACGTTCAGGCATCTTTGCTCGTTACAGGTACAAGTGAACTGGCCTCTGTTTACCCGACAGTGCTGACGGACACACTGCGTCTGTACACAGGAAACATTCTTGGGGACAAAGGCATATGCACATCCCCATCCCTGCCCCGAGAAGCAAAACGGGTAGCTTGCATCATCTGAGCATACTCTTCCTCCCACTCCCTGGAGCCCCCTGCACACAGGATCTGTGGGGTTTATTAGTTCCACACATCTTCCCTGTATACCCCTTTTATATTTGCCTGTTTGTCCTTTACAGGGTGCGTCCAAGGTATCTGCCGTATATAAGTCACGGGGGGTCCATCCAGGGGTGGCCACAAATAGGGCCTCTACAGATTGAGCTAGCGGGTAACACACGGTTCGATTACTGTGTAAATGTACATGAGCCTTGTAGAATAAGTTATCCTCTAGCCCTGCCAATCTTACAATCGCAACAACATAGAGTAATGCAATCATATACGCGATCTTAGACATGTTCACAACAGGCAGGTATCAATCATATTACTTTATGTGAACAACTTTCCAAAGGCTGTATTGCCAACCCGAACGCGTCAGTTTATCTTGCTTGTAGTCGTCACCTATTTTGGGGAAAGCACTCTGGTCACTTTAATATCACTCATTCGTTTCTTTGTATAATTTCAGCTGGATCCAATGTTTCCATACACCTTTCCCCCTTATGTCCAGACAGACGCAGGTATCTCCACTAATTATGGCCCATTCTATTTTGGTGCAAACCCTGGTTTGTCAGGTAATGTTTTTACCAAGACGTGACTTCCCGCTGTTGGGACGTCAGGGAGCATTTCAAGCTCTCTCTGTGCGTCTCTTTCTTCCTGATTATCCTTTACTAATTTACGCATCCCTTTTAGTTGGGCGCTTAGTTCCAAAACATATCGTTTAATTTTGTCTTTTAGTGGACCTACATCGGCCCCACCTGTTATGATGCTTTCTGGTAATTGCATTGCCCTTCCTGTCATTAGTTCATAAGGGGTTAATCTGGTTGTCCGGTTTGTGGTGGCTCTTAACCTCATTAATATAGTGGGCAATACTTCTGTCCACATTTTTCCTGACGTTTGCATACCTTGGCCAGGGCATTCTTAAGGGTTCTGTTCATGCGTTCCACCATTCCAGAACTCTGTGGGTGGTCAGGGATGTGGAATTATTGTTTTATTCCCATCAGTTGGCACACCGTTTTTACCACCTTTCCGGTGAAGTGCGTCCCTTGGTCTGAATCGATTTGTATGGGTATTCCCCATCTAGGGATTACCTCCTCTGCCAATATTCTAGCCACCGTGGTAGCAGTACAATTTTTAGTAGGGAACGCTTCTACCCACCTGGTGAACTGGTCTATAATAACCAAACAATAGGTTTTGCCATGGGATTGTGGTAGTGGTCCTGTGAAATCTATTTGCAGATGTTCCCAGGGCCCCTTTGGTCGGGGCTGGTGTCCCATCTTAATTTTTATGGGTCGACCGGGGTTGTATTGCGCGCATGTTACGCATTGGTGACAATGTCGGGCTATGTCCCTTCCCATTCCTTTCCACCACCATTCTTTTCCTATACTAATTGCCATGGCCTCTTTGCCCGCATGTGAGAGTCCATGGTGTAGTTTGAAGAGGGTGTTTTGTATGCCATTACCTTGTCATTTCGTCTCCAAACGTTATCAGTCCCTCTGCTCCTTGTGCTTCCCACTTCCCCTTTTCCTCTTTCAAGGTATCCTCGTGTAAGCCCCGAATATCTATTTCATCTCCTGTCTGGCCCGTTACTGCTATTGGCAGCTCGCCAACTGCCTCCTGCTCTAATGCTAATTGCGCTGCTCTATCTGTGGCTTGGTTCCCTTTGTAATTTAACCAATCTGGGTTATCCCTTTCTGGTTCCTTCTGATGCGCTTTGTTTGTTATTACTGCCGCTTCTTGGGGTTTTTCACTGGCTTTTAGTAATGCCTTGATCCTTTGCTGGTGTTTAATAGGAGTTCCTCCCATGATTACAAACCCCCTTCTGCCCCATGCCGTCATATAATCGTGTATTACCCCGAATGCGTACCTACTATCGGTATATATATTTACCACCTTTCCTTCGGACAATTGTAGTGCCTTTGTGAGTGCCACTAGCTCAGCCACCTGTGCGGATAGACCTCCGTCAATTCTTTCTGACTTTACCGTTTCCCCAATTTGTCACTTACTACTGCCCACCCTGTCCGGGGTGATCCTTCCTCATATTTATGTGAGCCATCTACAAAAGGGTCTCCTCAGGTGTTGCTGAAGGTACATCCTTTACCCTACCCTCTTCTATATCTGTATCTACGTCTCCACAGTTATGTGGTTCTCCTGTATCCAAAATTCCTTCTGCTGGTTTATCTCCTGTGTCCCTTACTATTCTAACTGATTTGCTGGGAGGTAGGAGGACGGCTTTCCATTTAGCCCTTCTTATGTTCGAGACGGACCTTAACTTTCCTGTATTTAGCATTTCCACCAAGGTGTGTTTGGTGTGGAGGGTTATATTTCCTGTCATTATTATCGGTTCGTTAACCTTTACGGCCCAGATGGCGCAATCGAAGGCGGCTCTGCACCTCGGCAGTCCGGTAACGACCGGCCCTTCTGCTGTTGAATAGTAACCTATGGGTCTCCGTTTATCGCCATGATCTTGCGTTACTGCTGCAGAGTAGAACCCCCCTTCATTGTTACAGTGTATGTGGAAATCTTTATTGGAATCTGGTAGTCCCAGTCCGGGGGCTGATATCAGTTCTGCTTTTAATTTATTATAAGCCTCTTCTTGCTCAGGTCCCCATTCTATGGAGTTTAAAGCTGGCTTTCCCCCTTTAACTAGTCTCTGTATAGGCTCTGCCAACTTTGCGAATTCCGGGATAAAACTTTGGTTGTAGTTAAACAGTCCCAGCACCTTCCTGACTCCTCTTACGGTGACTGGCCGCGGCATTTGTTGTACCGCCTCCTTTTGATCTGTTGCCATTTCTTTAAGCCCTTGTGATATTAAGTGTCCTTGGTACAGGACCTGTACTTTCCCGATTTGCGCCTTTTTGGGGCTTACCTTTAACTCTGTAAAAGTTTTTCAGTTCATTCAACACTCGGTACAGTGCTCCCTGATGTCCTGACTTAGATTCTGAAGCTATTAATATATCATCCACGTATTGTAGAATCGTGCTACCCTCTGGTAGTTCTACCCTGTTCAGGATGTCACTCATTACTCGATGGAAGATAGCGGGGCTATTGTAGAATCCCTGCGGTTGGCGAGTCCAAGTGTACTGTTTGTCTCCCACTGTAAAGGCGAATCTGTTTTGGGATTTGGGATCCAAGGGTAGGGACCAGAATCCATTGGCTATATCCAATACGGTAAAGATTTTATGCTGCGGTGACAATCCATTCAGGATTGTCGAGGGGCTTGCTACAATGGGGTGCAATTTGGACCTGACTTTATTGAGGCCGGTGTCATCTATTGTGAGTCGGTAACTTCCGTCGGGTTTGCTCACTGGCCAGGTAGGGGAGTTAGTGGTACTCGTATTTTCCCTCAAGATTCCTTTCTCCACTAACCCTTTAACTATTTCTACTACCGCGGCCTTTGCTTCCGGTTTTATCGGGTATTGTCGGTGGGGCTTGTGCTCCGGTCCGGCACCTTTATCGGGTCAGTTTTGGTTAGGCCAGTGTCTAATTTTGTTTCAGCCCATACTCCGGGGACGGAGGCACAGATGGCTCCAAACCCCTCTGTTTCTAGTCACCAATCTCTGGTGGTGGCTGTGGCCACCTTGATAGTTTCGAGGTGACTTGTGAGTTTTCCTATTCTGGTTTTCCGGCCGTCCCGTTTTGGCCACAGTCAATCAAAATCTCATATTCCTTCATTAAATCATTTCCCATTATTGTACCCTCGTTATTTTTACATACATAGAATCTAATAGGTATATACAAATTATTTATTTCTACTAACATGGTCTCGCTCAGGTAGGAGGGTGTTTTGTTCCCTCCTATCCCTGTTAGATAAATCAACCTACTTGTAGTGGGTAAGGGTAGGTCGATGACAGATATGGATGCTCCCTTGTCCACCAGCATCTCACATTGCCTGCCCCCTACTAGTGCAGACACATACCCTTATGAATGGGGGCTGCAGGCTGTCAGTCTTGCTGATCTCGGAGGTTCCTTAGTTCCTCCAATCCTGCTGTAGACATGGATCGGGGCGGGGGTCTCCTGTGTTTGTCCCAACATATTGCTTCCGTGTGTCCATTTTTATTACAATGATTACAATGTCTCCCACTGTTTCCAAATTTATTCCCTTTCCTTGGGACCCAGCACTCCTTTGCAAAGTGTCCTTGTCGGCCACAATTGTGACAGGTCAGTTTGGGCTTAGTTCCGCTCCCGCTACCGTAGGCGGCTACTCTCTCCTGTTTTATCCTCGTCTGAGATTTCTCCTCCCCACCTCCGTGTACACCACTAGCCCATTCCACTAGTTCATCATAATCCTGAGACATGATCACTCCCATTTTTAGGGTGGTTTGGTGAGCGCTGGAGAGCCCATCCTCGAAAGCCTGGATGAAGGCTCGACCCCCACGGTCTGGGTTTCCTTGCCCTGAGCATTCCTGGTATACTTGGAACAACCGTTCCCCGTATTCAGAAGCTCCTTCCCCCTTTTGTTGCTTGGTCATTGTGATTCTACTCAAATTAGTAGGAGCATTTCCTAAAACTCTCTGGACTTCTGTTTTAAACAGGGCGAAGGGTGCCTGCTGGGCATCTATTTCTGCTATTAGGGCTACTGCGTGTGTCCAACGTCCCCCACTGTAGTCTTGTGCCGGGGGACTGGCGGGCCCTCCGGCTACCTGCCTTCATTTATCCGCTGGACATGCGGCCCTAACCAATTGGTGTACATCCCTTAGGTGCAGTTGGTGTCCGACCCAAACTGTATCTAATTCTTCCCAAAATTTCGTATTTGCGCTTCTAGGTTGTAGTTTACCCAGGGAGGCCATTATCTGTTGTCTTTCGCCCGGGGTGAATGGTTTGTAATTTGCTGTTGGCTGCGTGTCCGTTCCCCCTCGGGTTACTGGCACCAAGTTGTGTTCTAGCGTTTCCCATTCCTCTGGAGGGGCGGTTGGTCCCTGTTGTGTGGACTCATGAGCGGGCAGAGGAACAGTTTCCCCTCCCCATTGATTCTCCTCTCATACTCAATTCCTTTTCTCCAATTCCCTTACTCTGGATTCTAATTTTTTAATCTTATCCTTATCTTCGTTCTACTTTTTAGTGGAGGCGACTACTTGTTCAATTAGTCCAGCTAATTGATGTACTAATAATACCCCTGTCTTTTTTGTTTTGTCTCTCTTTTCCTCATCTACCCACATTCTCTGTTGTTCTAAGGTCTGAGAAACATCCCAGCCATCCCTTTGCATCTTCTTAATCAGCGCCAGCCACAATTACTTCCTTAGCAACGTGTTTTCTCCACCGTTAGGGTTTCTATTTATACTCATGGCCACGATTACCTCCTCAGCAACGTGTTTCCTCCACCGGAGTCCAGCTCTAGGTCAGAGTGATCAGCTCCTTTTCCGCACCGCTTTACCGCCCCACCGGGGCGGCACGGTAGCACAGTGGTTAGCACTGCTGCTTCACAGCTCCAGGGTCCCGGGTTCGATTCCCGGCTCGGGTCACTGTCTGTGTGGAGTTTGCACATTCTCCTCGTGTCTGCGTGGGTTTCCTCCGGGTGCTCCGGTTTCCTCCCACAGTCCAAAGATGTGCGGGTTAGGTTGATTGGCCAGGTTAAAAAAAATTGCCCCTTAGAGTCCTGGGATGTGTAGGTTAGAGGGATTAGCGGGTAAATATGTGGGGGTAGGGCTTGGGTGGGATTGTGGTCGGTGCAGACTCGATGGGCCGAATGGCCTCCTTCTGCACTGTAGGGTTTCTATGATTTCTATGACAACATGACAGACAAGTACACAAACTACACAAACGTTTATGCAAACAGGTGGCAAACTCTGCGTTTGTTCGCCACTACAGAGTTTGATGCTAAATGGCCTTTGTCACTTGTGTTTCACGATCCTAAGTGCCCTTGTGCCTCTACGCCCACTTCAGGGTCCTGACCTTCATGTGGGGGATTTCCCCTCTTAACAACCGGTCTAAAGCTGCGCGTTTGAGACAAGCACTTCCTTGTCCTTAGTCGAGCAGCACAAGTAACAATCAATACTTATTTCTATCCGATAGTACCATAAATTCTCCTAATTTTCACCCATTTCTCACTGCATTGTTGGCTCAGTCTGACTCCCACAGATTCAATAATCTCTACTCCAGTACGCCGATCGAGGCCAACCGATCAACTCACCAGCAGTGAGATCCTGCCCGACTACGCCAATTTGTTGTGGGAAAATCACCACTCGGAGTCAGACTTTAGATTCAACATGCAGTTTTATCGGACAAAGCTTTGGGAGAAGTGCTGGGCTCTCCGCAGTGCACGCAGTCACCTTCTCAATTTTACAATGGCAGTTGAGCATCTTTTATACATTTTCAAATAATAGACAAGTACGGACATTAGCCGTTATCACATCGTTATACATTGAGTAGATACATTTATGCATTTATGTCTCCCGTCATGACTGATCTCGTTATCAAAACTCATTGTTTTGGTTCTGCTTTATCTCAAGCTATCTCAAGGTCTGATCTATTTCCTGCAGTAATTTAGACACTAACAGGTTTTAACCCGTTGTGCAATGTCTGTGCCCAAATCAGCACATCTTAATGTCTTTTCCCAGAGTCCATTTTGTGCCAGGTAACCATCTTGTATCCTTTAATTTTGAGTTTACTCCAACAAAACCATTGTCGATTGTCAGAAAAACCCATCTAGTTCAATACTGTTCTTTTGGGAAGGAAACCTGCCGTCCTTAATTGGTCTGGCCTACATGTGGTTCCAGAGCCACAGCAATGTGGTTGACACTCAATTGCCTTCCAAGGGCAATGAGGGATGTGCAATAAATGCTGGCCAACCAGCGATGCCCATGTCCCTTGAATGAATTAAACAAAAACTTGTAAAGAATTCCCTCACCCTGTCACATACACAGGATTCTATTCCAAATGCTGATCATTCTTGGTGTAAAGAAATCTTTCTGATATCAGTCCTAAATTCCCAATGCTCTTTGGTCTAAATTTGAAAGAATTTTGACAAAGGGTCATGAACGAAGCCCAGTCCATCACTCAAACAGCCTCCCATCCATTGACACTGTCTACACTTCCCGCTGCCCCGGAAAAGCAGCCAGCATAATCAAGGACCCCACACACCCTGGACATTCTCTCTTCCATCTTCTTCCGTCGGGAAAAAGACACAAAAGTCTGAGGTCACGTACCAACCGACTCAAGAACAATTTCTTCCCTGCTGCCATCAGACTTTTGAATGGACCTACCTCGCATTAAATTGATCTTTCTCTATACCCTAGCTATGACTGTAACACTACATTCTGCGCTCTCTTGTTTCCTTCCCTATGAACTGTATGCTTTATCTGTATAGCACGCAAGAAACAATACTTTTCACTGTATACTACGACATGTGACAATAATAAATCAAATCAAATCAAAAGAATTGTCTGCATTTCCTTTTGTTTTGCCATTAAAAATGTAATTTAAGGTCCATCCTAGCCTTCTTCCTCCTGCCTTCTCCAATCATTAAATGTTGTTCAATCCTTTAACATTGTGGATCAGCTGTTGTCCTCACCATCTCGTGATGCTTCTCTTGTAAACACAGAACCCAAGGTACAGTCAGAACAGAAGGGATATAGAGCCAGAATTCCCCACAAGGAGAGGGAAACTGGAGACTAGAACATTTTCAGGTCTCAAAACCACCCCAGAGGAAAGTCACTCATTGGGGAAGCTCTTAAATTGGTTCTTCATCTGCTCCAATCCCAGTTGATGTTACTCTGGGCAGGAAGGTCCCAGAATGGAACCCGAACTCAGAAGACTGTCACCTCTTCATTTTTAAGAAAACATGGAGGAACAGAGTCACAGGACTTTTTAATAACAAGAAAAAACACTTATTAAACATCAAAAGATTGATTATCATAAAATACTCCTATACTTCTCCCTTAGTGCCACAGATGTGTATGGTTTTCAAAGACAGCACCTCATTTGGAGACCAAATGGCCAATGCCATTCAACTGATTTTCCATGTCTCTTCTCGCGATTTCCTCAGATGATTGTCACATGATTGTTTCCAAACTTCACTCCCAAAAACAAACACTGTAAAATCTTTGTTCAAGCAATGCTTTGCATCAGCTGTTTGCATTAGGAATCCACTCCAGGTTTTCCAGTTATCTTTCCAAACTAATCTTCCACTTCACTTTTCAACAATGATTCCAGCTCCAGGTTTTTCACCTCTCCTTTCAGGCCTCCTTTGTCTTAAATGTTTTCACAGAAACTTCACGATCCAGTCACTGATAACACAATAATTTGAAATAATGTCTCAAAACTGTTGTAAGTTCTCACAAACCTTTGAACAACTTCAGATATCTTTCTGGCCTCTCACAATCCAATTCCTTTTCAACTCTTTTTTGTTTTTCATAGAAATCATAGAAACCCTACAGTGCAGAAGGAGGCCATTTGGCCCATCGAGTCTGCACCGACCACAATCCCACCCAGGCCCTACCCCCACATATTTTACCCGCTAATCCCTCTAACCTACGCATCCCAGGACTCTAAGGGGCAATTTTTTTTTAACCTGGCCAATCAACCTAACCTGCACATCTTTGGACTGTGGGAGGAAACCGGAGTACCCGGAGGAAACCCACGCAGACACGAGGAGAATGTGCAAACTCCACACAGACAGTGACCCGAGCCGGGAATCGAACCCGGGACCCTGGAGCTGTGAAGCAGCAGTGCTAACCACTGTGCTATCGTGCCGCCCAAAAAAAGCTTTTATAGTTACTCTCTGTGACTTTATGGAACAGTAGCCTATTCTAGTCCCTGTTTCCTCTGTTGTTTTAACTTCAGATCTCTTGAAAACATCTCATGTTTCTAGTTGCCTTAATTAACTATTCTTTATGCTTCCAGCACATGCTTTCCTAACTGTTACTATATGGTATGGCTTTTCTCCTAGCAAAGCTGAGAGAGATGTTTTCCCCTCCAGCGTCATATAACCAACTGCTATAAATTCAGTGAAGAAACACACTCCCAAAAAGCCTTACTACCCTAGTGGTGC
The DNA here is from genome assembly GCF_964213995.1 of Mustelus asterias. NCBI lineage: Eukaryota > Metazoa > Chordata > Chondrichthyes > Carcharhiniformes > Triakidae > Mustelus > Mustelus asterias. The sequence continues at coordinate 34,825,776 of NC_135824.1, read as the reverse complement.
CCCTCTTTGCTAATGGCATTTTACTTCTCCAAGCTTATTTACTTTTCACACTGTAACCCTCTAACCACAATAGAAGCACAGTTTAAACTGACCAACCCCCACATATAGAAACACCTTTGTCTCGCATGAATCTAACTAGAGTTATACTCCTCTTTAACAGAACCAGAAAATTAAACTCACTTAAATCTGTACCTTGTCTCTAATATTTAACAATACAAATATACATCTCTCAAAACCACCTCTACTTTCCTGACACAACCAACTGAAAATAATAGGCAGACTACTAACTGGACCATTCAAAAGCTTGAAAAGGTGCAGGAATAATGGAGGAAAGTGAGATGAAGAGGTGGAGAGATGTACGGAAGTGGGGAGGAATTCCAGAGCTTGGTTCCAAGGCAACTGAAGGCACATCCGGTGGTGAAGATGGTGGAGCAATTAGAATTGGGAATGCACAGGAGGCCAGAATTGAGGAGTGAAGATGTCTCGGATGATTGTTGGTTTGGTGGCGATTACAGAGATTGGGAGGGCATTAAACAAGGATGAGAATTTAAAGTCAAGACCTTGCTTGCTCAGGAGCCAATGTTGGTGAGTGAGCACAGAGATGACACTGGGACTTGGTGTGAATCAAAACATGGGCAACTGACATTTGGATGGCCTCACTGTAGAATGTTTTTGAAGTTTAAAGTTTATTTATTAGTGTCACAAGTAGCACAGAACAATCATGCAAATTAACAGATGGCACAAAGTCTGCACGCTGTCCACATCGGACACAGGTTAATCACACATCATGATCCTGACACTCATGTTCAATAAACATCCAAGTTTAAAACAATTGCCCAAAAACTCAGAGGAGAATTCTGTTTACACAGGGAATTCCGATGATCCAGAATGCATTATCAGAGAGGGTGTTCCTTGCAGGTTGAGTAGTAATTTTTAAAAGAGAATTAGATAAATATTTGAAGGGGAAATGATTGCAGGGAGAAAGCAGGACAGTGAGATTAATGATGAGCTCTTTCAAAGAGCTGGACAGATACACTGTTCCAAAAAGTCTGTCTGTGCTGTATCACTCTCAGATCTGTTAATGAACACTTATATATTGTGGGGAATGTGTATGTCACCGGTATTGTGGGTTAATCATTGTTTAACCACAGTGCTGGGCGTGGATCAATTTAAACATTAAGAATGAGTTATTAAGAGAGGAGAAGGTTTATGTCAGTATTGTAGTTTGCATTAAAAGTTTTCTGTCTGTCAACACTTCACATGTAACACTTTTAGCAGTAAAATCTATCTGGTAGTGCAATAAAAAAAGTTTATTTATTAGCGTCACAAGCAGGCTGACATTAACACTGCAATGAAGTTACTGTGAAAATCCCCTAGTTGCCACATTCCGGCGCCTGTTCAGATACACTGAAGGAGAATTTAGCATGGCCGATACACCCAACCAGCACGTCTTTCAGACTGTGGGAGGAAACCGGAACCCCCGGAGGAAACCCACGCAGACACGGGGAGAAAGTGCAAACTCCACACAGACAGTGACCCAAGCCAGGAATCAAACCCAGGTCTCTGGCGCTGTGAGGCAGCAGTGCTAACCACTGTGCCACCCAGGATTCCTATCTGGCATTGGCTGCCTATTTGTGGCCCAGTCTCCACACAGTTTCACCTCAAAGTGTCTCAGCAGATGTAATGATGCATTTTCAGAGATTTCATTAGTGAATAAAAAGGAATATATTTACAGTGATCTTCAAGAGCAGCAGCAGGTTTGCAGTTGATTCTAAAATACCTCTGCCTCGGAGAGCTGCTCCCCCTGGGGTGATTCCCCACTCTAGTCCTGGTTGATCACCCGGGCCAGGTGACCCTTACTCTGCTGTATTGCCTTTAAAGGGACAATGGATCTATCACACTGGATCTATCCTTATCTCGCACTTGAAAGGTTGTGGTGCAGTGCTGAGGGAGATATATACAATGCATGGACAGAGTGGATAGTCAGAAGCTTTTTCCCAGGGTGGAAGAGTCAATTACTAGGGGGCATAGGTTTAAGGTGCGAGGGCCAAGGTTTAAAGGAGATGTACGAGGCAAGTTTTTTACACAGAGGGTGGTGGGTGCCTGGAACTCGCTGCCGGGGGAGGTAGTGGAAGCAGACATGATAGTGACTTTTAAGGGGCGTCTGGACAAATACATGAATAGGATGGGAATGGAGGGATGTGATCCCCGGAAGGGTAGGGGGTTTTAGTTCAGTCGGGGCAGCATGGTAGGACAAAGTCCCACATGGCAGGTTGGTTAAGAAGGTTAAGGCTCATGGGATACAAGGAGAAGTGGCTAGATGGGTGGAGAACTGGCTTGGCCATAGGAGACAGAGGGTAGTGGTCGAAGGGTCTTTTTCCGGCTGGAGGTCTGTGACCAGTGGTGTTCCGCAGGGCTCTGTACTGGGACCTCTGCTATTTGTGATATATATAAATGATTTGGAAGAAGGTGTAACTGGTGTTATCAGCAAGTTTGCGGATGACACGAAGATGGCTGGAATTGCGGATAGCGAAGAGCATTGTCGGGCAATACAGCAGGATATAGATAGGCTGGAAAATTGGACGGAGAGGTGGCAGATGGAGTTTAATCCGGATAAATGCGAAGTGATGCATTTTGGAATAAATAATGTAGGGAGGAGTTATACAATAAATGGCAGAGTCATCAGGAGTATAGAAACACAGAGGGACCTCGGTGTGCAAGTCCACAAATCCTTGAAGGTGGCAACACAGGTGGAGAAGGTGGTGAAGAAGGCATATGGTATGCTTGCCTTTATAGGACGGGGTATAGAGTATAAAAGCTGGAGTCTGATGATGCAGCTGTATAGAACGCTGGTTAGGCCACATTTGGAGTACTGTGTCCAGTTCTGGTCGCCGCACTACCAGAAGGACGTGGAGGCATTGGAGAGAGTGCAGAGAAGGTTTACCAGGATGTTGCCTGGTATGGAGGGTCTTAGCTATGAGGAGAGATTGGGTAGACTGGGGTTGTTCTCCTTGGAAAGACGGAGAATGAGGGGAGATCTAATAGAGGTATACAAGATTATGAAGGGTATAGATAGGGTGAACAGTGGGAAGCTTTTTCCCAGGTCGGAGGTGACGATCACGAGGGGTCACGGGCTCAAGCTGAGAGGGGCGAAGTATAACTCAGACATCAGAGGGACGTTTTTTACACAGAGGGTGGTGGGGGCCTGGAATGCGCTGCCAAGTAGGGTGGTGGAGGCAGGCACGCTGACATCGTTTAAGACTTACCTGGATAGTCACATGAGCAGCCTGGGAATGGAGGGATACAAACGATTGGTCTAGTTGGACCAAGGAGCGGCACAGGCTTGGAGGGCCGAAGGGCCTGTTTCCTGTGCTGTACTGTTCTTTGTTCTTTGTTCTTTGTTGGTGCAGGCTTGGAGGGCCGAAGGGCCTGATCCTGTGCTGTAATTTTCTTTGTTCTTTAGGTGCTAGAGATATTAAAGAAAGGCACGCTCTCTCAGGGGGATTTGCAGAAGAGCAGGGGGATTCTCCCAGGTTTCCTCGCCATATTTATCCCTCAACAACATCACTAAAACAGATTGAAACAGAAAATGCTGGAAAATCTCAGCAGGTCTGGCAGCATATATCGAGAGAGAATAGAGCCAATGTTTCGAGTCTGGATCCAGACTCTCTCTATTTTCTCTCTGCAGATGCTGTCAGACCTTCTGAGATTTTCCAGCATTTTCTGTTTTTGTTTCAGATTGCAGCATCCGCAGTATTTTGCTTTTAACTAAAACAGATTGTTCTGGTTTTGCGGTCAGTACCAAAGCAAGGGCATTGACGTCAAAGAAAGCCCGCAAAGGTCTCTGTGACGTAGTGTTCCTGTCTCCCGATGGTGACAGTTCAGTGGGATCTCCTAGCTTGCAGCTGCAGTGATGTCAGTGGCAGGCGGGTGGTTAATTCACATCCAACAAACTCTGAAGTCAGAAGGAGGATGTTCAGCAGTAATTATGGATTTAGCACAAGTAAAAAGAAACTCCAGCTGCCCCTCATGTGTTTTTACACTGAGACAAACAGTGTAGGAGTTAAAGTTCTCATCAATCCAATTGATTGCCATTGACAGCGGCCTGAAGCTCCATAACAGTGCTCCCTCCCAGGGTGACAGCAGCTCTGCATTTCCACCTTATTCTGCACATACGCATGTAAAGAATGGGTTAACTGCAACCTTCCAATTTAGACCTAATTTGTATGTCAATTGTTTAATAGTACTCACCGAGATATACAAAGGGGTTACAGGTGGCACTTGGTATTGGATGTGTACGTGGAGATAAATCAGATAATAAAGTGAGTTTATGAAGAAGCTGGACTTGCGTTTCCTTTCACTGGATTGCAACTAAGAGGCTCAACAGTGCAGGTTTCATTCTGTTTCAATGGAGTAATGATAGTGAATGCTGACAATTTCACTGTCTCCAGACCAAAATCTAGACCGTTATGTGGTCATTATCACATTGCTGTCTGTGCAAATTTTGCTTCTAATTTTCCTACATTCCAACAACAATCACACAACAAAAGAACTTTACTGTCTGTACCTGACATTGTGATATCGCCAGGGTGTGAAAGTTGCTCTATAACTGAAGGTTCTTTCCAAGGAGAATGCAAGTGCAGTGCCCATTATCCGCTTTCTGAATCTTCTCTGGAAATGGTCAAACATTGACTGGTGGGTGGCACGGTGGCACGGTGGTTAGCACTGCTGCCTCACGGCGACAGGGACCCAGGTTCAATTCCCAGCTTGGGTCACTGTCTGCGTGGAGTTTGCACGTTCTCCCCGTGTCTGCGTGGGTTTCCTCCAGGTGCTCCGGTTTCCTCCCACAGTCCAAAGATGTGCAGGTTAGGTTGACCTGAACAGGTGCCAGAGTGTGGCAACTAGGGGAATTTCACAGTAACTTCATTGCAGCGTTAAGGTAAGCTTTACTTGTGACTAATAAATAAACTTTAAAACTTAAAAGAAAATCAGAACAATTGAATTGATTTATTATTGTCACATGCATTGGGATACAGCGAAAAGCATTGTTTCTTGCACACTATACAGACAAAGCATACTGTTCATAGAGTATATAGGGGAGAAAGAAAGGGCGCAGAAGGTAGTGTTGCTGTTACCGATGGGGTAAAGAGAGAGATCAGCTTAGTGTGAGATAGGACCATTCAAAAGGCAGATGGCAGCAGGGAAGAAGCTGTTCATGGAATGGAAAGCTGGGAACGTTCATCTCAACTCAATACCACTGGGCCAGTTCCAGTCCTTTTCTTCACTTGGGGGAAACCCCAGTAATCTTGCTGCAATGTAAAGGTTGGAACCGGGGACATAGAAAGCAGAGGGGGAGTGTAACATAATGGAGTATATATTAACCTAAGTCCCATAGACTGTGATGTCCCAGGAGGAAGTGAAATACACTCATGCGATCCAAGAATCTTGGAGCCTGGACAGGAGTTGGTGTGAGGGGGTGTTCTCATTGCTGCCAATATCATACCTTTGAGTTCGAGTCTTGTGGAGTCATCTGCCTTTGAAAATCACTCCAACCAAAAAAACACAATAACACAGGGAGCAGCCGTATTCCCTCGGAACAAAGATCAGGGAAAGTCAGCCCCTCAGGAAAATAGGAATTCTGGATACAGGAAATTAACTTATTCCACACACTCACCCACCCACACACATATCTTCAAGCTCAGGAATGTTCTTTGCAGAGATTTTTTTAAAAATTCTCTTTTGCACATGATCCATCATCCAATACCTGTAAACATGGCCCGGTGTAAAGCTTGAAGCTAATTGGAAATCACTGCTGGGCATGCAGCCAACTATCATTCCAGCTCTCCTGTCCTGGGTTGATTTACAGCACGTTTCGGAGCTGCCCTCCTGTGTCCTCATCATGAGGGGATGCAGAGAAAGTGCAACTCGTGAACTCTCATTGTTGTGTTAAAAATCACAAAGTTTGACTTGTTGAGTTGAAAGTTTTCTTTTCCATTCCCTCTTGCTTCATCTGCCGTGAGCCATCCATCACTCCTTATCCACACACTCCCAGGTGCTGATTAATGCCCTTCACTCCTGCAAGTTGCTGTTGTTCTGTAAACATCCACTGGGAGACATGGAAGAGCAATGGTTCTTTGGCTCAGCCGGCTAGTTATCTGGCTCCTTGTAGACATGACGAGGGATCAAGTTTTCAGGATCAATTTTTCTGTTTTTGCTGGAGTTCGGACGAATGAGGGGGGATCTCATAGAGACTGATAAAATTCTAACAGGACTAAACAGGATAGATGCAGGGAGGATGTTCCTGGCGGTGGGGGAGTCCAGAACCAGGGGTTACAGTCTGAGGATTCGGGGTAGACCATTTATAACAGAGGTGAGGAACATTTCTTCACCCAAAGAGTGGTGAGTCTGTGGAATGCATTACCACAGGAAGTAGTTGATGCCAAAACATTGAATATATTCAAGAGGCGGCTGGATATAGCACTTGGGTTGAATGGGATCAAAGGTGGGGAGAAAGCAGGATTAGGCTATTGAGTTAGACAATCAGCCATGATCGTAATGAACAGCAGAGCAGGCTCGAAGGGCCAAATGGCCTCCTCTTGTTCCTGTCTTCTATGTTTGTATTTAAGGTATGACTGCTGGAACAGAAGAATTAAAGGATCACACAAAGGATAATGGCTGCTCTTTTAAGCAAACCAATATAAAACATTTTGAGAACAGCTGTTGCAAGTGTATCAACCCTTAACCGCTATTGTCACTGGTGGACCTCAGGTGAAATATACGACATGGAATAAACTCTTCATAACTTCAGCATGAAACATGGGTTGGCACTCTCGAGGAGTGCCGAGGGAGCCCCGCACTGTCAGAGCTGTCAGCATTCAGCATGAGACATCCTCCCATGTGATGGTAAAGTTTCCATAACACTATTTTGGAGCAGGGGATGTCTCCCTGCATAATGTCTTGGACAACAGTCATCCCTCAACAAACCTCACTAAAACAGGCTGACCCGATAATAGCAACTGAAATGAACGAGACAAATGGTGCGTCTGATACGTACGGAGAAATGGCAGCACCTTCAGGTGAGAGTGATTAGCTTGCTGTCTGAATTGTTATCTTTGCACCGTTAGCAGGATCTCTCATTGGCTCAGTGCTGAACTGGATTTATCGAAGGGAAAGTACTTTTAATAAACCCTGTTGGAGAATTTTTGCAACACCAGGTTAAGGTCCAACAGGCTTATTTGGTAACAAAAGCCACACAAGCTACCAAATAAACCTGTTGGACTTTAACCTGGTGTTGTGAAACTTCTTACTGTGATTACCCCAGTCCAACGCCGGCATCTCCACATCAGGAATATTTTTGACCAGCAGAATAAATAATAGAGATGTGGTAGATTTCGGTTTTCAGTAAGCGTAAGGCCTCTCACAAGAGGTCAGTAAACAGCATTAGAACTTGTGGAATTGCAGGGGATCTATTGGGCCCAATTTTACCATTTTCATTCTAAGCGCTGAATCTGGGCGCAATTCAGATCCGACTTGGAAATCTGCTTTCAGGAACTCCTATTAACACTTAGCCTGAAAAAAAATTACGAGTCTGAATCGTGCTGTGGGCGGGGCTTAGCGTGCCTGAAACAATCGGAGCTCTGAACTGCGCACACGCAGTGAAGAAAAAAAAATTGAAAATCGCGCCGCTGTCACATCACCCCCGGGAGCGAAAAGCAGATAAAGCGGATAAATATGGCCTCCACAGATATCACCCCCATCCCTACAACATAACTGTCCCCCTTATCCACCCACCGCCTTGCTACCCAGACCGATCGCGACCCTCTGCCCTCTTCCCCCCCCCCCCCGCCGATTGCCTGCAGAGTGGCAGCAGACCCCCCCTGCCCCTGCCCCCCCCCCCCTCCCCCACCCCCGCAACCAGAGATCCATCTGGCTTCTCTCCCCATCAGAGAATGATCGGGCCTCCTTCCTCTCCCCCCCTCCTCCCACCAGAGATACATCTGACTTGCCTCCTCCTCCCCCCACCCCCCAACCAGTGAATGATCTGACCCGCCTCCCTCCCCCTCCACCACCGATCTGAGTCAGAGAGCCGTTGGAAGCTCTGAACTTACCTCTTCAGAAGCTGGAGCGCCCGAAATGGACCTTTGCCGAGCAGTCTGTTTTGCGCCGAATCTGGACGGGCGAACACGATGGTAAAGGGGGAAATGCTGATAAAGTTGGGCGGGTAGTTCATTAATTCAATTTAAATGCATGCAAATGCATTTAAATCGCCATTGCGCCCGTTGTGGGCGTGAATCAGATCACGGCCATTCCTGGGCCTTGGTAAAGTGGGCATCTGCACGGACGCAGGCGCGGATCACGTTAATGGCCTCACACCCGACTTTACCACGTTTTGACGCAATGGTAAAATTGGGCCCATTGTCATGGATTGAGAACTGGTTAATGGCAGAAAACAGAGAGTAGGAATAAATGGGTCATTTTCTGGTTGGCAGGCTGTGACCAATGGGGTACCATGGGGACTAGTGCTTGGGCCCCAGCTATTCACAATCTGTTATCAATGATTTGGGTGTGGGGATTAAATGTAATATTTCCAGTTTGAGGATGACACAGGACTAGGTGGGAATGTGAGTTGTGAGGAGGATGCAAAGATGCTTCAAGAGGAGTTGGAGAGGCTCAGTGAGTGGGCAAAAAAATGTGGCAGATGGAATACAAGGTGGAGAAATGGGAGGTTATCCACTTGGGTCGGAAAAACAGAAATACAGATTTTTTAAATGGTGAGAGTGTTGAACTTCAAACAGACTCGTGTGTCTTTGTTCATGAGTCACTGAAAGTTAACCTTCAGCTAGAGCGGGTAATGAGGAAGGCAAATATGATGTTAGCCTTTATTACAAGGGGATTTGAATATAGGAGTAAAGATGTCTTACTGCAATTGAATTGAGCCTTGGGGAGACCTCACCTGGAGCATTGTGTACAGTTTTAGTCTCCTTACCTAAGGAAAGATATAATTGTCATAGAGGGAGTGCAACAAAGATTCACTAAATTATTCCCTGGGAGGGAGGGATTGTCCTGTGAGGAAAGATTAAATAGACTGGCATAATGGTTAGCACTGCTATCTCACAGCGCCAGGGACCCAGGTTCAATTCTGGCCTCGGGTCTCTGTCTGTGTGGAGTTTGCACATTCTCCCCGTGTCTGCGTGGGTTTCCTCCGGGTGCTCTGGTTTCCTCCCACAGTCCAAAGATGTGCAGGTTAAGTTAATTGGCCACGCTAAATTGCCCCTTAGTGTCAGGGGAATTATTAGGGTAAATAAGTGGGATTATGGGCATTGGGCCTGGGTGGGAAAGTTGTCGGTGCAGACTCGATGGGCCGAATGGCTTCCTTCTGCACTGTAGGGATTTTATGATCTAATTCAAATGTACAAAATTCTTACAGAACTTGGCTGGGTAGATGCAGGAATGATGTTTCCCCTGGCTGGGGGATCTCGAACAAAGGGACACAGTATCAGAATAAGGGGCCATTTAGGATTGAGAAGGGGAGGGATTTCTTCACTCAGAGGGTGGTGAATCTTTGGAACTCTCAACCCTGGAGGGCTGTGGAGATTTGGTCACTGAGTATGTTCAAGACTGAGATTTCTACATATTAAAAATATCCAGAGATACGGGGCTAGTGCGGGAACATGATGGTGATGTAGGAGGTCAGCCATAATCATCTTTATTGAATGGAGTAAAGTCCCTGTATTTGCAAGATTTGCACAAAATAAACCCGCCACAGAGAGTTGGGATTAGTTTGTTTTCACGGTGTGTTATATGTCAACTGTTGCCAATTAACATCATTGACACTGAATATTAATGATTACAAGAATGCAACCTTATTCCTTCAAGATTGGCCCTTCCTACTTCTCATCTACACACTGCCACATCGCGACATTATCACAGTCTCATGTCCCAGCTATCTCTCCCCATCATCCCACTGGATTCATCGCTTCCCAAAATTATCAGAATGCTTTTCCGAGCAGAAAACTGAAACAAGTGTTAGTTCTCTGCACCACAAATTCCATTCCAGATTCACCAGCCCATTCCTTGGCCACTGTCTCACGTTGAACGCAGATTGTTTGCAAACTGGGGGTCATACTTGACTTCGAGACGAGCTTCTGGTCACATAGGTGTCCCATCTCTAAGACCATCTGACTTCCATCTTTGTAACATTGGCTGACTTCACCCCCATCTCACCTCTTTCCTGCTGGAACACTCATCCCTTTTTTATTGTCACCTCAAGACTGGAATATTCAAATGCTCTCCCGGACAGCCTCCTACTTTCTACCCTCACAAACTCTGCTGCCTATGACTGAACATGCACCAAGTTCTGTTCATGCCTGTACTTGCTGCCAGTTAAACAATGCCTCAATTTTAGGATTCTCATTCTTGTTTTGAAATTCCTCCATGTTCTCCTGCATGGTCACCCCCACCCCTCCCCACCACTGCCCCCCCCCCCTCCCCTCTCCAGGTATCGGGGCTCCTCTGATTTTGGCCTTTTGAACATTCACAATTTTTACCGCTCCACCATTGGTGGCCGTGCTTCCAGCTCCCTATAGGCCCCGAGCTCTGGAATTCCCTCCCTACACCTCTCCATCTCTCTTTTCTCCTTTGAGATTCTCCTGAAAACCTTCCTCTTTCACCAAACCTTTGGTCGCCTGTCTTGGTGTCTGCTTACCTGGCTTGATGTTGTTTTGTTTTATAACGCTCCTGTGAAACGCCTTGTGATATTTTAGTAAGTTAACAATGTGAGGCAAATAAAACTTGTTTTAATTATTTAGAATGGAATGCCGACAGTGCAGAAGAGGCCATTTGGTCCATCAAGCCCGTACTGAATCTCTGACAGAGCATCTTACCCAGGCCCACCTCCACTGTAACCCCACACACTTCCCCACAGATTTACTCCTCAACACAGACTGAGGGGGAATTTAGCATGGCCAATCCTCCTAATCCACAAATCTTTAGACTGTGGGAGGAAACCAGAGCACACAGAGGAAACCCATGCAGACACGGGGAGAACTTGTTGGAGAGCTTTTTTTTTCAAATTTATTCTTTTCGACTTTTTCTCTTACGTCTCTCTCTCTCTCCCATAATGCAATCTTGCAATCTTTCTTTCTCTCTATTTCTCTTTCAATGTCATGATTGGTAGAATTTAATATTCTAACCGATATTTCCTTATTAACACTTGGCGTGACTGGTTAAGGAGGTACAGGGCTGTTTCTCTATCCACCCAGATCCCTTGGAAAGGGCGACACACTGGACGGAATTTTCCAGTCCTGCCTACCCCGGGATTGAAAATTCCCACCCGAGTTCAGTGGACCGTTCGCTTGACCATTACGTTCTCCATCTTACCTGCAGTGGTGGCTGGGCGGGACTGGAAGATTCAGCCCAGTGTTTCTTTCTCCCACTGACAGCAGCTTGGAAAATCTCACTGGGATTGAGGGCCAGGATTTTCATCCGGCAGTCAGGGAATTTCCCGCTCGCCTGGGGAGAAAGTGGCCGGAAAGTTGGGATTTACGTTGTGGAGGTTGAGAGGAGTGAGTGTGGGTTGGACTTAGGTCAGAGACCCAGGAGAGGGGGGCTGCTGGGTGCCTAGGCAGGCTGTTTAAAGGGCCTGCCTTGGACCCAGTTATAATGTGAAAATGTAAGGCCCTCTAACTTTCAGCCCTCACCCACTCCCACACCCTCCTCATGCCCCATTCATGCCAGCTCATACACCCTTGCCCAAACCCATTTCCTCATGTCATGGTTTGCCACATCTACCCAACTTCTCATGATACTTCATGCTCCCATGCAAAGCTATGGCACCTCCATGCCCACTCAACCAACTATAGAAACAATTCATTGATAACTTCCCACCTTCTCAAAAAACTCCTTCTTACTACAGGCCAATGAAAGTGTCAATCATCCAGACCTTTTGAAGTATCAATTACTAAAACTGCAAGCACTTGAAACATCTTTATCTTGTGTAAATAAACATTGTAAAATTGACAGAAGAGATCAGGGTGTCCCAGAGGACTGGAAAGTAGCGAATGTAACGCCGCTGTTTAAGAAGGGAGGGAGGCAGCAGATGGGAAATTGTAGGCCGGTTAGCCTGACTTCAGTCATTGGCAAGATTTTAGAGTCCATTATTAAAGATGAGATCGCGGAGTACTTGGAAGTGCATGATAAAATAGGACTGAGTCAGCACGGCTTTGTCATGGGGAGGTCATGTCTGACAAATCTGTTAGAGATGCTCCTATGTCTTATGGTCTTATGGCCTTATCAGAGAATCAGTGCTATCAATCAAGCATTTTTTCCCCCGGGGATCAGGTGTTTCAGTACTTCAATGAATATTTAGAATCTCAGCCATTGGGTGTTTTAAAGATTTTTAGGCGGCCACTGATTGTTGACCTTGAACGGTGATTTTGGGAGAAGCTGTATTTGTTTATGTACCTCAATGCTGTTCATGGGAGATTGCTGTGTGTACTTTGACTGCCATGTTTCTACAGTACAACAGTGACTACGTTCCAAATAGTATTTCATTGGCAGTAAGGGGTTTTGAGACTCCCTCAGCACGTGCAAGATATTATTGAAATACAAGTTTTTTTTCAAACTTATTTGCTAAACTGATGCCGGGAGTCAGTTCAGATGCTCCAAGCAGAGATCCAGTTCTGGAGAAAGAACAAATCAGGAAACGCCTGCTGTTGATGGAAAGGTGAAAATGAAAATTCAATGTGAATCTGATTAGAATAATTTTAAATTTGTCACGTTCCTTCAGTCGACAATGGGCTTTGCTGTATCACTGTTTCCTGAAGCATTCTGTGTAAAAAAAACTGTTCAAATGCACTCTGCGGATCACATGAGATCTGAAATATTTAGGTCATGACAAACCCAATATTGATGTTACTTGAAACAGATTTTGAACAATGAGGGCACTTTGCTTTGCTGCTATAGATTCGCCATCACTTCCCCCATCCCAGCTCTCTGCACAAGAAATGATTCAGCCTGGAGGGCACAGACTTCATCGGAAGAAAGCTCCTTGGGTTCATTCAATGTTTCAGATACCAGTCTGTCAGAGGTAAATACACCAAACACATTTGATGTGTCCTTATTTACCTCTTTGCGTGGGATTAAAAACATAAGCTATTTCTAGACACAACACATTGTAAAAAGATACTGGTGCATTCTCAGAATTTGCAATGCAACATTAAGGGAGGGTTTCAGATGCGTGGATAATTGGAACACATTCTGGGGAAGGTGGGACCTGTACAAACAGGACGGGGTGCACCTGAACCAGAGGGGCACCAATATCCTGGGAGGGAAATTTGATACGGCTCTTCAGGGGGGTTTCAACTAATTTGTCAGGGGAGTGGGAAAAGGAGTTGTAGTCCAGACGTCAGTGTTGAGGGTGGTGAGGTATTGGGGAAGGTCTCAAGGTCAAGGGTGGGTACCGGTAGACAGGAAGGTGGGTTGAAGTGTGTCTACTTCAATGCAAGGAGCATCCGGAACAAGGTAGATGAACTTGGGGCGTGGTTTGGTACTTGGGACTATGATGTTGTGGCCATTACGGAGACGTGGGTAGAACAAGGACAGGAATGGTTGTTGGAAGTTCCGGGGTATAGATGTTTTAGTAAGTGTAGGGAAGCTGGTAAAAGAGGTGGAGGAGTAGCATTGTTAATCAAGGATAGTTTAACGGCTGCGGAAAGGCACTTCGAGGGGGATCTGCACACTGAGGTAATATGGGCTGAGGTTAGAAATAGGAAAGGAGCGGTCACGTTGTTAGGAGTTTACTATAGGCCCCCAAATAGTAATAGAGATGTGGAGGAAGAAATTGCTAAGGAGATTATGGATATGTGTGGGGGTCACAGGGTAGTTGTCATGGGGGACTTTAACTTTCCAAATATTGATTGGAACCTTTGTAGGTCAAATAGTTCGGATGGGGCAGTTTTTATGCAGTGTGTGCAGGAGGATTTCCTGACACAATATGTGGATAGGCCGTCAAGAGGTGAGGCCACATTGGATTTGGTACTGGGAAATTAACCGGGCCAAGTATTAGATTTGGTTGTGGGAGAGACTTTGGAGATAGTGACCACAATTCGGTGTCTTTTGTTATTGCAATGGAGAGGGATAGAGCCGTACGGCAGGGCAAGGTTTACAATTGGGGGAGAGGTAATTATGATGCGATTAGGCAAGAATTAGGGGGCATAAGATGGGAACAGAAACTGTCAGGGAAAGGCACTAATGAAAAGTGGAACTTTTTCAAGGAACAAATACTGGATGTCCTTGATAGGTATGCCCCTGTCAGGCAGGGAGGAAATGGCCGAGTGAGGGAACCATGGTTCACGAAAGAGGTGGAATGTCTTGTGAAAAGGAAGAGGGAGGCTTATGTAGGGATGAGGAAACAAGGTTCAGATGGCTCGATTGAGGGTTACAAGTTAGCAAGGAATGAGCTGAAAAAGGGGCTTAGGAGAGCTTGGAGGGGACATGAGAAGTCCTTGGCGGGTCGGATCAAGGAAATCCCCAAGGCTTTTTACTCTTATGTGAGGAATAAAAGAATGACCAGGGTGAGGTTAGGGCCGGTCAAGGACAGTAGTGGGAACTTGTGTATGGAGTCAGTAGAGGTAGGCGAGGTGATGAATGAATACTTTTCTTCAGTGTTCACCAAGGAGAGGGGCCATGTTTTTGAGGAAGAGAAGGTGTTACAGGCTAATAGGCTGGAGGAAATAGATGTTCAGCGGGAGGATGTACTGGCAGTTTTGAATAAACTGAAGGTTGATAAGTCCCCTGGCCCCGATGAAATATATCCTAGGATTCTTTGGGAGGCAAGGGATGAGATTGCAGAGTCTTTGGCTTTGATCTTTGGGTCCTCACTGTCCACAGGGATGATGCCAGAGGACTGGAGAGTGGCGAATGTTGTTCCTCTGTTGAAGAAAGGGAATAGAAATGACCCTGGTAATTATAGACCGGTTAGTCTTACTTCGGTGGTTGGTAAATTGATGGAAAAGGTTCTTAGGGATGGGATTTATGACCATTTAGAAAGATGCGGATTAATCCAGGATAGTCAGCACGGATTTGTGAAGGGCAAGTCGTGCCTCACAAATTTGATTGAATTTTTTGAGGAGGTAACTAAGTGTGTTGATGAAGGTAGGGCAGTTGATGTCATATACATGGATTTTAGTAAGGCGTTTGATAAGGTCCCCCATGGTTGGCTTTTGATGAAAGTAAGGAGGTGTGGGATAGAGGGAAAGTTGGCCGATTGGATAGGTAACTGGCCACCTGATCGAAGACAGAGGGTGGTGGTGGATGGAAAATTTTCGGACTGGAGGCAGGTTGCTAGCGGAGTGCCGCAGGGATCAGTGCTTGGTCCTCTGCTCTTTGTGATTTTTATTAATGACTTAGAAGAGGGGGCTGAAGGGTGGATCAGTAAATTTGCTGATGACACCAAGATTGGTGGAGTAGTGGATGAGGTGGAGGGCTGTTGTAGGCTGCAAAGAGACA
Organism: Mustelus asterias; assembly: GCF_964213995.1. Classification (NCBI taxonomy): domain Eukaryota; kingdom Metazoa; phylum Chordata; class Chondrichthyes; order Carcharhiniformes; family Triakidae; genus Mustelus; species Mustelus asterias. Next base: position 34,810,269 of record NC_135824.1, on the reverse strand, counting down.
GAGATAGGATGCAAAGCTGGGCTGAAAAATGGCAAATGGAGTTTAACCCTGATAAATGTGAGGTGATTCATTTTGGTAGGACTAATTTAAATGTGGATTACAGGGTCAAAGGTAGGGTTCTGAAGACTGTGGAGGAACAGAGAGATCTTGGGGTCCATATCCACAGATCTCTAAAGGTTGCCACTCAAGTGGATAGAGCTGTGAAGAAGGCCTATAGTGTGTTAGCTTTTATTAACAGGGGGTTGGAGTTTAAGAGCCGTGGGGTTATGCTGCAACTGTACAGGACCTTGGTGAGACCACATTTGGAATATTGTGTGCAGTTCTGGTCACCTCACTATAAGAAGGATGTGGAAGCGCTGGAAAGAGTGCAGAGGAGATTTACCAGGATGCTGCCTGGTTTGGAGGGTAGGTCTTATGAGGAAAGGTTGAGGGAGCTAGGGCTGTTCTCTCTGGAGCGGAGGAGGCTGAGGGGAGACTTAATAGAGGTTTATAAAATGATGAAGGGGATAGATAGAGTGAATGTTCAAAGACTATTTCCTCGGGTGGATGGAGCTATTACAAGGGGGCATAACTGTAGGGTTCATGGTGGGAGATATAGGAAGGATATCAGAGGTAGGTTCTTTACTCAGAGAGTGGTTGGGGTGTGGAATGGACTGCCTGCAGTGATAGTGGAATCAGACACTTTAGGAACATTTAAGCGGTTATTGGATAGGCACATGGAGCACACCAGGATGATAGGGAGTGGGATAGCTTGATCTTGGTTTCAGATAAAGCTCGGCACAACATCGTGGGCCGAAGGGCCTGTTCTGTGCTGTACTGTTCTATGTTCTATTAAAGCAAAAATTCTCCTCTTAAATGATGTGGAGTTGCCGGCGTTGGACTGGGGTAGGCACAGTAAGTAGTCTCAGAACACCAGGTTAAAGTCCAACAGGTTTATTTAGTAGCATGAGCTTTCGGAGCACTGCTCCTTCATCAGGTGAGTGCAGGATTTGTTTCACAAACAAGGCATATATAGACACAAACTCAATTACGAGATAATGGTGGAATGCGAGTCTTAACAGGTAATCAAGTCTTTACAGGTGCAGACACTGTGAGTAGAGAGAGGGTTAAGCACAGGTTAAAGAATGTGAATTGTCTCCAGCCAGGACAGTTAGTGAGATTTTGCAAGCCCAGGCTTGAACAGGATATGGTGCTCAACTCATCGATCGACATTTCCGACGCGCCACAGTGAGAAACCGCACCGACCTCCTCAGAAGACAAACACGGGACACGGTGGACACAGTACCGTTCGTCGTCCAGTACTCCCACGGAGCAGAGAAGCTACAACATCTTCTCCGGAGCCTTCAACATGTCATTGATGAAGACAAAAATCTCGCCAAGGCCATTCCCACATCCCCACCACTTGTCTTCAAACAACCGCACAACCTCAAACAGACCATTATACGCAGCAAACTACCCTGTCTGCAGGAGAACAGTGACCACGACACCACACAACCCTGCCACAGCAACCTCTGCAAGACGTGCCGGATCATCGACGCGGATGCCATCATCTCACATGAGAACACCATCCACCAGGTACACGGTACATACTCTTGCAACTCTGCCAACGTTGTCTACCTGATACGCTGCAGGAAAGGATGTCCCGAGGCATGGTACATTGGGGAAACCATGCAGACACTACGACAATGGATGAATGGACATCGCTCAACAATCACCAGACAGGAGTGTTCCCTTCCTGTCGTGGAACACTTCAGCAGTCAAGGGCATTCAGCCTCTGATCTTCGGGTAAGCGTTCTCCAAGGCGGCCTTCACGACACACGACAACGCAGAATTGTTGAGCAGAAACTGATAGTCAAGTTCCGCACACATGAGGACGGCCTCAACCGGGATCTTGGGTTCATGTCACACTATCTGTAACCCCCACGAATTGCCTGGGCTTGCAAAATCTCACTAACTGTCCTGTCTGGAGACAATACACATCTCTTTAACCTGTGCTTAACCCTCTCTCCACTCACATTGTCTGCACCTGTAAAGACTTGATTACCTGTTAAGACTCGCATTCCAACCATTATCTTGTAATTGAGTTTATGTCTATATCTGCCCTGTTTGTGAAACAAATCTGCACTCACCTGATGAAGGAGCAGCGCTCCGAAAGCTCATGCTACCAAATAAACCTGTTGGACTTTAACCTGGTGTTGAGAGGCTACTTACTGTCGTGGCCAAATGGGACAGCTAAAATGGCGATTTGTAAAGCACTCTGGGACAATTGGGCAAGAACTAAAATGACAGACTGCAGCCTAAAAGACAGAGATAAACCGGCTGCAACCCAGACGGGTGAATACAGAGGATATGGGTAATCTCCAGGACAAAAGAGACTTTCTGGTCAAACTGGGTTGTTTACCAGACATAGGGGCGCCGTAACCCCTTATTTGGGAGGGAGGTGTGTGTCCCTCGTGCCCCCAGCACCGACAGACATGGCTGTTGGGGACACACAGTAAGAAGTTTAACAACACCAGGTTAAAGTCCAACCGGTTTATTTGGCAGCAAAAGCCACACAAGCTTTCGGAGCCTTAACAAGAGATTGGTGTGGCAGCACCCGATTGGACTTTATCGATCAGGGTGATCAAGTCCTGATCGATTGATTGTCAATGGCCAAAAGGGGCGCGAAACCCAACGGGGTATAAAGGGTGCTGCACAACCAAGAATCTCTCTCTCTCTCTGACCCCACGAACGAGCTACGACAATGGTGACCATCGTCAGCGATGACCAGCACGAGGAGAGCCACCACACCCGAGAAGGAAGACTAGAAGCAGAGTGCCAGACCAGACCAAAGGACCAGACTACGCAGAGGACGACCGAGACCAACACACAGATAAAGGCCAATATCTGCTTGGGTACTTGCCAGTCACGCAAAGTTAAGTCAAGGTCTTGTATTGGACTTGAACTCTGGTATTTTCTGTAAAGATAACCTATTGTTGGTTGGGTGGGTGATTATTGATTGTGTGTCTTAAATAAATATTGGTTGTACTAACAAGACGTGTACTCGCAGTTATTTGTCCACCGTATAAGGGTTAAAACAGACTGTGCGGCAGGAACAACACTGTGACTCCTGTTAAATATCAGTGAAGAGACTCATAAAAATCACTTTGCCAAACTGAGATGAGATGATTGTCAATGGCCAAAAGGGGCGCGAAACCCAATGGGGTATAAAGGGTGCTGCACAACCAAGAATCTCTCTCTCTCTCTGACCCCATGGACGGCACGGTAGCAGTGGTTAGCACTGCTGCTTCACAGCTCCAGGGACCTGGGTTCGATTCCCGGCTCGGGTCACTGTCTGTGTGGAGTTTGCACATTCTCCTCGTGTCTGCGTGGGTTTCCTCCGGGTGCTCCGGTTTCCTCCCACAGACCAAAGATGTGCGGGTTAGGTTGATTGGCCATGCTAAAATTGCCCCTTAGTGTCCTAAGGTGAGTGGGTTCGAGGGATTAGTGGTAAAATATGTAGGGATATGGGGGTAGGGCCTGGGTGGGATTGTGATCGGTGCAGACTCGATGGGCCGAATGGCCTCTTTCTGGACTGTAGGGTTTCTATGATTTCTATGAGTCAAACTGTTCTTTAGCTTTACCGCACTGCCGATGGTGTAAATGTAGCTCAAGCAAAGTATTCGGTGCTTAATATGCTGGGAATTACTATTGCATTTTTTAAAAGTTTAAATTTATTTATTAGTGTCACAAATAGGCTTGCATTAACATTGAAATGAAGTTATTATGAAACTCCCCTAGTCACCACACTGTTCGGGTACACTGAGGGAGAATTTAGCATGGCCAATGCACCCAACCAGCACATCTTTTGGACTGTGGGAGAAAACCGGAGCACCCGGAAGAAACCCACGCAGACATGGGGAAAACGTACAAACTCCACACAGACAGTGACCCAAGCCAGGAATCGAACCCAGGCCCCTGGCGCATGAGACAGCAATGCTAACCACTGTGCCACTGTGTATTTCAGGTGAATAGCTGTCTTGTGTCAATAATGATGTTAATAAAAATCGCTTTGTGTCTGAATCTGTAAGGCCAGATTTAAATGTTATTGTGAAAGGTGTCATCAATATTATTTTGACTTCATAAACCATTATCTTCTGAAAATAAAATTGAATTCCCAGTTATTAACTGTAAGGTGTTTGCCACAAGGTTTCATATTTTAAACAAACACTTGCAGGAATTAAACAAAGCTAGTATGACTAACTCAATACTATATTTTGGAAACCCTTATTCTTTAAACCCAGAAATTGCAATGGTTTATTCCCTATTCTATTTATATTTACACCCAAGAGTTTCCCTATTCTTTCCAGGATCTTGAGGATTATTTTACTTCTCCTGAGGCCAAATAATAGTGTGCCACAGCTCTTAGAAATTCACTTTGATTTTCCTTAGTATCCCTACTGTTTTCCGAGACATGAGAGGTCTTGTGGGGTCCTTCCACTGGCATTTGGCTGGTCGGCACTTCAATTCTCTTTAAGCAACCTGCATATGTGGATACCTCTGCTCAGGGATGGGTCTCACTGCCTTCTTGCTTAGTTATTTGTGGCTCTTGGAAGATTTGTTCTCTCTCTCCATCTCTCTCTTTCTGCTTATTTCCAAGCAGTTCCAACTCCAGATGTTAATATCCTGTGAAGCACACAGATAAACTCAAAACAACATAAACAAAAATGTCGCACGACAATTTATCCCCATGGCAATGTGTCACAGCTGGGATGTCCTTGATAGAAATTCAAGCCAATCATCCACAATTCCCAAACGTATCCTTTGATCTGAAAAGTATATGGATATTTTAAGATCTTCCCTTCTTTGATCTGGGAAATTATAGGGATAATTTATATCTCTAACGAGAACAACCTCAACCTGATCAAACTCTTTTGCCGGAATTGTCCGTTGGCCTTGGGTGGGATCTTACGAGCCTCGGGCGGGCGAGGCAGTAAAAGTCCGGCATTTGTCTTCATTCCGAAGAGAAAACCAGTTGTTGTTTATTGTTTTCACACCTCTAACTCTAATCCCTTTCGGTAAACAGGGATCCTCCTTTAAATACTAATGATCTTAGGGTTACTTACCAGTTTCTCAAACTCAGCTTTCTTCTTGTTTATCTCTTGTTTAGCTATCATTTAAAAATTCAATTCCCAGATCATGAAGTTAGACATTTTCATGACAACATTGAGGAAGTACTCCGCGTTCGATACGCTGTTTTAGGAGCAGCTAAATCACAGTTCCATATTTCCCTGTCTTCTCCAGTGCTGGATTCTCTCTCACTCTCTGACGAATGGAAGATGTATGTGGAGGGGACGGTGCAGAGCTGCCAGCTCATTTGTGCTGGATAAGAATACACACATTGAGACCTGATTTTGAAGCAAGCAGTTCCTTAATTTAAATCTAAATCTTGTAAAGACCTCGAGTGTGAAATTCAATCATATAACATTGTCACTGGCACTGCTGCGAAGGTGTACCTGGCTTCCAGTAGGCAGGTTGCATGACAGGATGTTCCTGCAGCCCCTGTAGCATTCGCCAATGACCTGAGCACATGACGGAATGTTCTCTTTGTGTACTCAAACACCCTAAATTGGCACTATCCTGATGTCACCAACCATAATAGGCCAATGTGAAGCCAGGGTGCCAATTTTAGATAAAACAAGCATCAAACAGCAAGATGGGGTAGTGTCACAAAAGTCCTCTTCCATGTGTGTGTGCGTGCATGCGTGTGTGTTTGCATATATGCATGCATGTGTGTGCATGTGTGTGCGTCCATGTGTGTGCATGTGTGCGCGTGTATGTGTGTACACGTGTGTGTGCGCATGTGTGTGTGTACACATGTGTGTGTATGGGTTTATGTGTGTGTACATGTGTGCTTGCATATATGCATGCATGTGTGTGCATGTGCTTGCATGTGTCCATGTGTGCATGTGTGTGAACGTGCATGTGTACATGTGGGTACATGTGTGTGTGCGTGTGTGTGTGTGTACATGTGTGTGCGTGCATGTGTGTGTACGTGTGCGCCTGCAACATGTGAGTAAAAATGAACTAACCCCTTTATTTAATTCTACCTTGAGGTTGCTGTGCAAGTTATTGATCAAGGATTAGAACACTCTGAAGTTAAGGATTGGGGAAGATAGGCCAGCGTTTATAAAGGGTGGACTCAAAATCAGAAAGAGTTTTCTGTTTACAGATGAGCAGTGAGAGGAGAAATCAGGGCTGTTTAGAACATAGAACATAGAACATAGAAAGCCACAGCACAAACAGGCCCTTCGGCCCACAAGTTGCGCTGATCATATCCCTACCTCTAGGCCTATCTATAGCCCTCAATCCCATTAAATCCCATGTACTCATCCAGAAGTCTCTTAAAAGACCCCAACGAGTTTGCCTCCACCACCACCGACGTCAGCCGATTCCACTCACCCACCACCCTCTGAGTGAAAAACTTACCCCTGACATCTCCTCTGTACCTATCCCCCAGCACCTTAAACCTGTGTCCTCTCGTAGCAACCATTTCAGCCCTTGGAAATAGCCTCTGAGAGTCTACCCTATCCAGACCTCTCAACATCTTGTAAACCTCTATCAGGTCACCTCTCATCCTTCGTCTCTCCAGGGAGAAGAGACCAAGCTCCCTCAACCTATCCTCATAAGGCATGCCCCCCAATCCAGGCAACATCCTTGTAAATCTCCTCTGCACCCTTTCAATGGCTTCAACATCTTTCCTGTAATGAGGTGACCAGAACAGCGCGCAGTACTCCAAGTGGGGTCTAACCAGGGTCCTATAAAGCTGTAGCATTATCTCCCGACTCCTAAACTCAATCCCTCGATTAATGAAGGCTAGTACGCCGTACGCCTTCTTGACCGCATCCTCCACCTGCGAGGCCGATTTAAGAGTCCTATGGACCCGGACCCCAAGGTCCTTCTGATCCTCTACACTGCTAAGAATGGTATCCTTCATATTATACTGCTGCTTCATCCCATTGGATCTGCCAAAATGGATCACTACACACTTATCCGGGTTGAAGTCCATCTGCCACTTCTCCGCCCAGTCTTGCATTCTATCTATGTCTCGCTGCAACTTCTGACATCCCTCCAAACTATCCACAACACCACCTACCTTGGTGTCGTCAGCAAACTTACCAACCCATCCCTCCACTTCCTCATCCAGGTCATTTATGAAAATGACAAACAGCAAGGGTCCCAGAACAGATCCCTGGGGCACTCCACTGGTCACTGACCTCCATGCAGAGAAAGACCCCTCCACAGCCACTCTCTGCCTTCTGCAGGCAAGCCAGTTCTGGATCCACAAGGCAACAGCCCCTTGGATCCCATGCCCTCTCACTTTCTCAAGAAGTCTTGCATGGTGTACCTTATCGAACGCCTTGCTGAAGTCCATATAGACCACATCCACCGCTCTTCCTTCGTCAATGTGTTTGGTCACATTTTCAAAGAACTCAACCAGGCTCGTAAGGCACGACCTGCCCTTGACAAAGCCGTGCTGACTACTTTTGATCATACTAAACTTCTCTAGATGATCATAAATCCTGTCTCTCAGGATCCTCTCCATCAACTTACCAACCACTGAGGTTTAAATTGAATCCGCACCACTACTTTCACCGCCACCGCCCCCCTGCTCCCCCCCCCCCCCCCCCCCCCACCGCCCCCCCACCCCCCACTCCCACCCCACCCCACCCCCGGTCATCCCTGACATCAGATACATTCTCACAATGTGATGGAAATAGCAGCAAGGACGAGCCTATTTGTGTCCCTGCTGAGCCAATGCTCAGGAAAACTGTGACTCCAAACGCCCAGATCATTTATATCCCTGCTATCCAAACACATCCTACTCCTTATGCCTAATGTGCTTTTATTTTAAAGCCACAGGATTTTACACCCTAGTGCCATGTGATTTTATGGAATTGTCATGTGTAATTTTGAATTTAGTCCCGTGTGTTTTTATCACATAGTCCCAAGGGGGTTTACACCCCCACCCTGTGGGATGTTACTGCACTGGCCTATGTGACATTGCCCTCTGTGATCTGCCAATAACCATTCCTTATTGTAACAGAAGTCAGTTCGGCAATGTAAACTGAGAAATTTAGCCCACGCTAAATCAATCGACAAGCGCCTCAGCTTCTCCTGACAAAAGGATATCCATTGTCCATTGCTGGGTGAGCTTTCAGTTTGTTCAAGGACATGCCAGAAGTTGTCAATCAAACTTGCCATTAAGTTTAACCAGCCCTTTATGTGAGCCTTTTAACGAGATATATTTCATGAACTATGCCTCCTTGCGCTGCGGGCACACACTCTGTCTACTGAATGATGCTGGACTATAAAACATTACATCCCCTAACACAATGACCACATAAAACAGGATGGCATGACACAATAGGTGTGAAGACTTAATGAATTCAGCTGCGTAAGAACAAACTCCTGAAGGTGCTGAATAAAACCTTAGCTTTTTTATTTTGTTTATCATCGTGGAAATCTCACCTGATGAAGGGGCAGCGCTCCGAAAGCTTGTGGCTTGTGGTACCAAATAAACCTGTCGGGCTTTAACCTGGTGTTGTGAGACTTCTTACTGAAATCTCAAATGCCAGAGATAGAAGCCAAATGAATCTATAAATATATTTTGGTGTTTTATCTGCTAATCTCAGGACGGCACGGTGGCACAGTGGGTTAGCACTGCTGTCTCACAGTACCAGGGACCCGGGTTAGGTTCCCGGCTTAGGTCACTGTCTGTGCGGAGTCTGCACGTTCTCCCCCCGTGTCTGTGTGGGTTTCCTCCGGGTGCTCCGGTTTCCTCCCACAGTCCGAAAGACGTGCTGGTTAGGGTGCATTGGCCATGCTAAATTCTCCCTCAGTGTACCTGAATAGGCGCCGGAGTGTGGCGACTAGGGGACTTTCACAGTAACTTCATTGCAGTGTTAATGTAAGCCTGCTTGTGACACTAATAAATAAATGAATAATAAACATTGCCTCCTTCATCTGAGATTCCTTCTCAGTGCAGTTTGACACAGGGCTTCGTCTGCTAGGAGGTCTTAGGAAAAAGATAATTTGGGGGCTTTGCTTTCTCACACTGATTATGGGATAATGTAATCAGAGTGTTTAAATTGCTGAAGGGGGAGGAATGGTTATTCTGGAGATGCCCCTTACCCAATAGAAGAGAAGCATAAACAATCACCATCACATAGAAACCCTACAGTGCAGAAGGAGGCCATTCGGCCCATCGAGTCTGCACCGACCACAATCCCACCCAGGCCCTACCCCCACATATTTACCCGCTAATCCTTCTAACCTATGCATCTCAGGACTCTAAGGGGCAATTTTTAACCTGGCCAATCAACCTAACCTGCACATCTTTGGACTGTGGGAGGAAACTAGGGGGGGCTTCTTCACGCAGAGAGTGGTGGGAGTGTGGAATGAGCTGTTGGATAAAGTGGTAAATGCGGGGTCACTTTTAACATTTAAGAAAAACTTGGACGGGTTCATGGATGAGAGGGGTGTGGAGGGATATGGTCCAAGTGCAGGTCAGTGGGACTCGGCATAAAATGGTTCGGCACAGACAAGAAGGGCCAAAAGGCCTGTTTCTGAGCTGTAATTTTCTATGGTTCTATGGAAACCGGAGGACCCGGAGAAAACCCACGCAGACACGAGGAGAATGTGCAAACTCCACACAGACAGTGACCCGAGCCGGGAATCGAACCCGGGACCCTGGAGCTGTGAAGCAGCAGTGCTAACCACTGTGCTACCGTGCCACCCCTTGATGGCCAGCTCCCAACCAGGCTCAGGTATTGGGTGGCAGAGGTGGGATGTGGTTTCATAGACTCTTTATCGATGAACTTAAATCAGTCTTAATGATATAGACTAATTTGATCTGAGTTAAATAAAATAATTAACTGAAAGTTACTGTGAATTGCTTCAATACATTCAATTTGCATAAAATCAAACTAATTTCCATATTCCCAATTGGATTGGAATGAAACATCGATACAGAGAAACACATGCAGTTATTCAACTTCTTCATGCGGCATGGTGGCTCAGTGGTTAGCATTGCTACCTCACAGCTCCAGGGACCTGGGTTCAATTCCGGCCTCGGGTCACTGTCTGTATGAAGTTTGCACGTTCTCCCCATGTCTGCCTGGGTTTCCTCCGGGTGCTCCGGTTTCCTCCCACACTCCAGAGATGGGCGGGTTAGGTGCATTGGCCATGCTAAATTGCCCCTTAGTGTCCCAGGATGCATACATTAGAGGGATTAGCAGGGTAAATATGTGGGGTTATGGGGATAGGGCCTATGTGGGGGTTGTTGTCGGTGTAGACTCGATGGGCCGAATGGCCTCCTTCTGCACTGTAGGGATTCTATGATTCTCGGTTATGCTTATGCCAAAATTCTCCCACCTCACCCGCCGCGGGACTGGTCACGGGCGAGACAGAAAATTTGACAGACCATCCAAAGTCTGTTGACTTTGGGTAGGAATTTCCAGTCTTGGGGCATGTGCGGCGAGAGAAACTCACCTCAAGAGTTTTACTTCAGGCTCTTCACTGATTTCTTGTATTCTTGCAGTGATGTAAATATCTATTGATAAATGCGGGGAAATACCCCCAGAGCATTCGATGGTTCTAATTTTTGATGCGTCACTTGATGTGGGACTTCCTGAAATCTGAAAAAATCTGAAGCTGAATAAACTTGTAAACCCTATTACCCAATGCACCGACCTTTCAGGAAATCTTATTTTAAAATAAAATTTTCAGAGACATTTAAAGATAAAATAAAGTTTTTCATGGGATAGAGCTGTACAATTTTACAATGTGGTTCCATATTCTTGCTTTCTTTTTTTCTTTGTTCCTTCCAGAAGGGTAGGGGGTTTTAGTTCAGTCGGGCAGCATGGTCTGTGCAGGCTTGGAGGGCCGAAGGGCCTGTTCCTGTGCTGTATTTTTCTTTGTTCTTCATTGTTCATGTGCTTTTCCATTTAGTCCTCTGTGATTCTACTGTATTGTCTTATGTAGTTTTACAGTTTAGCCCTTGTGGGGTTTTATAAGTGTTCCACCTGATTTTACCATTTAGATCCAAGTGATTCCACAGCATTGTCCAGTTAGCCTCATAGGTTGAAGGAGGTGCTTTCCAAGTTGGGATGGGCATTTGACAGGCTGCAGCTGGTCAGATCAACCTTCAGCCTCGCACTGTGAACATAGAACATAGAGAACATAGAACAGTGCAGCACAGAACAGGCCCTTCGGCCCACGATGTTGTGCCGAGCTTTATCTGAAACCAAGATCAAGTTATCCCACTCCCTATCATCCTGGTGTGCTCCATGTGCCTATCCAATAACCGCTTAAATGTTCCTAAAGTGTCTGACTCCACTATCACTGTAGGCAGTCCATTCCACACCCCAACCACTCTGTGCGTAAAGAACCTACCTCTGATATCCTTCCTGTATCTCCCACCACGAACCCCATAGTTATGCCCCCTTGTAATAGCTCCATCCACCCGAGGAAATAGTCTTTGAACATTCACTCTATCTATCCCCTTCATCATTTTATAAACCTCTATTAAGTCTCCCCTCAGCCTCCTCCGCTCCAGAGAGAACAGCCCTAGCTCCCTCAACCTTTCCTCATAAGACCTACCCTCCAAACCAGGCAGCATCCTGGTAAATCTCCTCTGCACTCTTTCCAGCACTTCCACATCCTTCCTATAGTGAAGTGACCAGAACTGCACACAATACTCCAAATGTGGTCTCACCAAGGTCCTGTACAGTTGCAGCATAACCCCACGGCTCTTAAACTCCAACCCCCTGTTAATAAAAGCTAACACACTATAGGCCTTCTTCACAGCTCTATCCACTTGAGTGGCAACCTTTAGAGATCTGTGGATATGAACCCCAAGATCTCTCTGTTCCTCCACAGTCTTCAGAACCCTACCTTTGACCCTGTAATCCACATTTAAATTAGTCCTACCAAAATGAATCACCTCACATTTATCAGGGTTAAACTCCATTTGCCATTTTTCAGCCCAGCTTTGCATCCTATCTATGTCTCTTTGCAGCTTACAACAGCCCTCCACCTCATCCACTACTCCACCAATCTTGGTGTCATCAGCAAATTTACTGATCCACTCTTCAGCCCCCTCCTCTAAGTCATTAATAAAAATCACAAAGAGCAGAGGACCAAGCACTGATCCCTGCGGCACTCCGCTAGCAACCTGCCTCCAATCCGAAAATTTTCCATCAACCACCACCCTCTGTCTTCGATCAGACAGCCAGTTACCTATCCAATCGGCCAACTTTCCCTCTATCCCACACCTCCTCAGTTTCATCATAAGCCGACCATGGGGGACCTTATCAAACGCCTTACCAAAATCCATGTATATGACATCAACTGCCCTACCTTCATCAACACACTTAGTTACCTCCTCAAAAAATTCAATCAAATTTGTGAGGCACGACTTGCCCTTCACGAATCCATGCTGTGGTGAGATATCCATTCAATGTTAGCGAATGGGCCCCACTATAGTAATATCAGCAGTGGTCAGCCAGGCCATCATTCAAACCAGCCTCCCATCCATCGACTCTGCCTACACTTCCTGCTGCCTTGGAAAAGCAGCCAGCATAATGAACACATCCCGGACATTCTCTCTTCCACCTTCTTCCGTTGGGAAAAGGATACAAAAGTTTGAGGTCATGTCCCAACCAACTCAAGAACAGCTTCTTCCCTGCTGCCATCAGACTTTTGAATGAACCTACTGTGGTGGACCTCAGTTGTGCCTTTGTCCTATATGGACCACCGTTGTGTGTGTTTGTCATACCTGGACACATCCCCTTCCAGTTTGGTTCCTCCCCTCAGCACCTAGTATAAAGGTGGCTGTCTCCTCCCCCTTGTTCAGTCCAGGTCGGTTAATTGTTGGGATCTGCTCCTGATTCTGTTGTGAATAAAAGCCTACACTTATATTGGCATATCGGTAGTCTTTCGCCTTATTGATAGCGCATCAATTTTATTCACAACAGTTACTAGTATGGAGCAGTTTCTAAAACCCGACAAGTTAGCATTAGACCCTCAAGAGGTTGGAGCCTCTGATAAATTTGATCATTGGTTGGACTGCTTCGAAGCATTCGTCGACACCGCTACGGCCATCGACACCGACGCTGCTAAACTCCACGTGCTCCGCGCCCGGGTAAGCGAAACTGTCTATGGAATCTTCCAGGACGCTGCTACTTACGCGGACGCTATCGAACTCCTAAAAGGGCAGTTCCGAAAGAGCCCTAACGTGGTTTACGCCAGACACCTCCTAACTACCCGCAAACAGCAGCCAGGAGAATCGTGCGCCCAATTTCTGCGCGCCCTGCGAGTCCTCGCCCGAGCATGCGACTGTAAGGCTGTTTCAGCAGCTCAGAACACGAAGGATCTGATCCGCGACGCCTACGTTGCGGGCATTGAGTCTACATACATCCAGCAGCGTCTGCTGGAACAAGATGACCTAGACCTCCGGAAAACGGCCACGATGGCTGAAACGTTAGAAGCAGCCTCCCATAATCTCGGGTCTTACCTTGGATCCCGTTCCACCGACGGCTCCACTGCGACGGCTGCTCCAGCAGGGCCCAAATGTTACTTTTGTGGCCTCCCTAAGCACCCTCGGCGTCACTGCCCGGCAAAGGACGCGATTTGCTCCGGATGCGGTAAGCTAGGCCACTTTGTTAAAGTCTGCCGAGCAAAGCCGCTTCTGAAGACTCGTGGAGCCATGTGTGCTCCGAGGGCGCGGCCATCTTTGATGCAGGCGGCGGCTGCGCGCGAATCGCCATCTTTGATGCGGTCACCGGAAGTGCGGGAGTCGCCATCTTTGAGACTGGCATCAAGGCAAGCTGAGCAGGAAGCTTCATCCGTGACGTCATCAGACGGCGACGAAGATGGATTCTTCTTTAATTCAACAGTGGCATCGATTTGCTTGGACCAGTCGCAGCCACATCAACTCTCCAAGTCCATAATGGAGATCAAGGTAAATGGTTATGCAGAAAACTGCCTGTTTGACTGTGGGAGCACGGAAAGTTTTATACACCCTCGCACAGTGCGTCAATATGCCCTTCCCGTGCGACCCTGGAGCCAGACCATCTCCATGGCCTCGAATTCTCACTCAGTGGAGGTCCTCGGGTGCTGCTTGGTGACGCTGACGGTACAGGGCGCAGTCTACGAGCGTTTTCGGCTCCTCGTGCTGCCGCGACTCTGCGCAGCTGTACTGCTGGGGTTAGATTTCCTCAGCCATCATAGGAGCGTCATCCTGCAGTACGATGGCCCTTATCCCCCGCTCTCCGTCTGCAAGGCGCCGTCACGGCAGCGCCCCTCGCGCACCACCTGCAGTCTCTCGACCCTCAAGATCACCCCCCCCCCGTTATTTGATAACCTCACCCCGGATTGTAGGCCTATAGCCACCAAGAGTAGGCGCTATAGTGCGGATGACCGGGCCTTCATTCGGTCCGAGGTACAACGTTTGCTCCAGGAAGGGATTATCCAGGCCAGCACCAGCCCCTGGAGGGCGCAAGTGGTCGTAGTTAAATCGGGGGAGAAACACCGCATGGTGATTGACTACAGCCAGACCATAAACAGGTATACCCAACTAGATGCATATCCTCTTCCCCGTATCGCGGACATAGTCAACCGCATCGCGCACTATAGGGTTTTTTCAACGATCGATTTGAAATCGGCTTACCACCAGCTCCCTATCCGCTCGGAGGATCGCCCATACACTGCCTTTGAGGCGGATGGCCGCCTCTACCAGTTCCTCCGAGTCCCCTTTGGTGTCACCAATGGGGTCTCAGTCTTCCAACGGGCCATGGATCAAATGGTGGACCAGCACGGACTACGGGCCACTTTCCCGTATCTGGATAACGTCACCATCTGCGGCCATGACCTGCAGGACCATGATGCCAACCTACAAAAATTCCTTCGTACGGCCACTCTCCTGAACCTCACATACAATGAGGCGAAGTGTGTTTTCCGGACACGCCGCCTCGCCATCCTTGGGTACGTGATAGAAAATGGTGTCCTTGGCCCCGACCCAGCCCGTATGCGTCCCCTTATGCAGCTTCCCCTCCCTACTACCCTCAAAGTACTGAGGAGATGCCTGGGCTTCTTCTCCTATTATGCCCAGTGGGTTCCCCGTTACGCAGATAAAGCCCGTCCGCTCCTAAAATCGACCTCTTTTCCCCTGGCGGAGGAGGCCTGTCGGGCCTTCGATGACATCAAAGCGGACATCGCGAAGGCCGCGATGCACGCTGTGGACGAATCCATCCCATTCCAAGTGGAAAGTGATGCGTCTGACTTTGCCCTAGCTGCCACCCTTAACCAGAGGGGCCGTCCGGTGGCCTTCTTTTCCCGGACCTTACAAGGCCCTGAGATTCGACACTCCTCGGTCGAGAAGGAGGCCCAGGCCATCGTGGAAGCCGTCCGGCACTGGCGCCATTATCTCGCGGGCCAACGATTCACCTTAATTACGGACCAGCGGTCAGTTGCCTTCCTGTTTAACACCAGGCAAAAGGGCAAGATTAAGAATGACAAGATCTTGCGGTGGAGGATTGAGCTCTCCACCTACAGATATGACATCATGTACCGGCCCGGGAAGCTCAATGAGCCCCCAGACGCCCTGTCCCGTGGATCATGTGCCAGTGCCCAACTAGACCAGCTACAGTCCCTCCATAACGACCTCTGTCACCCGGGTGTCACCAGATTTTTCCATTTTGTCAAGTCCCGTAACCTGCCCTTCTCCCTTGAGGAAGTCCGGACGATTACCAGGCAATGCAGGGTCTGCGCTGAGTGCAAACCGCAGTTCTACCGGCCAGGTAGGGCGCACCTTGTAAAGGCCACTCGCGCGTTCGAGCGCCTTAGCGTTGATTTTAAAGGCCCCCTCCCCTCCTCTAACCGCAATGTTTATTTCCTGAATATCATTGACGAATACTCACGTTTCCCTTTTGCCTTCCCCTGCTCAGACATGACCACGGCTACAGTGATTCGGACCCTGAACAAGCTCTTCACCCTGTTCGGCTTCCCAGCCTAAATTCATAGCGACCGTGGGTCCTCTTTCATGAGTGACGAGCTGAGGCAGTACCTGCTCGCCAAAGGCGTTGCCTCCAGCCGCACCACTAGCTATAACCCCAGGGGCAATGGTCAAGTAGAGCGGGAGAACGCAACCGTCTGGAAGGCCGTTCTATTAGCGTTACGGTCTAGGGGCCTTCCAGTCAGCCGTTGGCAAGACGTCCTTCCGGACGCATTACATTCCATTAGGTCACTCTTGTGCACAGCGACCAATACGACCCCTCACGAGCGGATGTTTGCGTTTCCCAGGAAGTCCTCCTCGGGTACTTCGCTCCCGGATTGGCTGATGTCCCCGGGACCCGTCCTGCTTCGGAAGCATGTCCGGACCCATAAGGCAGATCCCTTGGTCGAGGAGGTCCAACTGCTCCATGCTAATCCCCAATATGCTTATGTAGCGTACCCTGATGGGCGGGAGGACACGGTTTCTGTCCGTGACTTGGCACCCGCGGGTGCCCCGGAGGTCACCACGTCCTTCCGCCCCACGGTCCCTGGTGTCGTCCATTCGGAGACTGCTCCGCCTCTTCCTCCCTCAGTCCCTGTCCCCAATGTAGTGTGCCCAGAGCCTGTTGCAGCCCCCCACCCCCCAGCTCCGGTTCCCACTGTTCCCCATACGCCACCAGGGCCACTGCTCACTCCTCTCGCCCCTATGTACAGCTCGCTTGAGTCGCCGGAGCCGTCGCCACGCAGTACCCGACGACTGGACGGGACGACGGATCGGTCCGCTTCACACCACCCAGCGCCTTCTCTCGACGCTCACTGTACGGAGCCTGGGCCGACATCGCTCCCTGCTCGGACGACTCTGCGACCTGCACTACGACGATCGCGACGACGGATCAAGCCACCGGTTCGTCTGGACTTGTGATATTGTTTCCGCTTCACCCCCGTGTTGTTTTTTTAAAAGGAAGGGGTGAATGTGGTGGACCTCAGTTGTGCCTTTGTCCTATATGGACCACCGTTGTGTGTGTTTGTCATACCTGGACACATCCCCTTCCAGTTTGGTTCCTCCCCTCAGCACCTAGTATAAAGGTGGCTGTCTCCTCCCCCTTGTTCAGTCCAGGTCGGTTAATTGTTGGGATCTGCTCCTGATTCTGTTGTGAATAAAAGCCTACACTTATATTGGCATATCGGTAGTCTTTCGCCTTATTGATAGCGCATCACCTACATTATATTAAGTTGATTTTTCTCTACACACTAGCTGTGACTGTAACATTACATTCTGCACCCTCTACTTTCCTTCTCCCCTATGTACTCTATGAATGGTATGCTTTGTCTATATAGTGTGCAAGAAACAGTACTTTTCACTGTATTTCAATACGTGACAATAATAAATCAAATCAAATCAACGTCCAGCAGCTCCTCTGTAGTGCTGAGCTGACAGGAACATTTAGGATGAGGTGAGGAAGCAGGTGAGAGCTACGAGGCTTACTGGAGAGACCACTAGGAGGTCACATGGACTCCAAAGGGTTGGAAGAGCATTCCTGCTACACTTGGCCGCATAAAAAATCCTTTAAGAGATAATTTTCCAAGCGGCCACCAGTAGTGTGTTGAAGGACAGCAGCAAAAACAACAACAACATGCATTTACTTAGGCCCTTTCTCAGGAGAATGTAATCAGACAAACATTGATACCTTGTTACCAAACCATGAGCTGAGACATTTGGATTGATTTGGGTAGTTAAAGGGGTGAGTTTTGTGGACTGCTTTTAACAATTTTTTTGGTGGGTGATTAGTGAGATGGAGATGTTTAGGGAAGGTCCCAGAATTGGTCCTTGAAGTCACTAAAGGGGGATCAAGGGCGTTGGGGTGGGGGGGTGCGGGGGGTGGGGGGGGGGGGGGGGAGGGTGGGAGGGGGAGGTGGGGGGGGTGCAGAATTGGAGGAACACAGAGTTCAGAGAGGGCTGTAGAGCAACAAGAGATCACAGAGATAGGGGGTGGGTATTATTCTTTGAGTAGGGGTCTGATGTCAGATCAAATGGGGGTCACAACCCCACACTGTGTGGGAAACAAGCATCCGGCAGTGATTGTCATCAAATCAGTTAAAGTAAAATGGAGGGAGTCATGTGACTGTTTTGAAGTCTGCTTAAAAACAGGCCTGGGTTGATTAATGATTGAAGGGAGGCCAAACTGTGAGACCCTGATGTAAGGTGTTCATGGTTGAAGACAATGGTGGCAATCTCTGAGTTCATAATGGATAGTCTCCCCTAACATTCCAGAAGGGTGCTGAGTGCATTGGGTTTTAAATAGTTCAGCTGTATGCTGTCCATTTAAGTTGAAAGAGATTTGGGTTGAGATGAGTAAGTCAGCATTTCTACCTGGATGCAAGGCTAATTGGAGGAATTTTCCCGTCCCATCCGCCATGGGAATCGTAGCGGGCGGGACATGGACCTTGCCAAAGTCCACTGGTCTTGGGGCGAGCATGGCCAGAAAATCCCACCCAATGTGTTTCATGTTGCCATGGAGAAGAGTACAAGGAAGCCATTTTTGATATCAGGTTACAGGCTTCCCTACAAATCAATCAATATCGCAGGCACTCAACTGTTTGTGTACGTTCAACAGAGAGAGAGGAGGCTGCTTGCATTGTGAACAATCGCAGCCAGATGTGGGAGGGAGATGTCTCTAGTTGAAGAGATACGCACTGTAGGATTCCAGGAGGTACATCCTGGTGTGTCCAGAGGGAAAGAATAATTGGGATAGGCCTTACTGTTGGTGGTGGATTTAAGAAACTCTCTGAAAACTAAGGGAAGCGCCTGGAGGTGGTCACTCCAAATCACACCTCGGCAAAATGAAAAATTACTATTGGAAGTAACTATGGACTGTTTTCCACAAGGACTCTAATTCTCTCATTCATGCCGACACTATAGTTAAAGAAGCCCACCAACGCCTTTACTTCCTCAGGAGACGAAGGAAATTTGGCATGTCCGCTACGACTCTCACCAACGTTTACAGATGCATGATAGAAAACATTCTTTCTGGTTGTATCACAGCTTGGTATGGCTCCTGCTCTGCCCAAGACTGCAAGAAACTACAAAAGGCCTTGAACGAAGCCCAGTCCATCACTCAAACCAGTCTCCCATCCATTGACTCTGTCTATACTTCCCACTGCCTCGGAAAAGCAGCTAGCATAATTAAGGATCTCAAGCAACCCGGACATTCTCTCTTCCACCTTCTTCCATCGGGAAAAATATACAAAAGTCTGAAAACACGTACCAACCGACTCAAGAACAGCTTCTACCCTGCTGCCATCAGACTTTTGAATGGACCTACCTTGTATTAAGCTGACGAGAAAGAGAGGGGGGTGAGCGAGTGGAGATGAGAGAGGGAGGGGTGAGAGACGGGGGAGGGAGAGAGAAGGGGGAGACAGTGAAGATGGGAGAGAAAGGGATGACAGAGTGGAGACAGGAGGGGGAGGGGGAGAGAGTGGAGATGGGAGAGAAACATGTCTCGGGGAGGTGGAAAATCCTCCCCTAAATCTCAACATGTGGTTCCTGAGACTGGCAAAAACTTTTGTCTGTTCCGGATACCTCGAACCTTCCAAATTTGGAAACAGCAACCCTGTGTTTCTTTTTCAAGATCCCTGACTTGTAGGCCAGGATTGTCCGGCCCTGTCGCAGCGTGTCTCCCCCTGGTGGAGGTGGCGGCCCATTTAAATTGCCATTTACTTTGGCAGGACTGTACTACCCCAGCAGCAGGAGGGGTGGTAATATCAAAGAATCCCTACAGTGCAGAAGGAGGCCATTCAACCCATTGAGCCTGCACCAACCTCAATCCCACCCAGGCCCTATCCCCATAACCCCACATAATTACCCTACTAATCCCCCTGACACTGAGGGACAATTTAGCATGGCCAATCAACCTAACCTGCACATTTTTGGACTGTTGGAGGAAACTGGGAGAACACCCACGCACACACGGGGAGAATGTGCAAACTCTACACAGACAGTCACCTGAGGCCGGAATCAAACCCGGGTCCCTGGCGCGGTGAGGCAGCGGTGCTAACCATTGTGCCGCCATGCCACCCCATCCTAGCCATAATGTGATACCACTGACTGAACTAATCAGCAGCCAGGCGAGCTACGCCACCATTGTTGACCCTTCTTCTTCAGGCAGGAGTGCAAGTCGCCATTTTGAAATGTCCATCAAGCACTGGCAAGCACAGGAAGATCCTTTTGTTTAGTCGTCATCAGCCTGCCCCATCTTGGAAGCCTGTAATCTCTTACAGCTGTCCCCAGACTATTAAAATTGTCAAAAATGGATTGCACTGCCACACTTCAGCTGTTCTGGGATTTAATCATAGTCCAGGTCAGTCACAGAATTGGAGTCACTGGAAGAGAAGGTTTTTTTAAGGTACAACATTGCTCCAGACTTCAGTAAAAAATTCTGCAGAGCTACAAGATAGAGGCTTCCTTACCCTAGCCAAGACAGCCCAGCTATGGGGTACAGTGGCATAGTGGTTAGCACTGCTGCCTCACAGCGCCAGGGACCTGAGTTTGATTCCTGGCTTGGGTGACTGTCTGTGTGGAGTTTGCACATTCTCCCCATGTCTGCATGGGTTCCCTCTGGGTGCTCCAGTTTCCTCCCACGATTAGGGGATCTTAATAGCAATTTCATTGCAGTGTTAATGTAAACCTACTTGTTACACTAATTAAAAAACTGATACGGAGGTCACAATCAAGGAAAGACAGCACTAAGGAGCTGTCTTTCAGAGAAGATATTAAAACAGGGCTCAGTCTGCCCTCTAAGGTGGCACACTGGTTAGCACTGTTGCCTCACAGCACCAGGAACCCAAGTTCAATTCCGGCCTCTGTGTGGGGTTTGCACATTCTCCCCATGTCTGCATGGGTTTCCTTCGGTTATTCCGGTTTCCTTCCACAGTCCAAAGATGTGTGGGTTAGGTGGATTGGCCATGCTAAATTGCCCCTTACTGTCCTGGGATGTGTAGGTTAGAGGGATTAGCGGTGTAATTGTGTGGGGTTGTGGGGATTGGTTCTGGGGTGAGATTGTTGTCAGTGCAGACTCAATGGGCCGAATGGCCTCCTTCTGCACTGTAGGGTTTCTATGATTCAGTGATTTCTATGATTGTCTGTGCGGAGTCTGCATGTTCTCCCTGTTCTACTCCGGGTGCTCCGGTTTCCTCCCACAGTCCAAAGATGTGCGGGTTAGGTTGATCGGCCATGCTAAATTGACCCTAGTATCAGGGGACTAGCAGAGTAAATGTGTGGGGTTACGGGAGTAGGGCCTGGGTGGGATTGTGGTCGGTTGATGTGTCAAATGGGCTCCTTCTGCACTGTAGGGATTCTATGATTCTATGTTATTTAGACTGTCTGAGCTAGGTCACCAATACGGGATTGTCCTAAGGGGCAGGAACACTCCATGGGGCAGAAACCATTCCCCAGTCCACCACATCAGGTCAAAAAAAGCAGGGACCACCCAAGTCAGGGAAATCAATCCCTGAACCACCCAGCAGAACGGCCTTGCCTGAGCTGTGGTGTGAAACGCCCTCACAAGAAGGCTTAGTGTCCTGCGGGCACTGCCCAATGTTTCCACACAACAGACAGAGACACTTAGATAAACTGTGCAAGTCTAAACCCCAGCACCACACAGACATCCCAAAGGTCATCCACGAGGTCAAGACCAAAGACCCAGAAGACTCACAGCCGTTCTTCTTGAGGGACATCAGAGAAAACAGTTCTCTGTTTTGGTGCTGACATCCTGGTAAATGATCATCTTAACAAATTTTAAATTTGATTCCGATGCCAGCGTGACAATCCTATTAGATGAGGAACCGTGGCTCCAAGTTCATTGGATTTGAATGACAGACACTCGACTGTCGGGAGCAGGGAGAGTCTGACTCCCGGTTAACAACCTGACCTTTGAACCACTGAGGAATGGGGACAGACAGATATTTGAGCTGATGTATGTTGTATGCAATCGACCTTTCTCTCTCCTGAGCTGAGATGCCTGTATAGCCGTCGATATGCAGTGTCAGCACTGGTGGAATGCAGGAACTGCGGCAACCAATTTGCACACAGCAAGATGCCACAAACAGCAAAGAGATCATATATTTCAGTGATGCTGGTTGAGGGATAAATACTGGCCAAGACACGGGGGTAGAAATCATTTACTCTTCTTCAAACAATGACTTTCCTGTTCCCATCCAGAGAGAGGACTTTGCTGGACACCTGAAAGGCGGCACCTCCAACCGACAGTGTAGCATGCCCTCAGGACTGCGCTGGAGTGCCAGCCTGAATTGGGTGCTATGTTTTCCACAGTGGGGCTTGCGTGTGCTGCCACTGAGCTGTGGACACCACCCAGTGAACACGTGAGTGCTAACTAAAATAAGGGTTGACTTTACATGAATTATTACGATGGGTCGACATAGGAAAGGGTGAATAGAAGCGTTTATCGTTGGTAAATCTACAGGTAAAAATAGCTTCAGCGAGGTTTGTAGTCTTACCTACAGCCATTTCAGCCAGAATAATGACAGTCATGCTATGTGGCCAGTAGTTTTCTGACATGCAGCTCTGCCACATAGAGCCAATGAAATGTCACATTATCACGTGGTGGGGATAATTTTGACTGTTTTACAGCAGCGTGGGTTAAGTGTGAGGAGATTATGGGGAGGCAGTGGTTTGCAGTATTGCTACTGGACTCTTAATCCAGAGACCCAGGGAGCGATCTGGGGATCCAGGTTCAAACACTACCATGGCAGAAAGTGAAATTTGAGATTAAAAGCCTAATGGAAACCATTATCGATTGTCATAAAAACCCACCTGGTTCACCAATGTCCTTTAGGGAAGGAAATCTGCCGTCCTTACCCAGTCTGACCTACATGTGACTCCAGAGACACAGCAATGTGGTTGACTCTCAACAGCCCTCGGGCAGCTAGGGATGGGCAATAAATGTTGACCAGCCTGCGATACCCATGTCCCACGGATGAAGGAAAAAACAGTAAGCAAACTGTAAATTTTTATTAATTCCTTTTACATTTAATTTTTATTCCTCTTGTTTAAAAAATAGTCCAGAGTATTCAAATTTGTGAACTAAAGGAGTCAGTACTTGGGTCTCTTCTATATCAAGGAGAAGAATTTGGGGAAAATAATTATGGGTGGGATTTCCTGGCCCCTCCCACCAGCGAGGTCTTCCAGTCCAGCCGACGGTGATTCACCCGCCCCCCCGCGTCAGGTTCCCTGGTGGTGGGAGGGACGAGCAAGACGCCATAAGACATTGGCAGGACTGGAAGATTCCACCAGCGGTCAATGGCGTGCTGCCTTTGGAAAGCTCCTCCCCCACGAGACAGTGCAGGAATGGCTTATTTCAATTATTCACAAAAAATAAGGAACAATTCTATTCTGCCGCGCACAGTAATTAAATGTGCAGTTAGCATAACAATGACTCCTGGCATGTTTTGTTTAACTTAACTCACATATGAAGGGATTTTGGTGTCAAAATAATGGTGCGGTGAAGGACGCGCCCATTAATTATACCAAAATGGTGCAGCAAGTTCAGGCACGGGGCAGACACGAGGCTTAAATCAAATATCCTCAAGTTGCTCTCCCAGAGTTGCTGCTCTGTTATTAACTTTGCAAAATCATCATCTCACTGCCTGCCTCAGCTTGGAAACCGTGTGGATATGAGAGCTGTGGACAAGATTGCAATAGCACCCTCAGTACGCAAAGCCTGATGGCTGCAGCAACGCTAAATTACTGGTCAACCATTGACCCTTCTGGTCATAGAATCCCTACAGTGCAGAAGGAGACTATTCGGCCCATCGAGTCTGCACCGACGCTCCAACAGAGCATCTTACCCAGGCCCTATCCCCATAACTCCACGTATTTACCCAGCTAATTCCCCTCACTTCCACATTTTTGGACGCTATGGGTCAATTAGCACGGCCAATCCACCCAACCCGCACATCTTTGGACTGTGGGAGGAAACTGGAGCACCCGGAGGAAACCCACGCAGACACGGGAAGAATGTGCAGACTCCACACAGACGTTGAAATACGTTGAATGGCGTGCTATTGCTGTACTGATCTCACCTTGCCATAGAAAATTCAGTCAAAGAATCCTTTTTAATTATGTGATAATCGTTACTCGCTGCCAATTAACCTATGTGACACTAAAAAAATTAATTATTACAAGGGACGTGTCTCATTCCTTCAGGTTTTAATCGTTGGGGGTTTTGAAAATGTCGATTATTTTTAACTTTTGCTTTCCGACCCTCTGCTTGTCCTGTCCACCCCCGGGGTGCCTGGTTGCACTCACTGTGATGGCATCAGCTCACACATGCAGCAACTGGCCATGTAATTACTGTAGGAAGGAAACCTAGCCATTGACGAGCAAGCCTAACTAACCACATGCGTCCTCCCACACCCTGCCACAGCGAGTTACGCCTCATGGTATTTGAAAGCTCGAATGTTATGCTGTTTACATACAGCTATTGAAGTGTTAAAGTGTAAGGGAATAAGGAAATGTGTGTCCCAGGTGACTGAATTTGAAAAGAAGTGTTTCAAGATTTCATAAGTAGTGTTTCCCTTATTCACTACAGCTGTATAAACAAACCATACTTAAAGAATGAATGATTGTTTTGGAACTTAATGTATAAATATAAGAAAGTAGGGCTGTTCTAATCATCCGTGTGTATGAAACTGTCTCTCTTAGCTCTCAAGTTAAAAAGATGTTAATTACTTTCATGTGAAACTTCCGCTCAAAGTTCTTAAATTCATCATCCAAATTGCCTTTCAAGCATTTGAGACACATTTGACCATTGAGAAAAGTAAATATATAGGGCTGCACAGCGGTTAGCATTGCTGCCTCACAGCATCAGGGACCCGGGTTCGATTTCCTGGCTTGGGTCACTGTCTGTGTGGGTTAGGTGGATTGGCCATGATGAATTGCCCGTTAGTGTCCAAAGTTGTGTGGGTGAGTGGGATTAGTGGGGGTAAATATGTGGGGTTACAGAGATAGGGCACGTGGATGGGCCTGGATAAGATGCTCTGTTGGAGAGTATACACAGACTTAATGAGCCGAATGGCCTCCTTCTGCACTGTAGGGATTCTATATACCTGTAAGAGAGAAAGAAAGAGAGAAATATGAACATCTGTACATATCTTTCACTTTTATAGAATACATATTTTTACATTTATTTATTAGTGTCACAAGTAGGCTTATATTAACACAGCAATTAAGTTACTGTGAAAATCCTCTAGTCACCACACTCAAGCACCTGTTCAGGTACACTGAGGGAGAATTTAGCATGGACAATGGACCTAACCAGCATGTCTTTCGGACTGTGGGAGGAAACCAGAGCACCCGGAGGAAACTCACGCAGACACGGGGAGAACGTGCAAAGGCCGCACTGTCACCTGAGCTCAGAATTGAACCTGGATCCCTCGCGCTGTGAGGCAGCAGTGCTAACCACTGTGCCACCGTGCCGCTGTGGGTATTCCCCCTGATGTAACTATTTTAGCGCTTAAAATAACTGAAATCCAAGCATTTATCGAAACAAATTCACTTCCAGGTTTCTTTCCAATCAGAGGGAAAAGCACAGAGACCTCAGAAACTCTGTTACACTTCGCTGAAAAAGTTACAGTGACAGGAACATACATAAGAACATGTGTTAGGAAGTTTTACACATGACCATTACTCTCTGCATCCTATTATTCTGCCAATTTTGTATCTTCATTGCTACTGTCCCGTTTAAGAGCAGTAACCTTTCTCACTAGTACAGACTCAATGGACTGAATGGCCTCCTTCTGTACTGTAGGGATTCTATGATTCTATGATTCTATGATTCTGGCATTGTATTGAATGCCTTTTGAAAATCCATGAACACCACGTCAACCTCATTATCTTCATTGACCCTTTCTGTTACCTCTTCAAAAAACTCCAGCCAATTAGTTAAACACGATTTCATCTTTAGAAATCCATACTGGCTCTTCCGACTCAACCCACGTCTTTCCGTGTGGCTGCTAATTCTATCCCGAAGAATTGTTCCTGAAAGCCTGCCCACCACTGATGTTAAACTGACGGCTCTGTAGTTACAACCTTTATTGAACAAGGGCCTAAAATTGCAATTCTGCAGTCCTCTGGCACCTCCCCAAGTCTAGAGAATATTATGGTGAGTATCTCTGCAGTTTCCATTCGCACTTCCTTCAATATCCTTGGATAATTCTCTGTTCTTTCATTCTGTGCTGGGTGAATTTTAACATCAACCTGAACAAACTCGGGCTTTCAGTTTAATAGCACTGCTGTCTCACAGCGCCAGAGACCCGGGTTCAATTCCAGCCTTGGGTGTCTGTCTGGATGGAGTTTGCACATTCTCCCTGTGTCTGCGTGGATTTCCTCCGGGTGCTCCGGTTTCCTCCCACACTCTAAAGATGTGCGGGTTAGGTTGATTGGCCATGCCAAATTGCTCCTTAGTGTCAGGGGGTTTAGCAGGGTAAATATGGTGGGTTACAGAGGTGGGGCCTATGTGGAATTGTACTTGGTGCAGGTTCAATGGGCCAACTGGCCTCTTCCTGCACTGTAAGGATTCTATGATCTCATTGACATCTCCAACAATGGAACGTTGTATTGGAGTCTTACTTACTCAGGCCTTGGCCTGGGGCTTGAACTGACAGCTTCAGAATCAGAAACAATCAGGAGTTACACTATGAGGAGCCTTTGTGTCAATTACAATGGGTTACAGGTTCAAGGGCAGAAGGGGAACATTAAAGGGAGATGTGTGGGGGAAGGTTTTCATGCAGAGAGTGGTGGGTGCCTGGAACAAGCTGCCAAAGGAGGTGGTGAAAGCAGCAACATTTAAGAGGCATCTGGATGGGTACATGAATAGGGAGGGATTGGAGGGATACGACTGAATAAGGGCAGAAGGGTTTTTTTAAAGTTAAGTTAGGGCATCATGATTGGCACGGGTTGGAGGGCCGAAGGGCCTGTTCCTGTGCTGTACTTTTCTTTGCTCTCTTTGTTCTTTGTTTTGGTAAACAGAAATGGCCGCTGTGTCTGGTTAAGGGTTGTTTGGTTCCGGTTGTCCACGGAAAGCCTCGGAAATGATGTTGACACCACTCGTGCTGTTTCTGTGGAGTTCTCTCAGTTTGTCTGTCAAAGTTATGGCAGAGGGTCATGTAACAACCTCCCCTGCCCTCACCCAAACTGGTCTTGCACTGGGATACAGTTAGCGGTGGTGCTACCACAACTCGATGCTTTAATTTGAACAATAAGGGCATCCCAGGGGAGCGTGATCTGGAGACCATGTAAGTCAGACCAGGCAAGGGCAGCAGCTTGCTTTCTCTGAAGCATATTTTTTTTTAACAAGCTTTTCACGGTGCCAGATCACATGTTATGAGGTTTAATCCATTTGATTTGACAGCTCAGTGTGATGTGACTTGATCTCAGTAATCTCTGTGTTGTTGAGTCCAATGTCACAACTATTCTTCACAAATTACAAAATACTGTGGCCCATTTTCACATCCCTTCACCTCCTATAACCCATTCTAATCTCTCAGTTATAAAACTGGACACTGTTTGTTATTGTGATGCACAGTTTGGAAGAAATATAAAGGGTGACATGGTGGCACAGTGGTTAGTGCTGCTGCCTCATAGCACCAGTGACCAGGGTTCGATACTGGCCTTGGGTCACTGTCTGTGTGGAGTTTGCATGTTCTTTGCATGGGTTTCCTCCGGGTGCTCTGGTTTCCTCCCACAGTCCAAAGATACGTAGGTTAGGTGGATTGGCCATGCTATTTTCATAGAATCATAGAATCCCTACAGTGCAGAAGGAGGCCATTCAGCCCAGTGAGTCTGCACCCACCCAGGCCCTATCCCCATAACTCCATACATTTACCCTAGCTAGCCCCCTTGACACTAAGGGGCAATTTAGTATGGCCAATCCACCTCACTCGCACATCTTTGGACTGTGGGAGGAAACCAGGGCGCCCGGAGGAAACCCACGCAGACACGGGGAGAACGTGCAAATTCCACACAGACAGTGACCCAAGTGGGAATCGAACCCTGGTCCCTGGCGCTGTGAGGCAGCAGTGCCACTGTGCCACCGTGCTGCCCCTTAGTGTCCAAAGATGTGTACATTGGATGGATTGACCATTGTAAATGCATAGGATTACGGTAATGGGACGGGGAGAGGGGCGTGGGTCTGGGTGAGATGCTCTTTTGGAAAGTCAGTGCAGTCTCAATGGGCCAAATGGCCTCCTTCTGCACTGCAGGGATTCTAGGGATTCTCTGTGCCTTCCAAAATGACTCCGAAATCCGAACTAAAAATACTTTGACATTTACAATTGTGCAGAGAAAGGACCCAACAACACGTCAAGCACATTCTTCCAAGGCACCATTTTAAGGAGAAATCGGAGGCATTTTAGATCACAGAGCTTTGATCCTACTGGATAATACTTGGCCATGTTTGACCTCTGACATAGCTAATAGCAATGATTTACCTCAGGGAGGATGTGGTTTGTGCTCGGAATACTGGAAATGTCTTGTTAACCTTTTACAGGACAGGACTTTATTCCCTAGACACCCGGGGTATGCCTTGAAGAAATGCCGGGCCAGTTTTGTTCTTTTGTGACTACATTTCGTGGTAAAATGTGCCTGATGCAAACAGAGATACCAAGTCTCGGCCCAATAGATTTTCACTCGGGCATGGTGACCTGTTTCTAAGTCAGTGCGGTGTATACAAAGCAGCACAAATATACATAAACACATTCTGGTTTTATTTCAAATATATGAGGTGGAGTTTACAGAAATATCAGCGATTTGAGAAGATTCATTAGTAATGAAAATCTACTGGCAATGAGATCAATGCCAGAATTCACCATCTGTGCCACAACTGTGTCTCGGTGGGTTGGATGCATTAAACAACCACTAATTAGCAATTGCAATTTTTATCCGTTAAGTTGTGGGTGTAAATAGTGATTATGTTTGCTTGCTGTGTAGGCAAGTCCACATTTACTGTCATTACAGTGATTATATATCCAAGAGCATTCAAATCGCTCACAATGTGGGATGGTCAGAGCAGGGACAGGTGCACCTTCCAGGAAACAGCTGCAATTTTACCACAATCTGGCAATTTGCG
Source organism: Mustelus asterias (assembly GCF_964213995.1). NCBI lineage: Eukaryota > Metazoa > Chordata > Chondrichthyes > Carcharhiniformes > Triakidae > Mustelus > Mustelus asterias. The sequence continues at coordinate 34,781,092 of NC_135824.1, read as the reverse complement.
TGATCATTTTCCGCTTTCTCAGAAGTCACCAAGGTTCACTGAATTCAGTTTTACAACTTGCCATGTTGGGATTTGAACCCAGATCTCGATTTCAACCTCATTTGTCCCAGCATGTCGAGGCTGAATGCCGAGTTTGGCTCCCACGCCATTTTATTATGACCCCAATGGGGAGTTGATTAGGTGGGGTGAGAGATGACCAGGTTTCCTCCAATCTGTCTTGGTCACAATCAAGGAGCTAGACTCAACTCAAAATCACACCAATATCACAGCCTTAGAACAAAAAACTTTAGCAACAGCAACTTTCATCTTTAACGCAGAAAAAACATCTCAAGGTGGTTCGCAGGTGTTACCAAATTAAATTTGACAGCAAGCCACATCAGGACAGGTGGCTGAAATCATGATCAAAGTGTTGGTTATAAGGAACATCTTTATGGTAAAGAGTGAGACACTGAGGTGGGGAGATTTAGAGAGGGTATTCGAGAGTTTAGGACCCGGGCAGTTGAAGCCAAGCCCACCTCTAGGCATAGTGATGAAAATTGGGATTGTGCAAGAGGCCGGAGTTGGAGGAACTCAGAGCTGACAGAGTGTAGGGTTGGGGAAGTTTTCAATTCCTCCTATCAGTTTCCACCAATGCCACCTGTCAACACTTCAAATGAGCTAATTTGTGGATGTGACTGATAAATGATCCCTCCTCATCCTTCTTAAACTGTCTGCACCTTTGGCATGGCTGATCATTCCATCCTCTCCGCCATCATCCAGTTGGGGAGCATTGCACTCACTCGGTTCCACTCTTATCTGCCCAGTTGTAGCCAGAGAATCACTTGAAGTGGCTTCTCTTCCCATTCCTGCACCATTAACTCTGGAGTCCTCAAAGGATCAATCCTCGGTCCCTTCCAAAACTTTCAGAGCGTCATCCAACACCCTAGTGATATTATCGCTAGGCTATTAATCCAGAAACTCAGCTAATGTTCTGGGGACCCGGGTTCGAATCCCGCCACGGCAGATGGTGGAATTTGAATTCAATAAAAAATATCTGGAATTAAGAATCTACTGATGACCATTGTCGATTGTCGGAAAAATCCATCTGGTTCACTAATGTCCTTTAGGGAAGGAAATCTGCCGTCCTTACCCGGTCTGGCCTACATGTGACTCCAGAGCCACAGCAATGTGGTTGACTCTCAGCTGCCCTCTGAAATGGCCTAGCAAGCCACTCAGTTCAAGGGCATTAGGAATGGGCAATAAATGCTGGCCCAGCCAGCGACGCCCATGTCCCACGAATGAATAAAAAATGAAACATGTCAGTTGAAAACGTCCAGCACCACCTCCCACAACTCCTCCACTATCTCTGATTTGTCACACTTGTCCGACACCAAGTTCTTGATGAGGAGAACTTTCCGCTCACTAAATATCGGGAAGACCAATGCCAACATCTTCAGTTCCCACCACAAACTTTGTTCCCTGGCGTCCAACCCTATCTCTCTCCCTGGCAACTAGTTGAGGCTGAATCCTGACCATTTGTAACCTTAGGGTCCAATCTGACCCCAAGAGGAGCAACTGACCACATATCCTGATGATACTCAAGGCCGCCTATTTCCCCCTCCATAACATTGCTCAATTATGGCTCTGCCTTACAATATCGGCAGAAAGCCTCATCCGGGCTTTGAAACCTATAGATTTAACCAACCCAGTGCTCTCCTGACCTCCTGTCTTCCACCTTCTACTGGAGCTCAGCCTATATCGTAACTCACACCAATTCCTGTTTACCCCCTGGTTGTCTAGGTCCTAGCTGGGCAACTTCTCTCAGTTTTAAAGTTCTCATCCTTATTTTCAATTCCCTCCATATCCACACCCCAGCCCATCTCCATAACATCCTCCAGTCCTAACACTCCCTGAGGAATCTACAGTCTTGATCATTTGTGCATCTTGAATTTTCATTGCTTCTCCGCTAGTGTCTAGGGGCGGCACGGTACCACAGTGGTTAGCACTGCTGCTTCACAGCTCCAGGGTCCCGGGTTTGATTCCCGGCTCGGGTCACTGTCTGTGTGGAGTTTGCACATTCTCCTCGTGTCTGCGTGGGTTTCCTCCGGGTGCTCCGGTTTCCTCCCACAGTCCAAAGATGTGCGGGTTAGGTTGATTGGCTCGGTTAAAAATTGCCCCTTAGTGTCCTGGGATGTGTACGTTAGAGGGTTTAGCGGGTAAATATGTGGGGGTAGGGCCTGGGTGGGATTGTGGTCGGTGCAGACTCGATGGGCCGAATGGCCTCCTTCTGCACTGTAGGGTTTCTATGATTTCTAGTGTCTGTGCTTTCAGCTAACTAGGCCCTAAACTCTGGAAGTTGCTCTCTAACCTCTCCACCTCTTGACTTCCCTCTCCTCCTTTAAGACTCTCCTTTAAAACTTTGATTAATCTTTCGGTCATCTGCCCAAATCTCTTCTGAGATGATTTGGTGATGACACTCTGAAGCACCCTGAGGTGTTTACCAATATATAGACACAACTTGTCATCACCACGGAGATGAGCAGGGACAAGGCCACGGAGGCATTCAAAAACATGGATGTGAACGTTTAAATTGAGGCTTTCTTTGAGCACTGTCTTCCCTCTGAACTCTGCCCACTGGTCAATCTTCTGGCCTGCAATTGACTCAAGTCCCATTCCATGGTTGTCTCTTAACTGGCTCTTTCTAGATGCTTCAAGAGGAAGGTCAACTGTCACCTTTTCGGGGCCATGAGGTGGGAATGCCGGCATTACATTGGGGAGGGGCACAGTAAGAAGTCTCACAACACCAAGTTAAAGTCCAACAGGTCTATTTGGAATCACGAGCTTTCAGAACGCTGCTCCTTCCTCAGGTGATCTGAAAGCTCGTGATTCCAAATAAACCCGTTGGACTTTAACCTGGTGTTGTGAGACTTCTTACTGTACCTACCCCAGTCCAACGCCGCCATCTCCACATTGCAATCACGAGCTTTCAGAGCGCTGCTCCTTCTTCAGTTGAGGTGATTTGACTCACCTGATGAAGGAGCAGCACTCCAAAAGCTCATGATTCCAAATAAACCTGTTGGACTTTAACCTGGTGCGAGGCTGCTTACTGTACCTTCACAGGGCAACTAAGGATGGGCAGTGAATACCAAACTTGCCAACGATGCCCACACCTTGGGAGTGGGAGAACTGTCAAGACGCCCTCAGGAAGTCCAGAAGCTCATTAAACGAGAGGACACCTGTTGGAAGCCAGCAAAAAAAAAGCAAGTTCACGAGACTATCAGTGATATATAATTCATATCAATTCCATCTTTCATTTACATGTTTCCCTGATGCTTTAATGAATGGAAATGGCTAATTTTGGAGGAGGTCAGATATCAAATGGTGTCATGAATAATATATGTCTGAATGGAAGGGGAGGGATCAATGTGCTGATGTATGGCTTTGAGGGACATTAACCTTGCGACTACCATCCAATATCCTTCCTTTCTTCAGACAGCTCAAGGTGGTAAGTACACTTTCCTATTGCTTCCATTTGATTATTTGAATAGCAAATTGTCTAAAATGTTGACCCCAGAAACTGTTGTAACCAGTCGCGAAACTAGAGATTAAATTAACCCAGCTGATATCCTTCTGCTGAACTTTCAGCAAATAAATATCTTGCTGCAGTGATGGGGATTCTGCGACTGCTGACTCGATAACAGTGTGACCAGCTGGATGGTCTGATCGGGCTGCCTTGGGAGCAAGGAAGGAGGATAGAGCAGGAGCAGATGGATTAAGGGGAAGGGGCTGGAGGACATTGCAGGAGTTCCTTGCCACTGTGAGAACCACTCCGTTATGAACCTTACTGAGGAACAATGCATGGGGTACCTCTGTTTCATAACGGAGGTTGGTCCTGGGCTATGTCACTTGACGCAGCCACAACGCGAGGTCTTGCCCTGGGGCCTGGGCCTCTGCTTGGCAAAGTCACCGTGGCTCTGAAACCTAATGCCATGGCTTTGCTTCCAGTTGCAGCAGCTGTGTTTGCAGCGACACCTCCCAGCCTGCAGTCCACCTGGGAGGTCACCCAGTCTTTCTGAAGTAGGAGGAACATCTCCACCTGGTTCCCAGTGGACAGAGCAGTGCCAAATGAGGGAGCACTCCACCCTGCCAGCATTGTTGGTTAGCTCAGGGTCTAAGGTGCTGTATCGCGCACCCACATTGTCTTTAATGTTCCCCAGTCACCAGCCTGGCATCCTTATCCATTGAAAGCGATTCATTCCACACTTTTAAGTCACTTCATAACCACAGGCAGCAGCCTATTATGTGAATCTGTAGCCAGCCTATTGGCAATGTTAATGACCGGTTCATCCTGTGCGAGCCCTCTGTGCCACTTTTGTTCCAACCAAGGCACCAGGTCAAAGGCTGGTTACTGGGAAGCAAGGAATTTCACCTCCAGACTTGGATCGGACATTCTCTCTTCCACCTTCTTCCGTCGGGAAAAAGATACAAAAGTCTGAGGTCACGTACCAACCGACTCAAGAACAGCTTCTTCCCTGCTACTGTCAGACTTTTGAATGGACCTACCTCGCATTAAGTTGATCTTTCTCTACACCCTAGCTATGACTGTAACACTACATTCTGCACCCTCTCCTTCTCTATGAACGGTATGCTTTGTCTGTATAGCACGCACGAAACAATACTTTTCACTGTATGCTAATACATGTGACAATAATAAATCAAATCAAATCAAAATCATGACTCGTGTATGGGGCTGATCTACAAACAGGCATGCAGTCAAAACATGGGGAATGCTGGCTAATTCAAGCCTGAATCATCAGAAGAAGGTTTTAGCATGAATATAACCTGCTGCCTGGAACCATGGCAACAGGCGTGTGCAGTGAATGTGCACAGCCATTTTCGGTGTATTTTAGACAGTTAAGTGCTGCGCCAAGGAAGATGTCGAAGGTTTTTTCCTGGCTTGCTTTCACCTGTCCTACACCATTGATGGAAACAGGCAAGTCCTCTTGATCAGTCATAGAAACACTATGGTGCAGAAGGAGGCCATTCAGCCCATTGAGTCTGCACTGACTACGATCCCACCTCAGCCATATCTCCCTAACCCCGCACATTTACCCCGCTAATCCCTCTAACCTACACATCCCAGGCACTAAGGGGCAATTTAGCATGGCCAATGCACCTAACCCGCACATCTTTGGACTGTGGGAGGAAACGGGAGCACCTGGAGGAAACCCACGCATCACGGGGAGAACATGCAGACACCATACAGACAGTGACCCAATCCGGGAATTGAACCCAGGTCCCTAGAGCTGTGAGGCAGCAATGCTAACCGCTGTGCCACCGTGCCACCCCCAAACAATTGTTTCCTGGTCATCATTAGGGTTTTAATTATTGAGTTCAAATTTCACCATCTAATGGCAGGATTTGAACCCAAGTCCCTAAATCTTGTTCTGGGTCTCTGATTTACTAGTCCAGTGACAATACCGCTGCCTATCCCTGGTTGGGTGCTGCTAATCTATCATTCATGATTTCCGAGTAAGCGGATGCCAATATTCCAAATGACTATTCTCTGGAAGTCTCAATGAACTTCAGCTGGCGCTGATGTTCCCTATCGCGTGTTTTGACAACATGTTTGTGCGGTACCCGAAGCTAGGATGAGCTGTGTGAGATTAGGCCCAATTTTTCATGGCGCGACAATCACCATCTGAATGACAATCAGCTCCGTTTTCATTTACTTCAGTCTGGAGCTGCACATTTCCCGCCCGCACCTCCCAGCCGGGCCTGCTGAGAAACGTACAGCGCTGCTGCCCCTGGAGTCCCTTCAGTGTACTGCAGGATCACCGCGGGAGGTGAAACCACACTCCCTTGTTGCCACACGGGCTGCCACAAACCAGGTAAACTGAATTTATTCCATTCATTCAGGGATGTGGGTGTCGCTGGCTGGGCCAGCATTCATTGCCTATCCCTGGTTGCCCTCGAACTGAGTGGATTGCCAGGCCATTTTTTTAAAACTGAAGTTCAGGGGAGTTTTGGCTGGCTGTGTCAATCATTTTTATTATCATGGACTCATGATCATCGAGGCAGGTGGTACAGGATTATTTGCCATCCTTATTGCCAGCAGCAGTTCTGCCCAAGAATATCAAACATTTGGTGCAGAGAGTGGCATGTGTTTCAGGCATGTTATAATTTAACATGTGGGATGCCCCATGCCCACTTTGCACAGTCAGTAGCCGCACTGCTGAAATCATTTGCCCATCTTTTAAACAACCTGGATAAATGACGCATATTAAGCTGCATGAATATGTAACTCAGCCACTTCTTCAGCAGCTGGTAAATTATCGACAATTTTTATAAATCCTTCCTGAGAAGTCAGGACGAATATTTATTTTCCAATTCCACGAGTCCTTCTCTCCTGTTCGCTCCAACGGCCCAACAGGGCGTGTGTGTGTGTATGTGTGTGTGTATGTGTGTCTGTATGTGTGTGTGTGTGTGTGTGTCTGTGTGTGCATGTGTGAGGGTTGTTGCCAGCGATGCAGTGACCTGAATATGATGGCGGTTTTGCCAGTGAGGTGCCCGGGAACCACAGCTCACAAGTCCAATTAGAATGAGGTCCAAAATCCAATAGCAATAAGGCCGCGGGCCTACTCGTTCTGGAGCAGTTTCCTGGGCCCAGACGCTGTGCAAGCTCTACCCTCCTGACGTTTTTGAAACTTTTCGCCAGCCCATCATTCAGCCAAAATTAGGTTTGAAGCTCAGTCACCCGGTAAATTGGATACCTTTCGTATCAGGCAATTAGATGATGAAGCGCATGTTTATAAGGCACCTCCACACCCTGCCTGCCTGTCGCACAGACAGACGCTGAATGTGTCAACTCACTCTCAGCACCATTTCCAGGATTCAAGGGCAGCTTGAAAAATCTGTGAATGTTGTATTTTGAATTCAAGCTGTGAGCTAAGAAGCTGATTGTGCCTGATGGCTCAGGGTCATTTTAAACTGTGGCACAATGTCTTCACAATAGGTCTGTGTATGACAGACAAATGTGCAGCATCTGTTCCAGTCTGCTCGACTCACTTTATAGTCAGTTTAAGATGCTCCTTCATTCAAAAGATCTACATGATCTCATTGAGAGCTGCTTCATTATTTGCCACCCCTTCATGAATTAATCTGCTCACAAATCACAAGCTAACCACGTCCAGTGGGGGTGGCAAACAGGGAGAGAAATGAAGTGTGCGCAGGGAGCTTTTTTGCGTCTCAGTGTTACATGACGGCGGGTCTCCTGTGTGAACATATGTCGGGGCCAACGTGATTCATTTAATGTGAGGAACAGTGGCTTGACACTGATGAGCTTCTCTGCGGAAAGGCTGACGTGGCCCCAGGACTCCTCAGCACTGCTGTCACTCAGCTGTAGCAGGAGGTGATCCAAGCTGATTGACTGTCATTGCCCACAGCAGAAGCACTTAATGGAAGTCGCCAGATAGTTTGCATCCTGGATGATACTTCCCTGGTGGAAGCATATGTCACCACAGGCCGGAGAGAAACAACAGTGTTCATCTTCAAGATTCTCTCGAATTAACTGTCCAACAGCTTGTCATTAACCTTTGCATTTACTCCATTTTTTATGTGTGTCTTCACAGATTTCTTTTCCCCCCACTTTGGGGAGTAATGCAGAGATGATGATATGATTCTCAGACTAATTATCATCATCGTGAACTCTCCTCCCATGGCCAACAAGTCCTGACGTGGGACTTGGACTTGGAGCCTCTGGCCCAAAAAGATATGGATGCTACCACTAAGCACGGTGGCACAGTGGGTAACACTGCTGCCTCACAGCGCCAGGGACCCGGGTTCAATTCCCAGCTTGGGTCACTGTCTGTATAGGGTTTGCACATTCTCCCCGTGTCTGCGTGGGTTTCCTCCAGGTGCTCCGGTTTCCTCCCACATTCCAAAGATGTACGGATTAGGTGGATTGGCCATGCTAAATTGCCTCTTCGTGTCAGGGGGGGTGGCTAGCTAGGGTAAATGCATGGGGTTATGGAGATAGGGCCTGGGTGGGATTGTATTTGGTGCAGACTCGATGGGCTGAATGGCCTCCTGCACTGTAGGGATTCTATGAGACAAGGGCTGGAACTCCCCAGCCTTCTACATCATGCCATCGCTGCCAGCAGGAACGGAGAATTTGGCGCTCAGCCAAATCTCCATTCGCTGCAGCGGAACTGGAGAATCCCAGCGCGAGCAAGGTCGGAGAATTCCGGCCAAACCTCCTGGCTTTTATTTACGAATGGCAACAGCAACAGCTTGCATTTGTATGTAGCCTGATCATAAGAAAACATCCCAAGGCTCTTCCCTGGCCTGCTGTCAAACAAAATTTGACAGTGAGCCACACACATGGTATTAGTTAGTACAGATAATCAAAGGTTTGATTAAGATGAGAGAGAGGTGGAGTGAATTAGAGATCTTAGAATTCAGGTAGCCGAAGGCCTGACGACCAATGGCAGAGAGGTGAAGTTAGAGGAAAGGCGAGGGAGCAGAATGAGAGGAGTACAGAGAGTTGGAAGTTGGATGAAGTTACAGAGATAGAGAGGGGTAAGGATGTGGTGAGGTTTGAAAACAAGGCTGAGAACTTTAAAACTGAGACATTGACTGACTGGGACCCAGTGTAGGTCAGTGAGCATAGGGGTGATGAGTGAGTGGGACTTGGTGTGAGGAAGAACATGTTTGAGATCAATTTAAAGAGGATATAAGATGAGGGACATGTCAGGAGAGCATTAGAGTAGTGGGGTTTATAGATAACATAGGCACAACTGAGAGTTTCAGCAGAATGTACTGAGGAAGAGACAGAACTGTGGAATGTTATGGAGATGGAAGTGAGCAGTTGTGGTGATAGAGTGAATAGGTCCAAGCTCAACCGGAGAATGGTCATTAACCCTTGCATTTATCAACAGCTGATTGGTTAGGCAGCATCATCTTTGTCAATCATCTCTTGGCAAAGGTCATAGTTAAACAGCGTTCCTGGTTGGAATTCTCCAGCCATTCACTCCCCGTTGTCACTGCCAGCGAGGATGGGGAATTTGTCATAAAGCTAAATCTCCGTTCCCTGCAGTGGGACCAGAGAATTCCGCTGGCGTGATTGGCCAGAGAATTTCGGCCCATATTTCCAGCTATGAAGAGAGTCTGAAATGATTGCGGGCCCCATTTCAATATTGAATTCTGGCTCCTGCCTATATTTTCGGAACACTTCAGCAGTAGAGGGCATTCAGCCTCTGATCTTTGGGTAAGCGTTCTCCAAGGCGGCCTTCACGACACACGACAACGCAGAATCGCTGGGCAGAAACTGATAGCCAAGTTCTGCATACATGAGGACGGCCTCAACCGGGATCTTGGGTTCATGTCACACTATCTGTAGCCCCCATGATTTGCCTGGCCTTGCAAAATCTCACTAACTGTCCTGGCTGGAGACAATAGACATCTCTTTAACCTGTGCTTAACCCTCTCTCCACTCACATTGTCTGTACATTTAAGACTTGGTTACCTGAAAAGACTCGCATTCCAACCATTATCTTGAGTTTGTGTCTATATGTGAACACAACTCCCACTCACCTGATGAAGGGGCAGTGCTCCGAAATCTTCTGCTACCAAATAAACCTGTTGGACTTTAACCTGGTGTGAGACTTCTTATTCTATTTTTGGAGCCATTCGTGAAATTGGTTCAATGTGTTAAAGGGAAAACAGGATGCTGAGGAAGAGCTGTGTTCTTTCATTACCTCAAATGTAGAGCCAGGAATGGCAGGTAACCTCTTCCCATCTCCAAATTGCAGCGATGGTGACTACCAACCTGCATCGGCTACTCAACTACAAGTGTACATTGTCTTAAACTGATGTGACTACAACAGGCTGGCCTACATGTGAATCTGAATGAGTGCTATGTCCACTGCTTGTAATTCAAGCACTTTGCTGATTTACTCCATCTGCAGCCAAGCCTCCTACCCTGGCGACTAATCCATGAGAGGATCTTAATGGCCTCGAGAGGGAATATTCGTAATCCTTCGTTAGAAAGTGCGGGTTTCAACCACAGCTCCGGACAGCACAGGTGCACGGAGCTGAGCATTCTGGCTCTGCATTAGCCAAGTGCCAAACTCCCTGTCCTCGCTTGCAGCAGCAACGGGACATGAACGGCAGGAGAATTCCAGCCAGGAACACTGTTTAACTCCAACCTTTGCCAAGAGATGATTGACAAAAATGGTGCTGTCTAACCAATGAGCTGTTGATAAATGCAAGGATTAATGACCATTCTCCATTCTCTGCCTCTGCACTGCAGATTGATTTCCGGTGAGTATATTTGAGCCTCCCTTTATTACATAGAGTCTAGTAGTTCATAAGACACTCCAGCTTGTACAAGACTTCAACTATTTGCGGTATGAAGATGACAACTGCCTGGCTGAGCTAGATTGTTTTCAATCTCAGTGTTGTCGTTATTCACCCTGCTATGAGCTTCCAACAACATATTTGCTCCAACATCAAGCCAGTCCACCTCACCTCTGTAACATCTCCCACCCTGCCTCATGTCACCTGCTGCTGGAAGTTTCATCCATGACTTTGGGCTGGATTCTCCAGCCTACAGCTGGGGCTCTCCCGTCCCGCTGTAGTGAATGGAGATTTTGCTGAATGGACGGAGATTTCCGACTTTTGTTACAATTATCAGTCTTTATTGTTCTAATATTTGTCCAATTGGCCTCCCTCCTTCCACCCTCCTCAAACTTGTGTTGATTCAAAATTCCATTGCCCACTTGATTAGCCACTTGATTGGCACCCCTTCCCCAAACATTCACTCCCTCCACGACCAATGCACAGTCGCAGCAGTGTGTACCATCTACAAGATGCACTGAAGGAACTCACCAAGGTTCTTTAGCAGCACTTTTCAAGTCCATGGCCTTTATCATCTAGAAGGACAGGAGCAGCAGACACATGGGGACACCACCACCTGGAGGTTCCCCTCCATCCCGACTTGGAAATGTATCACCATTCCTTCACCGTCACTGGGCCAAAATTCTGGAACTCCCTCCGTAACAGCCTTGTCGCTGTACGTACACCACATGGACTGCAGTGGTTCAAGAAGGCGGCTCACAAGGTATGGGCAATAAATGCTGATCTTGCCAATATTTTTTTAATTGATTCATGAGGGGAGGTGGATATTGTTGGTTAGTCCAGCATTGCCCATCCCTAATTATCCTTGAACTGAGTAGCATTTGCTGTGGGTCTGGCGTCACATGTAGGCCAGACCAGGGAAGGGCAGCAGATTTCCTTCTCTACAGGACATTAGTGAACCTGATGGGTTTTACGACAATGAACAATGGTCATGATTAGACTTATAATTGCAGATTTGAAGCTAAGTATCCAGAGCATTACCCTGGGTCTCTGGATTACTAGTCCAGTGACAATACCACTACACCACTGCCTCCCTGTAATGAGACCCCACATCCTCTCAATGAATAAAAAAAATTCTAATTCACATTAATTTTGATTCAGCTTTCACCCCTATGCTCACTGACCTATGCTGGTCATGCCTCAATTTTGAAGTTCTCATCCTTGTTCTCAAACCCTTTCCATGGCCTCCCCACTCCCTGTCTCCATAACCTCCTCCAGTCCAACAGCTCTCTAAGACCTTCGCACTTGTCCAATTCTGATCTCATGTATAAGTCACTTCATGATTGGCTGTCATTCTTTCTCCTGCCTAGGCCCTAAATTCTGGAATTTCCTCCCTAAACCTTTCCGTTTCCCAACATTTCATTTGTCCTTTAAAATATTTCTTAAAATCAACCTTTTTGACCAAGCTTAGGTTCACGAGAATGATCCCAGGAATGAAAAGCTTGACATATGAGAAGCGTTTGAGGGTTCTGGGTCAATACCTGATGGAGTTTAGAAGGATGAGGAGGGATTTCATTGAAACTTATAGAATAATGAAAGGCTTGGATAGAGTGGTTGTGGGGAAGATGTTTCCATTAGTCGGAGAGATTTGGATCCGAGGGCACAGCCTCAGAGTAAAGGGACGATCCTTTAGAACCGAGATGAGGAGGAATTTCTTCAGCCAGAGGGTGGTGAATCTATGGAATTCATTGCCACAGAAGGCTGTGGAGGCCAGGTCATTGAGTGTGTTTAAGACAGAGATGGATAGGTTCTTGATTGGTAAGGGAATCAAAGGTTACGGGGAAAAGGCGGGAGAATGTGGTTGAGGAACTTATCAGCCATGATTGAATAATGGAGCCTACTCAATGGGCCAAATGGCCTATTTCTGCTCCTATACCTTATCGTCTTATGGTCTTTTGGTTATCTGTTCTAATATTTCCTTAGTGACAAGCTGTTCCATAAAGCCCCCTTGAAGCTGAGGATATTTTGATACATTAAAGGTGCTATATAAATGCAAAGTTTTCCTGTTGCTGCTTGTGGCCACGCAATCACGTGTTGTTAACCTCTGTGGATCTTTCTGTCATTCAATGTTGTTCTTCAGGGGAAGACTGTGAAGATCAGATTACAAACGCAAGCTCCTGAGTTCAGATCTAATTGTGTCGCCTTCAAAGACAGAAATATCAAAAGATGTCGGTACAAATGAACAAGTTTCTCTATAATATTTTCCTCCCCGTGTTTAGATGAGTGACAGGCTCCACATTGATTTTTGTATCTCAATGTCAAACGGAGCGAAGAAATATCACAGCACGGGAGGGTGTCTTGGGAGATGAAAATGCCAGAACAGGATAACTGGCCTATTTTCTGTTCAAAATAGGTCAGCCTTTGTACGGCTCACACAATTATTTCCTACACATCAGGTTAGTGAGTGAACTGAATCTCTCAGATTTAAACTGATGGGATCTTTCAGAAATACAATTGGCATTATGTACTGGGGTAGTGTCAATGTTTAGTATTTAATAACCCCATCAAAAATCCAAAGTCAGCTTTATCCTTTCGATTATCCCACGCTGTGTGTTTCTGTACCATATCTTATTTCTCCAACCTCACTTTATCGCCCGAATCTTGCGGCTGTTTACACCGGTGGGATCTTCTGGTCCAGCCGATGGCACACTCCCGCCACGGGTTTTCCGGTGGCGAGGGGTACCTTCAATGGGAAACCTCGTTGTCAATATCCCACTGCCCCCGCCAAACACCTAGTGGAGTGGGGTGGGTTTGGGGGTGGCGGGGGGAGGGAGGGGGGCGGGAGGCGGGATGCGGTGGTGGGGGGAGATAATCTCACCCATTAGTTCATGTTTGTTATGTACAGAATACAAACTGTCCAGTTGTTGCCACCAGTGGGATCTTCCTGTCCTGCCAACAGCGGCCATCAATGTACGGGGCGAGCAAGTAAAATCACAGCCTACATAAGAACATGAGAACTAGGAGCAGGAGTAGGCCATCTGGCCCCTCGAGCCTGCTCCGCCATTCAATAAGATCATGGCTGATCTTTTTGTGGACTCAGCTCCACTTACCCACCCACTCACCATAACCTTTAATTCCCTTACTGTTCAAAAATTTATTTCTTCTTGCCTTAAAAACATTCAATGAGGTAGCTTCAACTGCTTCACTGGGCAGCGAATTCCACAGATTCACAACCCTTTGTGTGAAGAGGTTCTTCCTCAACTCAGTCTTAAATCTGCTTCCCTTTATTTTGAGGCCATGCCCCCTAGTTCTAGTTTCACCTGCCAGTGGAAAACAACTTCCCTGTTTCTATTTTATCTATTCCCTTCATAATCTTATATGTTTCTATAAGATCTCCCCTCATTCTTCTGAATTTCAATGAGTATAGCCCCAGTCTACTCAGTCTCTCCCCATAAGCCAAGCCTCTCGACTGCAGAATCAACCTAGCTCACTGACCTCCCTGTCATTGAATCTCCCATGTCGTCTAAATTATCACAACACCAGGTTAAAGTCCAACAGGTATATTTGGTGGCACGAACTTTCGGGCCCCACTCATCAGGTGACACTCAGGTGACAGCTCATGCTGCCAAATAAACCTGTTGGACTTTAACCTGGTGTTGTGAGACTTCTTACTGTGCCCTTAGTGTACAAGATTATGAAGGGTATAGATAGGGTGAACAGTGGGAAGCTTTTTCCCAGGTCGGAGGTGACGATCACGAGGGGTCACGGGCTCAAGCTGAGAGGGGCGAAGTATAACTCGGATATCAGAGGGACGTTTTTTACACAGAGGGTGGTGGGGGCCTGGAATGCGCTGCCAAGTAGGGTGGTGGAGGCAGGCACGCTGACATAGTTTAAGACTTACCTGGATAGTCACATGAGCAGCCTGGGAATGGAGGGATACAAACGATTGGTCTAGTTGGACCAAGGAGCGGCACAGGCTTGGAGGGCCGAAGGGCCTGTTTCCTGTGCTGTACTGTTCTTTGTTCTTTGTTCTTTGCCCACCCTAGTCCAAAATCGGCATTTCCATATCACGTCTGAATTATCGCAGAACTTCACGTTCCATTTTGGTTCCACCTCAAACCGCCCCACCCCTCCCCCACCCCAAATTTCACCTGTTTAAAACCTATCACATTTCTAGCTTTTCCCAGTTCTGATAAAAGGTTATGGACCTGAAACATTAATTCTGTTTTCTCTCCACAGACGCTCCCAGACTGACTGAGTATTTTCAGTTTTCCAGCATCCGCAGTATTTTTGCTTTTTCTTTGTCCATAGGTAAGCCTCTCTCCCCAACCCCAATTCAACCCTCAACACCCAAACAATTCAGCCTTCGTTGTGTTGATCATTCTTGTTTGCTAGTTTACACTGATATGCTGGTTAAATTTCATGAAACTTAGAAACCCTACAGCACAGAAAGAGGCCATTTGGCCCATCGAGTCTGCACCGACCACAATCCCACCCAGGCCCTACCCCCATATCCCTACATATTTACCCACTAATCCCTCTAACCTACGCATCCCAGGACACTAAGGGCAATTTTAGCATGGCCAATCAGCCTAACCCGCACATCTTTGGACTGTGGGAGGAAACCGGAGCACCCGGAGGAAACCCACGCAGACACGAGGAGAATGTGCAAACTCCACACAGACAGAGACCCAAGCCGGGAATCGAACCCAGGTCCCTGGAGTTGTGAAGCAGCAGTGCTAACCACTGTGCTACCGATGAGTTTGGATGTTTGAAAAGGGCTATTCACTGGTGGACAAATCATAAACCATTAGGATCTGTTAATATCTGTTAGGGATCAGATGAGAAACTCCAAGGTATTCTATGAAGTTAGCCCAGACATCAACTTATTTTGACTTTGGCATTAGTGTGAGCATAAGGTGTTTTACTCCAGGTATGATTTTATTGACACACTAGGGAGCTTTTTATTTTGGAACACAGTTAAATATAATAAGAATTAGCATAATTTTTACCAATTAAAATACTTAAAGAGGACAAGGTATCATTCTTAACAGCTAGCGATCTCTATACTTCCAATTTAAGCAATATCCCCACAGGCATACATCCATGTTCAGAATCAATTAGTACAAAAAGGATCGGCCCATAACTTTCAATCACCGGCGGAAAGCTAGGGTCTGCCATTTTCTTATCTGCCTTGAAAAATTGCGCCCAAACTCCTGAAAGGAGCAGCAGCTTTCAGTCTTCAGCGGAACCATCTCCACAGGCCCCAACGTGATGTAGGAGTACCCTAACCATGCCCCCTTATGATGTGTCCAATCTAGGAACACCGAATGAAGTCCAGCTTGGAAATAGCAGCTTTGCACTGAAAACAAAGGAGGAGGGTTCCCCTGCTCTTATAAAAGTACGTTGAAGGTTTTTAATTTTTTTTGCTATTTCTTTATACAGTTAATCCTATTATTACTGTCTCATTTATAATGTCATTTTTATTTTATTTTTATGATTGAAGATGAACAAAGAACAAAGTGCAGCAGTACAGCACAGGAACAGGCCCTTCGACCCACCAAGTCTGTGCTGACCCAGATGCCTCTCTAATCTAATATTTTCTTGCTTCTATGTGGCCCACCGTCCCTCTATTCCCTGCCTACTCGTGTATCTATCCAGATGCCCCTTGAACATTGTTATAGAATCTGCTTCCACCACCTCCTTTATTATTTAATGTATAAGTGAACATAGGTTTTGCGATTTGTTCTAAATTTGTGAAACTACTATTTAAATCTGCATTATGTTATTATATAATTTTAAGTTGTGGCATGTTTATAAGTGTTTGTATGTTTAAATTTAGAATGTGGAAATTTAATTGGGAAGGTGAGAAGTCAGGACTTCGCGGACCATGATTTGGAGACCGACATGAGGCATTTTGGGCCGCGGGAATTCTAAATGTGTTTATTGTTAGTGTTCTTCTGCTTTGCTTCATTTATAATTTTCCTATTTTAATTGTTCTGTACGTTTCAATAAAGTATTTGTATCATATCAAATTTAAATGATTTGTTTCAATAAAGCATTAGTAGAATTTTGTAGTTTAACATAAAACATTTATTAACAAAAATAATGCTATAAATACAAACATCGAATTCTACCGGCCCACCCGTCACAGGAATCGGAGCGGGCAAGGGGCGGACAACGGGAAGGTCCCTTGACCTCGGGTGGGATTTTCTGATCTCAGGTCGAGTGAGCCCATAAAATTCCGCCCAAAATTTTGACAAGATGTTAACATTTAAATGAACTTTAGCAGCTGCATTATGACATTTTCTTTAACAGCCTGATCTTTTTTCAAATTTCTTACAAAATATATTTTTTCTCCAACAACAATCAATAAAATATTTTTATACATTTGCAACAAGGAGGTGAGGGAAGATTCTGAGGAAGGATAAGGAGGGGAAGGGGGCAGGAGGAGTGGGAGGGATGGAATAGGAGGGGGTGGAGGGGGGAAGAGGAGAGGGGGAAGGAGAGAGAGGGGGAAGGGGAGAGGGGGAAGGAGAGAGAGGGGGAAGGGGAGAGGGGGAAGGAGAGAGAGGGGGAAAGGGAGAGGGGGAAGAGGAGAGGGGGAAGGGGAGGGGGGAGAGTGGGAGGGATGGAATAGGAGGGGGTGGAGCGGGAAAGAGGAGAGGAGGAAGGGGAGAGGGAGAAGGGGAGAGGGGGAAGGGGAGAGGGGAAAGGGGAGAGGGAGAAGGGGAGAGGGGGAAGGTGAGAGGGGGAAGGGAAGAGGGGAAGGGGAGAGGGGAAGGGGAGAGGGGAAGGGGAGATGGGGAAGGACAGGGGAAAGGGAGAGTGGGAAGCAAAGATTGGGGAAGGAGAGATGGGGGAAAGAGAGAGGGGGAAGGGAGTGGTAGTGGAGAGGGGGAAGTGGAGTGGGGGAAGGGATTGGGGAAGGGGAGAGGGGTAGTGGAGAGGGGGAAGCAGAGTGGGGGAAGGGAGCAGGGAGTGAAGAATGGGGAAGGAGAGGAGGCAAGGGGAAGGGGGTAGTGGAGAGGGAAAAATGAAGTGGGGGGAAGGGAGAGGAAGGGATCGGGAGAAGGCGAGGGGGGGGGAAGGGAAGGGGCAGGGTGAAAACAGGGCAGGGGGAGGGGTAAAGGGCAGAAAGGGGGAATGAGGAGGGGGAAGGGGTGGAGGCGAGGGGAAGGGGGGAAGAGGGGTAGCGAAGCGTTTGGTTTCACATCTGCCGGACTCTTCAATGCCTACATCAAAGACTCAAAAAGAGTTAAGAAGCCAAGCTAAAAGCTCAATGTTCCAGCAGCAATGGAACATGACTCAGATTTTCAATCTGCACTGGATTCTGCAGTACCTATCAGAGAGATAGTTCACATCAGCTTACAGGAGACCTACATACGTCATCTTAAGGGATATGCTTTCCTAAAGCATTTGAACTAGCCAAGCTGCACAAGGATCAACGTTGCATCAGGGAGACTCTTAAAATTGGGAAAAACACTGCTTAAAATATATATAATAAAATCCAAATGGAATTCAGCTGAAATTGATTCCAGACACTCACACCCACCGTGTTATAGATGAACGCAAGTTGTAAATTCTTTTTTAAATCTTTCTTTCACTTTCTGTGCATTGCAAATATGTTAAACATCCTTTTTGATTTGATTTATTATTGTTACATGTATTAGTATACAGTGAAAAGTGTTGTTTCTTGTGTGTTATACAGACAAAGTTCACAGAAAAGGAAAGGAGAGGGTGCAGAATGTAGTGTTACAGTCATAGCTAGGGTGTAGAGAAAGGTCAACCGAGTGTGAGATAGGTCCATTCAAAAGTCTGATGGCAGCAGGGAAGAAGTTGTTCTTGAATTAAAGCATTGTTAGAGAGTTTAAAAGAGTTAGAATAAAGTTTGAGAAGCATAAAATGAGAGTAAAAGAAAGAATTAGAAGGTATGCTGGGCACAGCTTGCAAGAACCATACACACAAAAAAATTACCCCCCCCCCCAAATAAATGTAAGAGTGAAAAATAAGAGTGCAAATAAATGAGGGCAAAAACTCACCAATCGTCAGCGCAAGTGATGGAAGTTATGGCGAGATTGCAGCTCAGTGCTTCAGTACTGGCAGCTTTCCTAACACGAATCAGAAGTTCAAACCTGGAGCTTTTTCAGCACACATGTGCGTGCTGTCCCAACACGCATGTGCGGGACACAATCAACTTAAGCCGGCATTCGGGCTAGAAGTTATGGGCCATATAAGCTCACGTGCATGCTAGATTTCTAGCCTTTTAACCCCTCTAGACAGAGGTACAGAAAGACACCCTGTCTTCTGTATTGGGTGGCACGGTGGCACAGTGATTAGCACTGCTGCCTCACAGCGCCAGGGACCAGGGTTCGATTCCCGGCTTGGGTCACCGTCTGTGTGGCATTTGTACATTCTCCCCGTGTCTGCGTGGGTTTCCTCCCAATGTTCCAATTTCCTCCCACAGTCCAAAGATGTGCAGGTTAGGTTGGTTGGACATGAAAAATTGCCCCTTAATGTCAGGGGGACTAACAGGGTAAATATGTGAGGCTACGGGGATAGGGATGGGTGGGATTGTGGTCAGTGCAGACTTGATGAGCCGAATGGCCTCCTTCTGCACTATGATTCTCTAATTCTGACTCACGGGATGTGGGTGTCACACTTGGCCATTTCAGGGGGCAGTTAAGAGTCAACCACATTGCTGTGGGTCTGGAGTCACATGGTAAGGTAAGGACGACAGATTTCCTTCCCTAAAGGACATCAGTGAACCAGATGGGTTTTAACCACAATTGAGAATGACTTCATTGTCATCTTTAAACTTTGAATTCCAGGTTTTTATTGAATTTGAATTCCATCCGTGGTGGGATTTGAACCTGGGTCCTCAGAGCGTTACACTGGGCCTCAGGATTACTAGTCCAGTGATAACAGCACTGCGCCACCACCTCCATCAGTGCTGTATAAATGCAAATTCTTTTCTTCAAAGGCTTGGATGCCGCTTGCCAAGGAACACGTCACAGACAGCACTGCTTAGGTTGAATTACAGTGCAAAAGGCATGCAAACTACTGGCATTCGTATAACCTTAACATAGCCAGTGACAGGATGACACAGGTTTTCACATCTTAAAAGAAGGCCTGTCATTTCTTTAGATTAGTTTTTATTATTCATTACCTGTTAAAAAATGTATGCTCTATTTTCTAATGTGAGCATCATGGACAAGACCAGCATTTATTATCAATGAGACAGTGTTAGTAAGCTACCTCCCTGAACTGCTGTGATCTGTTGTGTTGTACGCCCACAATATTTCCATCTGCCATCTCCTTATTTTCCATTATTAATTCCCCAGACTCATTTTCTACAGGATCAACACTCATTTTGTTAACTCTTTTCTTTTTAAAAATATCTTACTAACTGTCTTTATATTTCTCGCCATCCTATCTTCGTGCTCAAAATGTTCCCTCTTTATTAATCATTTCATCATTCTTTGATTTTTTTAAATATTCTGTTCAATCTTATGACCTGCCATCCATCTTTGTGAAACGATATGATCTTTCTTTAAGTCTGATACTTTTCTTTTATGTTTTTGGTTAACCACAGGTTGTGGGTCCTCCCTTGAAATCTTTCTTTCTCATTAGAATCTGTATACTGAAAAATCCCCTTGAATGTTTGCCACTGCAACTCTATTGATCTATTCCTTAACCTAATTTGCCAGTTCACTCTTTCTGGCTCTTCTTTCATGCCCTCACATTTGCCCTTATTTCAGTTTAAAATGCTAGTCTTAGATCCAATCTTCTCTCCCTCAAACTGAACATTAAATTCAATCGTTACTGCTGAGGTCATTATTTAATTGTAGCTCGTTGCATAGTACCAGGTCCAGTCTAGCCTGCTTCTTGGTTGGCCTCAGAATGTGCTGATCTATGAAATTATCCTGAAAATATTCGATGAATTTATCACATGCTACCTTTGCTCATCTAATTTTTCCAGTCCATGGTGGCACAGTGGTTAGCACTGCTGCCTCACAGCACCAGGGACCGGGGTTCGATTCCCGACTTGGGTCTGTGTGGAGTCTGCACGTTCTCCCCGTGTCTGCGTGGGTTTCCTCCAGATGCTCTGTTTCCTCCAACAGTTCGAAAGACGTGCTGGTTAGATGCACTGGCTGTGCTAAATTCTCCCTCAGTGTACCCGAACAGGTGCCGGAGAGTGGCGACTAGGGGATTTTCACAGTAGCTTCATTGCAGTGTTAATGTAAGCCTACTTGTGACACTAATAAATAAACTTAAAATAATTTCCATACCTTTCTGACAATCTCGCACTATTTCTGCTTTGATTCTCCATCTTACCTTGTGATTACTGATATGGGGCTTGTACACCACTCCCACAAGTGACTTCTTGCCTTTGGCTGGCCGCCAAATGCTCTGTCCTCGCTTGCAGTGGTGGTGGGGCATGAATGGCTGGCAAATCATGGCCCATGTCTTACCTTCTCATTCCCAATGTGGGGGGGTGACCAGGGGTCACAATCTGAGGATTCGGGGTAGACCATTTAGGACGGAGATGAGGAGACATTTCTTCACCCAGAGTGGTGAGCCTGTGGAATTCATTACCACAGGAAATAGTTGATGCCAAAACATTGAATGTATTCAAGAGTCGGCTGGATATAGCACTTGGGGCAAATGGGATCAAAGGTTATGGGCAGAAAGCAGGATCAGGCTATTGAGTTGGACGATCAGCCATGATGGTGATGAATGGCGGAGCAGGCTTGAAGGGCCAAATGGCCTCCTCCTGCTCCTATCTTCTATGTTTCTCAACCTTCCCTACCACATGGCTGCAGGGGCTATGGACCCATCATTGCGTTTGGGGAGGGAGGAACGTTTCACAATCTCAGGACACCCCAAAGTGCTTTACATTCAATGATTATTTCAAAATATATCTCATTGTGATAATGTGGGAAAACTGCACAGCAAGATCCTACAAGCAGCAATGTGAAGTTGACCAGTTAATCTGTATCGTGAAGTAAATATTGATCAGGACATAAGGAAAACAGAGAGAAGTTGAATATCCATCTGAGGAGGCAGGTAGCGCATTGATTTAACATTGCACCTGAAAGCCTGCACCTCCAACAGTGTTGCCCTCCTTCCATACTGCACTAGAGGGCTAGCATACTTTCATTGCTCAAATCTCCAGCCTGCGATTTGCACACACAACCTTTTGACTCAGAGACAAGAGTTTTCCCAGTTGAAATCATCATAGAAATCATAGAAACCCTACAGTGCAGAAGGAGGCCATTCGGCCCATCGAGTCTGCACCGACCACAATCCCACCCAGGCCCTACCCCAACATATTTTACCCACTAATTCCTCTAACCTACGCATCCCAGGACTCTAAGGGACAATTTTTTTAACCTGGCCAATCAACCTAACCCGCACATCTTTGGACTGTGGGAGGAAACTGGAGCACCCGGAGGAAACCCACGCAGACATGAGGAGAATGTGCAAACTCCACACAGACAGTGACCCGAGCCAGGAATCGAACCCGGGACCCTGGAGCTGTGAAGCAGCAGTGCTAACCACTGTGCTACCGTGAAGTTGAGCTTCAGCATTGCACGGGTGAGCAGGAGTTGTCAGGGGAGCAGATGGTCCACCATTGCTGGCTCATCACCATCATTGTCTTGACATCATTAGTGACAACATTCTTGAGAGATGTTCGAGAGAGTTCCTTGTCTGTGAATCTCAAACACACACTGATGTTGTTCATTGCCTCCTTGCAGATCAGATAACTTTTGCTCCATTAATTTGAAGAATTGTTGACTTCACTGTCACAATTTGCGTTTTTAGCAAACTGCTTTCTACTCTCGATCAACGGGATGAAGATAAGTTGATAAATCAATTATCTCACCACAAATTTGCACCTTTCTTTTCATGGGCTCACTGATCTAAATAGCCCAGATCTACCAATCAATCCTGAATGGGCAAGTCGTTCTTTAAATTTGATAAATCGATAAATCAATTATATCACTGGATTAGTAATCCTGAGATCCAGGGTGATGCTCTGGTGGACCCAGGTTCAAATCCCACCATGGCAGACGGTGAAATTTGAATTCAATTAAAAAAATGTGGAATTAAAAAAGTCTAATGATGACCCTGAAATCATTGTCAATTGTCATAAAAATCCATCTGGTTCACTAATGTCCCTTTAGGGAAGGAAATCCGCCATCCTTATCCGGTCTGGTCTACGTGTGACTCCAAGGCAATGAGGTTGACTCTTAACTACCCTCTGAAATATAGGGCAGTTAGGGATGGACAGTAAATGCTGGTCCAGCCAGTGATGCCCACATCTCCTAAAAATGAATAAATAAAAACTAGATTACAATCAACATTAACAATTCAAGCATGCACGAGATTTCAGTGGGCTTAACAATTCTGTTTCTTTTTCCACTTCAGATGAGTATTTGTGTCCGAGACAGAGCGAGACAAGTTGCCAGTTTGGTCACCCAGCAACATGTCCATTGGCTTTGGCAACAGTTCCATCAGGACGGAAAAATCATGGTCAAAATGGATCTAGTTGGCCAATAAAAAGCCAATTGTTCTTTTATTTCATTTTAACAATCTCTTCGAATGAGGTAGTGACTTATCAGCCCTTTCCCCAATTTGGGGCAATTTAGAACGCCCAGGTGAGCTTGTGGATTTCTGATCTGACCTTGCCATTCTCAGCATTTTCACCACCGACCAAACTGTTTTGTAACATATCTCTTAGAGACAGGATGAATTCAGTGTTCCGCCATTTGGCAAAGCCTGGCTACAAAAGCAGAAACTGTCTCCCATGGTTCCTCATGGCTGAATGAAACTTATACCACTGCATAACAATTTGCTACCAAATAAACCTGTTGGACTTTAACCTGGTGTTGTGAGACTTCTAACAATGGAGGGTCAGGGGTTGTTCTGTTCTTTCACTGACGCCACTAGTTGATCAAAGGATTTAGTATCCGAAGCCTCCGGAGGTGTTAAGTTTCCTACAAGGTTATATGTTTGTGGGCCGCAAACTATGAGCAAAATAACTTTTTCTTCTGAAATTATTTCATTGACAGCAAAGAAGTATAGAAGCCTTTCGATGTACTGGCCACAGTTTTAAACTTCTGGATCAAGCAGATCGATTTAGGGCGGCACGGTAGCACAGTGGTTAGCACTGCTGCTTCACAGCTCCAGGGACCTGGGTTCGATTCCCGGCTTGGGTCACTGTCTGTGTGGAGTTTGCACATTCTCCTCGTGTCTGCGTGGGTTTCCTCCAGGTGCTCCGGTTTCCTCCCTCAGTCCAAAGATGTGCGGGTTAGGTTGATTGGCCATGCTAAAAATGCCCCTTAGTATCCTGGGATGTGTAGATTAGAGGGATTAGCGGGTAAAATATGTAGGGATATGGGGGTAGGGCCTGGGTGGGATAGTGGTTGGTGCAGACTCGATGGGCCGAATGGCCTCTTTCTTTACTGTAGGGTTTCTATGATTTCTATGATTTTCCCAAATAATGGCACAGCTGTTGGACTATTATTCTTGTCACCAATCTCAGCGCGAGATAATACGAGGGAGCTTTAAATCACAATGGTGATTCATTAAACAACAGCAGGAAAACAACATATACAAGCTCAACACTGATACAGTTCTTGTCCCTCCGATCCCTGGCTTGCAATGAGGGATTTTCCTCCCTGGACCCACGCTCCCCCATTCTATAGGTCAGGATTTGCGCAGCCTGTTCTGATAGACCCTGGACAGGACACATAATCCACAAATGATTGCCCCTTAAAGGGACCACACTATCACAGATTTCATGGGCATGACTGCCGCCTCTGGCCTATGCTATGGACTCTTTCTCTGGGGCCTGAACGTCCTCACCCACATCAAGCTCATCCCACTTGATGTTCTCCTCATTGGAGGAGATGTGTAGCTCCTCCATCTGGCAACTCATCCCCTCTTTGGAGCACCAGGTTGTGTAGAGAGCAGCAAACCACAATGACTCGAGAGTCCCTCTGGGGAGAGAACTTGTGAGCTCCGTCTAAGCGGTCCAAACATGGGGAGCTGATGGCCTAGTGGTATTATCGCTGGACTATTAATCCAGAAACTCGGCTAAAGTTCTGGGGACCCGGATTCGAATCCCGCCACAGCAGATGGTGGAATTTGAATTCAATAAAAAATATCTGGAATTAAGAATCTACTGATGACCATGAAACAATTGTCGATTATTGGAATAACACGTCTGGTTCACTAATGTCCTTCAGGGAAGGAAATCTGCGGTCCTTACCTGGTCTGGCTCCAGGGCCACAGCAATGTGGTTGACTCTCAACTGCTCTCCAGGGGCAACTAGGGATGGGCAATAAAAGCTGTCCCAGGAATGAATAAAGAAAACATCGGAAATGCATCTTCAGCCAAAAGCCTGCTCTTGTTGAAGACCCACGCTGTTCCTTTTTTCTGCCAAACATTGTGGCTACCGAACAGACATCATTACTTCCACCTTTTGAGGGAGGCTTTGTCATCAATGAGCCAGGCCTGAGTGCACTGAGGTTCCTTCAAGGTCTGCCTCACCTGCAAATGACTCAATCATGTGAGCCCCCAGAGTACTTCACTCAGAACTGCATAATCTGCTTCTGGTGGGTACATATCAGCTGAATGTTGAGGAACTGCAAACCTTTTCCATTGCTGAATCATAGTGGCTGCTGCCAGGGAGCTTTTAAAGCCACACGTGTGCAGCCAATGGCATCCTGCACCTGCGGGAAGGCGGAGATCACTGAAAGTTCCCCCGCTCTGGCAGCCTGTCAGGCTTCACCTCGGGAGAACGGGGCATGTAGGAACTGCACGACAGGAACTCATCAAGGCTCCTTAGCCAACACCTTACAAACTCACAACTGCTGCCATCTGGAAGTCATGATATGGAGATGCCGGCGTTGGACTGGGGTAAGCACAGTAAGAAGTCTCACAACACCAGGTTAAAGTCCAACAGGTTTATTTGGTAGCAAATACCATAAAACAGCTCCGAAAGCTTATGGTATTTGCTACCAAATAAACCTGTTGGGACTTTAACCTGGTGTTGTGAGACTTCTTATTGCTGCCATCTGGAAGGACAAGGGCAGCAAACACATGGGAACAGCGCTACTTGGAAGTTCCCCTCCCAGTCACTCACCATCCTGACTTGGAAGCATATCGCTGTTCCTTCATTGTCATTGGGTCAAAATCCTGGAACTCCCTTCCAAACAGCGTTGTGGGTGTACCTGCCCCTCAGGGACTGCAGCGATTCAAGATGACTGCTCACCACTACCTTCTCAAGGGCAACTAGGGATGGGCAATGAATTCTGGTCTAGCCAGCGATGCCCACATCCTGGGAACAAATAAAAAATGATGAAACATAACCCTGCGATGATCACCTTCCATCGTTAAGGTAAGAAATCATTGTTTTAGCAACCAAGTTCTTCCAACATACCATGAGTGACATTTTGAAAGGGCTGGCAGGATTCATCTGCTAAATGAACAATATTCCCATTCATGAAACCACTGCTATGAAACATGGTGCCAATGTGCAAATAGTCTTAAAACATTTATTGACCTCAATCATAAGTACTCTCTCTCAATTCACTATCCATTTCTTAAGCCGTATTGCTCACACATCTGGTGTCCTTAGATGATCCCCAGGAAACCGTAGAAAAGAATTAGCGAAGATGCCACCCCGAATTCAAAGGTTCGGATGACAGCTCGTGAAGTTTGATGCCACTACGGAATACATCTAGGGTAAACACCAAACCACAGCTGATGCTTTGACCTGCGTCCTTGGGGGGTGTGGGGAAGCCTGCACAGAACAATGTATGTCTCACTGAGCATGTGGATCCTTACGCCTCCTTGTTCACCAATTTCCTACCAACGACCACACAGAAACTAGAAAAAATTTGAGTAGCTGAGAGAGCTGACACTGGGTGAGCACAGATCTGAATTACTGTGTAACTGGAATGCCTGAGTGTGTTCCTAATGATTGTACTGTGAAGCAGTACATTGACCTGTATTACCACCTTAGCCTTCTGGACAGCTTATTAGTTAAATGACGGAATTGTCATTCCCAGAATCCTTAGACTGGACATCCTCCAGTGGTTATACCAAGGGCACCCAGGATGCCACGACATGGATGCCATCATCTCACGTGAGAATACCATTCACCAGGTACACGGTACATACACTTGCGACTCGGCCAACGTTGTCTACCTGATACGCTGCAGGAAAGGATGTCCCGAGGCATGGTACACTATGCTGACACTACGACAATGGATGAATGAACGTCGCTCGACAATCACCAGGCAGGAATGTTCCCTTCCAGTCGGGGAACACTTCAGCGGTCACGGGCATTCGGCCTCTGATCTTCGGGTAAGCGTTCTCCAAGGCAGCCTTCACGACGTACGACCGCGCAGAGTCGCTGAGCAGAAACTGATAGCTAAGTTCCGCACACATGAGGGCGGCCTCAACCGAGATCTTGGGTTCATGTCACACTATCGTAACCCTCACGATTTGCCTGGGCTTGCAAAATCTCACTAACTTTCCTGGCTGGAGACAATACACATCTCTTTAACCTGTGCTTAACCCTCTCTCCACTCACATTGTCTGTACCTTTAAGACTTGATTACCTGTAAAGACTCGCATTCCAACCATTATCTTGTAAATTGGGTTTGTGTCTATATATGCCCTGTTTGTGAACACAACTCCCACTCACCTGATGAAGGGGCAGTGCTCCGAAAGCTTGTGCGACCAAATAAACTTGTTGGACTTAAGCCTGGTGTTGTGAGACTTCTTACTATCACCGTGTGAGCTGGGCTAGTGGGTCCCCAATTGCACTGCTTGTTCCATCCACATGTAAGATACCATGAACCACTGATGGCTTTGCCATTCCCTGTAGGGCTGCCTCAGGACAGAACTTTGTGTCTTTAAGGGTTAAAGCTTTCCCTATCCCTGGAGTTGTACAGAGCATTGGTTAGGCCACAGCTGGAGTACTGTGTGCAGTTCTGGTCACCTCACTATAAGAAGGATGTGATTGCACTCGAGGTGGTGCAGGGGAGGTTCGCCAGGACGTTGCCTGGGATTTGAGCTATAAGGGGAGAACATAGAACATAGAACATAGAACAGTACAGCACAGAACAGGCCCTTCGGCCCACGATGTTGTGCCGACCTTCATCTGAAACCAAGATCAAGCTATCCCACTCCCTACCATCCTGGTGTGCTCCATGTGCCTATCCAATAACCGCTTAAATGTTCCTAAAGTGTCTGATTCCACTATCACTGCAGGCAGTCCATTCCACACCCCAACCACTCTCTGCGTGAAGAACCTACCTCTGATATCCTTCCTATATCTCCCACCATGAACCCTACAGTTATGCCCCCTCGTAATAGCTCCATCCACCCGAGGAAATAGTCTTTGAACGTTCACTCGATCTATCCCCTTCATCATTTTATAAACCTCTATTAAGTCTCCCCTCAATCTCCTCCGCTCCAGAGAGAACAGCCCCAGCTCCCTCAACCTTTCCTCATAAGACCGACACTCCAAACCAGGCAGCATCCTGGTAAATCTCCTCTGCACTCTTTCCAGCGCTTCCACATCCTTCTTATAGTGAGGTGACCAGAACTGCACGCAATATTCCAAATGCAGTCTCACCAAGGTCCTGTACAGTTGCAGCATAACCCCACGGCTCTTAAACTCCAACCCCCTGTTAATAAAAGCTAACACACTATATGCCTTCTTCACAGCTCTATCCACTTGAGTGGCAACCTTTAGAGATCTGTGGATATGGACCCCAAGATCTCTCTGTTCCTCCACAGTCTTCAGAACCCTACCTTTGACCCTGTAATCCACATTTAAATTAGTCCTACCAAAATGAATCACCTCACATTTATCAGGGTTAAACTCCATTTGCCATTTTTCAGCCCAGCTTTGCATCCTATCTATGTCTCTTTGCAGCCTACAACAGCCCTCCACCTCATCCACTACTCCACCAATCTTGGTGTCATCAGCAAATTTACTGATCCACCCTTCAGCCCCCTCCTCTAAGTCATTAATAAAAATCACAAAGAGCAGAGGACCAAGCACCGATCCCTGCGGCACTCCGCTAGCAACCTGCCTCCAGTCCGAAAATTTTCCATCCACCACCACCCTCTGTCTTCGATCAGACAGCCAGTTACCTATCCAATCGGCCAACTTTCCCTCTATCCCACACCTCCTTACTTTCATCATAAGCCGACCATGGGGGACCTTATCAAACGCCTTACTAAAATCCATGTATATGACATCAACCGCCCTACCTTCATCAACACACCTAGTTACCTCCTCAAAAAATTCTATCAAATTTGTGAGGCACGATTTGCCCTTCACAAATCCGTGCTGACTATCCCGGATTAATCCGCATCTTTCTAAATGGTCGTAAATCCCATCCCTAAGGACCTTTTCCATCAATTTACCAACCACCGAAGTCAGACTAACCGGTCTATAATTACCAGGGTCATTTCTATTCCCTTTCTTAAACAGAGGAACAACATTTGCCACTCTCCAGTCCTCTGGCACCATCCCCGTGGACAGCGAGGACCCAAAGATCAAAGCCAAAGGCTCTGCAATCTCATCCCTCGCCTCCCAAAGAATCCTAGGATACATTTCATCAGGCCCAGGGGACTTATCGACCTTCAGTTTATTCAAAACTGCCAATACATCCTCCCTCCGAACATCTATTTCCTCCAGCCTATTAGCCTGTAACCCCTTCTCTTCCTGAAAAACATGGCCCCTCTCCTTGGTGAACACTGAAGAAAAGTATTCATTCATCACCTCGCCTATCTCTACTGATTCCATACACAAGTTCCCACCACTGTCCTTGACCGGCCCTAACCTCACCCTGGTCATTCTTTTATTCCTCACATAAGAGTAAAAAGCCTTGGGGTTTTCCTTGATCCGACCCGCCAAGGACTTCTCATGTCCCCTCCTAGCTCTCCTCAGCCCCTTTTTCAGCTCGTTCCTTGCTAACTTGTAACCCTCAGTCAAGCCATCTGAACCTTGTTTCCTCATCCCTACATAAGCTTCCCTCTTCCTTTTCACAAGACATTCCACCTCTTTTGTGAACCACGGTTCCCTCACTCGGCCATTTCCTCCCTGCCTGACAGGGACATACCTATCAAGGACACCCAGTATTTGTTCCTTGAAAAAGTTCCACTTTTCATCAGTGCTGAATAGGACTAGATGGTTTTCTTCAGAGCAGAGAAGACTGAGGGGGGACATGATTGAGGTGTATAAGGTTATCAGGGGTATGGACGGGGTGAGTGGGGAGCAGCTGTTCCCCTTGGCTGAGGGTTCAATCGCGAGGGGGCGTAGTTTTAGGGTGAGGGGCAGCACATTCAGAGGGGATTTGAGAAAAAACTTTTTTCGCTCAGAGGATGTTGGGAATCTGGAATGCTTCACCTGGGAAGGCAGTGGCAGCTCGGTACCTTACAACCTTGAAAAAATATTTGGATGAGCACTTGAAATATCAAAACATTCAAGGATATGGGACAAGTGCTGGAAAATGGGATTAGCGCGCCTTTAGTTGTAGTTATTGTTGGTGCAGACTCGCTGGGCCGAAGGTCCTTTTCTGCGCTGTATGATTCCATGACTCTATCATTGTAGATTATTGGACTCGGCAGATTGAGGTCAAACCTCAGCGGCACGGTAGCACAGTGGTTAGCACTGCTGCTTCACAGCTCCAGGGTCCTGGGTTCAATTCCCGGCTCGGGTCACTGTCTGTGTGGAGTTTGCACATTCTCCTCGTGTCTGCGTGGGTTTCCTCCGGGTGCTCCGGTTTCCTCCCACAGTCCAAAGATGTGCGGGTTAGGTTGATTGGCCAAGTTAAAAAAATTGCCCCTTAGAGTCCTGGGATGCGTAGGTTAGAGGGATTAGCGGGTAAAATATGTGGGGGTAGGGCCTGGGTGGGATTGTGGTCGGTGCAGACTTGATGGGCCGAATGGCCTCCTTCTGCACTGTAGGGTTTCTACGATTCTATGATTCTATGTGGTCATGCTTAAGAGAGCTTTTGTGACACATGATACCTGTGATGTCAGTTTCCAAATGACTAGGGTTCTAACACTTGACTCCGTCCACATCATCAGCTTGCTCAGGCACCCCCAGACCAAAGGAGAGGCCGAAGGATCATAGAAACCCTACAGCACAGGAAAAGGCCATTCTGCCCGTAGAGTCTGCATCAACAACAACTCCACCCATCCCCTATCCCCGTAGTCCCACGCATTTACCCTGCTAATCCCCCAACCGACACATCTTGGGACGCTAAGGGGCAATTTAGCATGGCCAATCAACCTCACCCACACATCTTTAGAGTGTGGGAGGAAACGGAGCAGCCAGAGGAAACCCACACAGACACGGGGAGAACGTACAAACTCCACACAGACAGTGACCTGAGACCGGAATTGAACCCGGGTCCCTGGCGCTGTGAGGCAGCAGTGCTAACCACTGTGCCACCGTGCCTCCCGAGGGGTCTGTACTGCCAAATCTTTGTGAAGAAAAATGATAACATCGACCTATCCTCACCGAGTTACCATTCTACGCCACTGCTGAACTGTCCGGCGCCATTAGAACTCTGAATGGGTCGGTGATTCCACACACTGAGTCTCCCACATATCCTTCGGTCAGGTTGCTAAGGAACACAGATAAAAAAGGTGAGAGAAAAAGAGGACTAGGACCATTCCTGACTTCTCTCCTGAATGGCCTGGATTTCATTTTAAGATAACATTTTTTCATTCTAATTTCCCCCAGAAGAGGAAATAGTTTCTCCGTCTCTCCCCCGGGCGAGGGCAGGTGGCAGTCTCACCAGCACTCCAGGTGTATAGAATCCACCAGGGTAAATGCACCATTCTACATCTGGAACCTGCAGTTAGTGAGTTCCTGCACCAATACCCATCTCTCTATATGGTCTGGCATCTTGCCAAGGCCCTTTCAGCCTCACAACATCTGCCCTCACCTCCCTGCAATAATAAAAATGTATTTCCAGAACCCTCAGATTGGGACAAGGTTTAAGAACCCCTCAACCTGCTCGGCATAGCAGAATCTGGAAACCGGATTGGAATCCCAGAAGGTCACAGACACAGGACCCGAACGGGGCTGAGTATTTTGTGTATCTCCCCAACCCAGCAGTCTCCACTCTCACCTCCACCCCCCCGTCTCTCCCCTCCGACCCCCCCCCCACCCCCCCGCCCCACCCCCCCCCCCCCCCCCCACCCCCCCCCCCCCCCCCCCCCACCCCCCCCCCCCCCCCCCCCCCGGGGCTCTGCTGCTATTGCAATCACTCCGGTGAGGACAATGTTGGCCTCATTTGCGATTCTCTTTAACTGACTGCAATGCCAGACAGCACTGAGTCAGCGAGACACAAGGCAGACACTGAGCTCTGATGTCCGTTCCCCTCCTCCTCCCTGGTCAGCTGTTCTGTCAAGTTGAAAAATGGTGCGTGCATTCACAGGCTGAACAGCCTTGAGCTGATGGGAACAGAGTGCTCACAGCAAGCTCCCTTCATTGCAAGACAAAGTGAATGAGCAGAAGAGTGAGACAAAACTGAATGGCTTCAGCATGTCTGAATGCCTGAAGCGACAAAGCTGCAGAACAGGAATGGCAAGTCGAAGGCTGGACCTCGGGCTTCAGAGGCCAGTAATTAAAGCCAGGTTCTCCTGATTGTCCGAACTGTTCACTGACACCACAGAACCAGAGAATCCCTGCAGTGCAGAGCGACGCCATTCAGTCCATTGAGATTGCACCAACTCTCTGAAAGAGCATCTTAAGAAGTCTCATAACACCAGGTTAAAGTCCAACAGGTTCATTTGGCAGCACGAGCTTTTGGAGTCTTAAGCTCCTTCATCAGGTGAGTGAGGACATGTGTTCACAAACAGGGCATATAAAGACACAAACTCAATTCACAAGATAATGGTTGGACTGCGAGTCTTTACAGGTAATCAAGTCTTAAAGGTACAGACAATGTGAGTGGAGAGAAGGCCGAGCACAGGTTAAAGTGGTGTGTATTGTTTCCAGCCAGGACAGTTAGTGAGATTTTGCAAGCCCAGGCATGGTAGCACAGTGGTTAGCACTGCTGCTTCACAGCTCCAGGGACTTGGGTTCAATTCCCGGCTTGGGTCACTGTCTGTGTGGAGTTTGCACATTCTCCTCGTGTCTGCGTGGGTTTCCTCCCACAGTCCAAAGATGTGCGGGTTAGGTTGATTGGCTATGTTAAAATTGCCCCTTAGTGTCCTGAGATGCATAGGTTAGAGGGATTAGCGGGTAAATATGTAGGGATATGGGGGTAGGGCCCGGGTGGGATTGTGGTCAGTGCAGACTCGATGGGCCAAATGGCCTCTTTCTGCACTGTAGGGTTTCTATGATTCTAAGTCATGGGGGTTACAGATTGTTTGACATGAACCCAAGATCCCAGTTGAGGCCGTCCTCATGTGTGCGGAACTTGGCTATAAGTTTCTGCTCAGCGATTCTGCGCTGTCGTGTGCTGTGAAGGCCGCCTTGGAGAACGCTTACCCGAAGATCAGAGGCTGAATGCCCGTGACTGCTGAAGTGTTCCCCGATTGGAAGGGAACACCCCTGCCTGGTGATTGTCGAGTGGTGTTCATTCATTCGTTGTCGTAGCGTCTGCATGGTCTCCCCAATGTACCATGCCTCGGGACATCCTTTCCTGCAGCACTGAACCAGGAGCATTCCTCGTCACAATGGATGTCTCGGCACTCTACACCAGCATCCCCCACGACGATGGCATTGCTGCAACTGCCTCAGTACTCAACGCCGACAACTGCCAATCTCCAGATGTAATTCTACAACTCATCCGCTTCATCCTGGACCACAATGTCTTCACCTTCAACAACCAGTTCTTCATCCAGACACACGGAACAGCCATGGGACCAAATTCGCACCTCAATATGCCAACATCTTTATGCACAGATTCGAACAAGACTTCTTCACCGCACAGGACCTTCAACTGATGCTATACACTAGATACATCGATGACATTTTCTTCCTTTGGACTCACGGTGAACAATCACTGAAACAACTATATGATGACATCAACAAGTTCCATCTCACCATCAGACTCACCATGGACTACTCTCCAGAATCGGTTGCATTCTTGGACACACACATCTCCATCAAGGACGGTCACCTCAGCACTTCACTGTACCGCAAGCCCACGGATAACCTCACAATGCTCCACTTCTCCAGCTTCCACCCTAAACACGTTAAAGAAGCTATCCCCTACGGACAAGCCCTCCAAATAGACAGGATCTGCTCAGATGAAGGGGATCACAATAAACACCTCCAGATGCTGAAAGACGCCCTCATAAGAACAGGATATGGCGCTCAACTCATCGATCGACTGTTCCGACGCGCCACAGCGAAAAACCGCACTGACCTCCTCAGAAGACAAACACGGGACACGGTGGACAGAGTACCCTTCATCGTCCAGTACTTCCCCGGAGCGGAGAAGCTACGACATCTTCTCCGGAGCCTTCAACATGTCATCGATGAAGACGAACATCTTGCCAAGGCCATCCCCACACCCTCACTTCTTGCCTTCAAACAACCACACAACCTCAAACAGGCCATTGTCCGCAGCAAACTACCCAGCCTTCAGGAGAACAGTGACCACAACACCACACAACCCTGCCACAGCAACCTCTGCAAGACATGCCGGATCATCGACACGGATGCCATCATCTCACGTGAGAACACCATCTACCAGGTACACGGTACCTACTCTTGCGACTCGGCCAACGTTGTCTACCTGATACGCTGCAGGAAAGGATGTTCCGAGGCATGGTACATTGGGGAGACCCTGCAGACGAAATGACAACGAATGAATGAACACCGCTCGACAATCACCAGGTAGGAGTGTTCCCTTCCAGTTGGGGAACACTTCAGCAGTCATGGGCATTCAGACTCTGATCTTTGGGTAAGCATTTTCCAAGGCGGCCTTCACGACACACGACAACGCAGAATCGCTGAACAGAAACTGATAGCCAAGTTCTGCACACATGAGGACGGCCTCAACCGGGATCTTGGGTTCATGTCACACTATCTGTAACCCCCATGACTTGCCTGGGCTTGCAAAGTCCTGGCTGGAGACAATACGCACCTCTTTAACATGTGCTTGGCCCTCTCTCCACTCACATTGTCTGTACCTTTAAGACTTGATGACCTGTAAAGACTCGCATTCCAACCATTATCTTGTAAATTGAGTTTGTGTCTTTATACGCCCTGTTTGTGAACACAAGTCCTCACTCACCTGAAGAAGGAGCTTGAGACTCCGAAAGCTTGTGCTGCCAAATAAACCTGTTGGACTTTAACCTGGTGTTGTGAGACTTCTTACTTCTTACAGTCCAACGCTGGCATCTCCACATCAAAGAGCACCTTACCCAGGCTCTCCCCCTCCATTATGCCCGTAACCCCATGTATTTACCAAGGCCACTCCACCTAACCTACACATCTTTGGACACTAAGGGACAATTTATCATGGCCAATCAACCTACCCTGCACATCTTAAGACTGTGGGAGGAAACGGCAGCACTCGGAGGAAACCCACACAGACACGGGGAGAACGTGCAAACTCCACCCAGACAGTGACCCAAGCCGGGAATCGAACCCGGGTCCCTGGCGCTGTGAGGCAGCAGTGCTAAACACTGTGCCACCGTGCTGCCCTC
Source organism: Mustelus asterias (assembly GCF_964213995.1). Classification (NCBI taxonomy): domain Eukaryota; kingdom Metazoa; phylum Chordata; class Chondrichthyes; order Carcharhiniformes; family Triakidae; genus Mustelus; species Mustelus asterias. The sequence goes on along the minus strand of NC_135824.1, from coordinate 34,746,034 downwards.
AACTCTGGACGAAGTCATAAAAGACTGTTTCAACCATTACGCCCCTGATTCATGGGATGAGGTGATCCTATGATGAGAGGTTAAGTAAATTGGGTTTATACTATCTGGAGTTTAGAAAAATGAGAGGTGATCTCATTGAAACATCCAACTTTCTGAAGGGGTTTGGCAGGATAGCCATTACTGAGAGGTTTCTGCTGATCGGGGAATCTAGAATACGGGGAAACAGTCTTCATGGGCGGCACAGTAGCACAGTGGTTAGCACTGTTGCTTCACAGCTCCAGGGACCTGGGTTCGATTCCCGGCTTGGGTCACTGTCTGTGTGGAGTTTGCACATTCTCCTCGTGTCTGTGTGGGTTTCCTCCGGGTGCTCCGGTTTCCTCCCACAGTCCAAAGATGTGCGGGTTAGGTTGATTGGCCATGCTAAAATTGCCCCTTAGTGTCCTGAGATGCGTAGGTTAGAGGGATTAATGGGTAAATGCGTAGCGATATGGAGGTAGGGCCTGGGTGGGATTGTGGTTGGTGCAGACTCGATGGGCCAGATGGCCTCTTTCTGCACTGTAGGGTTTCTTTCTATGGGAGGTGGGGCCAATCTTTCAGGACTGGAATGATGAGGAATTTCTTCATTCAAAGGGTTATGAATCTTTGGAACTGTCTACCCCAGAAGGTTGTGGGTGTCCAAGGTTGAATATATTTAATGCTGGGCTAAACAGGTTTTTGGTCCCCTTGGGAATCGAGGAATATGGAGAGCTGCTGGGAAAGTTAGGTTGAGGCAGAAGATGTGCCATGATGGTGCTGAATGGTGGAGCAAGCTCAATGTGCCATATGGTCTCCTCCTGCTCCTGTGAATCATACAGGACAAAGGAGGCCATTCAATCCATCATGCCTGTACTAACTGTGAGAGCTATCCAGTCAATCCCAAACCCACCCTTCTTACTTCATTGCTCTGCAAAGTTTCCCTTTAACTTTGCATCCAATTCCCTTCAGGAATCTCCTTCATGCATTCCAAATGAGAACAATTCAGTGGATGAAAATATTTCTCATCTTCCCGCTGCTTCATTTGGCAATTATTGTTCCATTCACTTACTGTCCCTCTTACAATAGAAATGATTTCGATCTACTCTATCAAACAACTTCATTTTGTTATGGAAATTAATGGACAATTTTCCATTACCCATCAACACCTCTACTTTCTCAGGAGGCTAAGGAAATTCTGCATGTCTGCTACGACTCCCACCAACTTTTGCAGATGCACCATCCTTTCTGGTTGCAGTATCCTTTCTGGTTATATCGCAGCTTGGTATGGCTCTTTCTCCGACCAAGGCCGCAAGAAATTACAAAGGGTCGTGAACATAACCCCATGCATCGCGCAAACCAGCCTCCCATCCATTGACATTGTTTAAACTTCCCACTGCCTTGGAAAAGCAGCCAGCATAATTAAGGACCCCACGCACCCCGGACATTCTCTCTTCCACCTTCTTCCTTCGGGAAAAAGATACAAAAGTCTGAGGTCACGTACCAACCGACTCAAGAACAGCTTCTTCCCTGCTGTCATCAGACTTTTGAATGGACCTACCTTATATTAAGTTGATCTTTCTCTACACTCTAGCTATGACTGTAACACTATATTCTGCACCCTCTCCTTTCCTTCTCCTCTATGTACTCCATGTATGGTATGCTTTGTATAGCGCGCAAGAAACAATACTTTTCACTGTATCCCAATACATGTGACAATAATAAATTAAATCGAATCAGGAAGGTGTATTGGAAAATTCCTGGATGATCTCAGCATGTAATCATCTGGTTTTGGAATCCAGCCCTTTACTGTCCATGCTAATTCTGCATCAGAATGCCACCTCAGCCTTTACTACAGGAGCGTTAATATTATCGTCACATGGTCAATGTTTAAGATAATTATGGTACAAACCAATTAGCATCTCTGCAAACGTCAATGCAAGCTCAGTCTCAGAGCAGTATCCTAGCCGATGATATTTATTTGGTTTTATTCACAGAGTCACACCAGTTCTTTCCACATTAGGAGTTTGTATATCAATGGATTCTGTGCGAATCTGAATCAAAACCACTTTACATTCGTAAATACTGCACCAATAAGTGATGAAGGAAGTGCATTTATGATTCAATGTACTCAGGGACAAAAACACTTGCATATAAACAACTCCTTTAAGAAAGGAAAACATCTCAAGGTGCTCGATGTAGAGACAAAGCGCTCCCCAAATCTTCTGAGTATTCAAACGTTTTTAAGGATGGGAGCAACTTAAGAGGTGACAGGGTTTAAGAACAGGAGGAACAATCATGAAAGTGCCTGCATGTGGGAGTTAGCATTGTTTGAGAAACTGAACAGCTCTCTCATCACGTCTTCCACTCTGGAGAACTCTCTGACCCACAATGACCTCCGCTGCAGGTAGGTCAAGGGGGCTGATCCTGAATCCACCCCAGACAGAACAGGGATCAAACCCAGCCTGTTAGCACCAATCTGATCCACACCAACCATTCAGTCAACTAGCTGCCCACGTAGCCCAAATTTACTGTGACAACAAACACCTTTACAGGTATGTTGGGCGGCACAGTGGCACAGTGATTAGCACTGCTGCCTCACAGCGTCATTCATAGAAATCATAGAAACCCTACAGTGCAGAAGGAGGCCATTCAGCCCATCGAGTCTGCACCGACCACAATCCCACCCAGACCCTACCCCCACATATTTTACCCGCTAATCCCTCTAACCTACATATCCCAGGACTCTAAGGGGCAATTTTTTAACCTGGCCAATCAACCTAACCCGCACATCTTTGGACCTGTGTTCAATTCCGGCCTCGGGTCACTGTCTGTGGGGAGTTTGTACGTTCTTCCTGTGTCTGCGTGGGTTTCCTTTGGGTGCTCTGGTTTCCTTCCACACTCCTGGGTGGGATTGCTGTCAGTGCAGCTTCGATGGGCCTCCTTCTGCACTGTAGATTCGAGGTTGTAATCAGGAATATTGTTAATTCCAATTTGTTTCCATTGCATAGTGGACCTGGAATCGCTCCTGCTCTAACCACCTGCCATTGGCATGTGCTGGAAGGGTTTATAAGTTGATACCTGTCTGGCCGCATTATGAACACACCTTCCTTTCCTGTCAAGCCCAAGTGGGGGGACTTGAACCCAGAGCTTCTGATTCAGAGGCGGGGAAACTACCCACTGCACCACAGGACTTCCAGCTCTCTCATCCCAACAGGCTACACCAACATCAGACTGGAATTAGATAGGATGTGTATTTTAGCGAGAGGTAACACAAGAAAGCCTTAAATCACAATGGCAATCTATTGAACAATAATTATAACTATGTACAGATAAATTCAGTACAGGTACAGGTCTAATCCCATCGACTCCCAAGCTCACACTGCACATTCCACCTACCTCGACCCGCATTCAAACATCCCATAGGCTGAGGTTTTCATGCTCTGTTCCAATCGGCCCCTGGAGGGCCATATGACCCACACACTATTGCCCCCTTAAAGGGGCCACGTTATCACAAAGTGGTTAATATAAAAACAAGCTCAGCTGAACTAATCTTCAGTGTTCCATCAGCAGCAGCCATTTTCTGATGCTTTCCCCCATTCCACCGCTATAACTTTGAGCTTGCCGGCTTGAGAATCTGAGAATAATTCAGTTTGGTTTATTGTGCTTTTTGCTAAACGTAATTATTATTATAAGTTGTGTTTTGCAAGCTACCCTGCCATGTGTTAGATTATTACTGTGCATCTTCTCTAATACCAGTTGATCGCTGGCAATTGCACTTACTGTAGGTCAGCTCCTTACTTCCTCTGATTTTGGTGTTTCTCTGGAATTCCCACAGGCAGTTTTTGGTAAAAGGCACCATATAACTTAAAGTTGTTGTTGTTGGGCCTCCACCAATCTTTTGAAAGAACTTTTGTTACAAAACAATAGTGATGTGGCATAGACACTGAATCATAGAATCCCTACAGTGCAGCAGGAGATCATTCAGCCCATCAAGCCTGCACCGACCACAATCCCACCCAGGCCCTATCCCCATAACCCCGTGTATTTACTCTGCTAATACCCCTGACACTAAAGGGCAATTTAGCATGGCCAATCCACCTGACCCGCACACCTTTGGAGTGTGGGAGGAAATCGGAGCACCTGGAGGAGACCCACGCAGACACGGGGAGAAAGTGCAAACTCCACGCAGATAGTGACCCAAGTCGGGAATCGAACCTGAGTCCCTGGCGCTCTGAGGCAGCAGTGCTGACCACTGTGCCACCATACTGCCCTGAAGAAATGTACTTGAAGGAAGATTCCTCACAGCTGGTGTGACTGTGAACTGTTTGTGTTGAACGCGGGGCGAGTGGGATGTTTTTCTGATGCACAGCGATGCACCAATTACTCTGCCGTGACATTGCACATGGGCAGTGCAGAGCTTTCAGGCGAGGCCTGGGGGAGAGGGAGTGTAGATAACATTTAGTTCTGGTTTTACAGTGATTCAAACATACAACATAGGAGAAGAGGCAGGCCATTTGGCCAATCGAGGTTATTCCGCCATTCAATAAGATCATGGCTGATCTGTTTGTGTTTTGTGTTCCATCTTCCCATCTATTCCTGATTCCCTTACCAAATATGAATCCATCTACCTCCACCTTAAAATATTCAGTAGCCCCATTTCCACTGCCTTCTGAGGCAGAGAGTTCGAACCCTCAGAGAGAAAGAAATTCTCCTCACCTCTGTCATAGAATATACAACCCCTTAACTCTGAACTCACTCACAAGAGAAAACATCCTTTCCTCATCCACCTTGTCAAGACCTTTACGGACCTTATAGACTTCATTCAAGTCACCCCTCACTCTTCTAAACTCCAGTGGAAAAGTATTCTATGAACTCCTCAAACAGACTACTTCTGCCAATCTGATTTTTCCACTTTAAATGTAGATTACAGTTACCCTGATTATTAGCATCCTTGTGTCAGAAGTACTCAATATTTCTTCTTGCACACTTTATCTTATGTTGTAGTTACTGTTATCGGTTCTGCAGACCACTCCCACTCGTGACATCTTTCACTTACTATGCTTTGTGGACTGCTCGGTGCACAGTGGTTAGCACTGCTGCCTCACAGTGCCAGGGACCCAGGTTCGATTACATCCTTGAGAATTGACTGTGTGGAGTTTGCACATTCTCCCCGTATCTGCGTGGGTTTCTTCTGGATGCTCTGGTTTCAACCCACAGTCCAAAGATGTGCAGGTTAGAAGCATTGGCCATGCTAAATTGCCCCTTAGCGTCCAAAGATGTGCAGGTTAGGTGGACTAGCCATGGTAATTGTGTGGGGTACGGGAATGAAGGGGGGGGGAGGGGGGGGGGTGGGAGAGGGGAGAGGGGGAGGGGGGAGGGGGAGGGGTGAGAGTGACCTTGGGTGGGATGATCTTTCTGAGAGCTGGTACTGACTCAATGGGCTGGATGGCCTCTTTCTGCACTGTAGGAATTCTGTGATTCATCTCCACCTAAACTCCACCCACTATAGGGAGGAAATAGCTGGATCTGGTTTCAGACAAAGCTCGGCACAACATCGTGGGCCGAAGGGCCTGTTCTGTGCTGTACTGTTCTATGTTCTATCTAAACCTAGTCCAAAGATGTGTGGGTTAGGTTGATTGGCCAGGTTAAAAATTGCCCCTTAGAGTCCTGAGATGTGTAGGTTAGAGGGATTAGCAGGTAAAATATGTGGGGGTAGGGGCTGGGTGGGATTGTGGTCGGTGCAGACTCGATGGGCCGAATGGCCTCCTTCTGCACTGTAGGGTTTCTATGATTTTCTATGATTTCTAAACCCACATCCTGATCTCCTGAACTAACTATTGCACAAATGCCATTGTGAATTAACAGTGCTGTCCTTCCACCTGTTCTAGCTTCCTATTCTTCCTGAATGTCACATACTCATCAATATTCAGGACCCTACCCAGCCAGGTCTGTCCAGAAATATTAACTTCCCCTGGACAATTGTGCTGAGCTGGGAGCCGATCGACAAAGCCATTTAAAATCAATCAATTCAGGTCATTCTGCCAGTGTTACACTAATAGTTTCACTGATAAAGCAAGAAATAAAACCACTTCCAATTTCAGTGTTAATGTTTTAAGCATCCAGACCGGTCCCCGCATTGAACTCCCAACCCCACAGATTACTTCCCCACCCACTGCGCCCTCCCCACAGTAAGCGCCCTCACCATGGTATTCTCCACTGCAGACTCCCCACCTGCACAGAATTCTGCTCCCTACCCCCACACAACCTGACCCCCCCCCAAACCCGACCCAAACTGGTTAGATCTACCCATCGCGGCACAACCCTGCCCTCTACCTACCCACCCCCCCCCAACCTGAATGCCCACCTGAACCGGCTGAACCTGCCCCCTAAACTGAATCATCATCCAATGACCCGACGTCTGACCCCCGTCACTCATCTAATGTCCGATCCCCTAATGTCCAACCCCCCCCCCACTTCTCCCCAAGTCCAAACCCAACCCCAATGTCTCACTCCCCCCCACCCTCCACCACCCCCCTCCCCCCCCCCCTCCCCCCCTTTCCCCACAATGTCTGAGACTCCCACGGTTCAGGGTTTCCTCCTTCGCTCTGATTCTTTTAGACTGCGAAGCTGGACCCCGATGATCCCTCTCCTGCTCGGATCGTGACAGGTGTGAGTCAGGAACGTCAGGCAAAAGAGGCCCAATAGAAATCTGATGCGGGTAAGTGGGTACAGAGTGGCAATCTGACGCTGATCGCCACACCCAAGAAGTTATGGTCCATTGTTTCACGCAGCTTTCCTTTACAAAAAATAACCCAGCCACAGTCATGAAATGACCCACTTTCTTCATTCAGTATAACTTGTGTTTGCATAATAGAAAATAATAAAAATGCCATATTTCCCCACAGCAGAGCTAACTTGCTCGATTGAAACACAATAATTTCGAGCTGCTCTCCCGCACTTTAAACTGGTGAAAGTTTCTCTTCACAACTCTCTTCTTCAGAGACTGAATATCAGTGAATATTTCAGCCTCCACTACTGCCTTCATTTCCTCACAAGAGGATGTTACTGTCCCAGACAATACTGCCCACATACCTCAACTCTCCCAACACAATGGGCATAAGGTTTTTATTAATCATCAACATAGGCTGACGGATTTTTGGTAACAATTTCAATGCTTATCTTAAAAAAACAAAAAAAGAGGCTTGCAAAAGAGGCGGCACGGTGGCACAGTGCTTAGCACTGCTGCCTCACAGCGCCAGGGACCCGGGTTCAATTCTGGCCTTGAGTCACTGTCTGTGTGGAGTTTGCATATTCACCCCGTGGGTCTCCTCCGGGTGCTCCGGTTTCCTCCCACACTTCAAAGATGTGCGGGTTAGGTGGATTGGCCATGCTAAATTGCCCCTTAGTGTCAGGAGGATTAACAGGGTAAATATGTGGGGTTAGGGGTATAGGACCTGAGTGGGATTGTTGTTGGTGCAGGCTTGATGGGCCAAATGGCCTCCTTCTGCACTGTAGGGATTCTATGATTTATAGAGTGCCGATCACAAGCATCACACGGACAAAAGCACATTGCAGCCAATGAATCACTGTTGCAGTGAAGTCATTTGTTGTAATGTGGGAAACATAGAAGGCAATTTGCAGTCACTAATAGCAATATGATCATAGCCAGATATTAACTGAGGGATAAACACTGGCCAGGACAGCAATGTTGCACTTCCTCGAAACAATGCCATGGAATCTTCCTCACCCACCAAGAGGGCAGACAGGGTCTGACATCGCATCCAAAAAACAGGCCTTTGTCCCAACAGGACAGCACCTCCTCACTACAGCAGTTGAGTATCAGCCTTGATTTTTGTGTTTAACCCCATGTTTAAACCCATAGCCTTCTGACTTAAAGACAAAAGTGCTTCATACTCAGCCACAGCAATGTTAACATGCTAACCACCTGCAATGAAGTAACATGAATACATTGTGCTTTGAAACACAAACTCTTCCTTTTTGTGTGATTTTCTGCTGGACCACAACATCATCTCTTGTGGGACAAGTGTGAGCTTTAGAGGAGCTCAAGTTGCAATGGCTTTCACTCTCCAACGCAATGCATCAAAGCAAAATGTCAAGAACAGGGCTGGTGATAGCACCAGGGCTAGGTGACTAAACTTGATATCAGCAACAAAAAACAGGATTAAGGAAATAGTTGAAATTCGGTGTGTTGCAAGCATTCTGTTACAATGCACTTCCCTTAACATTTGAGAGCAAATGAAAGCAATGTGATGTCTTCACAGAGGAGGCACATCACACACCATAAAATCAGGGAGATACATTAAGAATTAATGCATTGTGGACTCATAAGATATAAAAAATTTGCTGTAATCATTAAGCATTGAGTAGATCATAACATTTTATGATGTTATGAAATATCCATTTGGTCTGCAAAAATAAACGTCTCACTCAGAAACGGTGGGTTATATTTTGATCATCTGGATGGAAAAAGTTGCAGGAATGAGCCAAACTGAAACTGACAGGTGACATCCAGAAGAGGAGTTACATTTTTGGGGGCTCCCGCTCTGCCTCAGTGCCAACCTCCTCCCTCCCCGACATTCCTCCCCCCCTCTCCCACCAATGTTACACCCCCCCGCCCCCCCCCACCCCCGGGTGACATGGTGCTCCGCCCCTGGTGACACCAAGCCTCACCCACCAGTGATATCATGTCCCACCCCAAACGAGGGCAATTCCTGCCCCAAATGACATAATTGCCCTCCTGACCCTGCCTCAGCTCACACAATGCAAGCCACAAAAATACAGAAAAGTACACAAATCAAAGCTTCAGTGCTTTTTAACGTACATCAACAAGCCTGTAATTGATGAGTTCAAGTACACAATGCAAACCACAGCAACCCAAAAAGGTACAAGTACTGAAATCACTGCTCACTGCTCCAGTGCTTTGTAATGTGTGAAACAAAGTCTGCAATTGATGAATTCAAATTCAAATCCACAATGGAACTGCAAAATGCAAAAAAAATACACAAATGACAAACAACAGCTTCACTGCTATCGTGCTTTTATAACCTGTGAAAACAAGCCTGTCATTGATGAATTGAAATCCAAGCCTACCTGTTGTCAGCATGAAAGTGGAGATGGTCAATATTGTGATCTATGTGTCTTGAGGTGAGCAAACATGGAACTGGCTGATGAGCAATGAGATAGCGAAATCAGCCGATGATGTGACTGCAGAACAACACAGGCCAGTATAGGGCAGAACAACACAGGCCAGTGTAGGGCGGAACAACACAGGCCAGTGTAGGGCAGAACAACACAGGCCAGTATAGGGCAGAACAACACAGGCCAGTGAATGGGCAGAACAACACAGGCCAGTGTAGGGCAGAACAACACAGGCCAGTGTAGGGCGGAACAACACAGGCCAGTGTAGGGCGGAACAACACAGGCCAGTGTAGGGCAGAACAACACAGGCCAGTGTAGGGCAGAACAACACAGGCCAGTGTAGGGCAGAACAACACAGGCCAGTGTAGGGCAGAACAACACAGGCCAGTGTAGGGCAGAACAACACAGGCCAGTGTAGGGCAGAACAACACAGGCCAGTGTAGGGCAGAACAACACAGGCCAGTGAATGGGCAGAACAACACAGGCCAGTGAAGGGCAGAACAACACAGGCCAGTGTAGGGCAGAACAACACAGGCCAGTGTAGGGCAGAACAACACAGGCCAGTGTAGGGCAGAACAACACAGGCCAGTGTAGGGCGGAACAGCACAGGCCAGTGTAGGGCAGAACAACACAGGCCAGTGTAGGGCAGAACAACACAGGCCAGTGAATGGGCAGAACAACACAGGCCAGTGTAGGGCAGAATGACCAGAAAATACCCAGTGCAGGAGCAAATACTCCAATGAAGTGGAGTCTATTGAGTCCAAGTCCAACATCAGTGGCTTTGCTGGCAATTGTCTGGCGGGATTCTGCTCATTATCCAGAAGAGACTTTCTGAAGGCCAGTATTGAGAGTGATGAGGGATGACAGTAACTTTGATTTGATTTGATTTGATTTATTATTGTCACATGAATTAACATACAGTGAAAAGTATTGTTTCTTGCGCACTATACAGACAAAGCATACCGTTCATAGAGAAGGAAATGAGAGAGTGCAGAATGTAATGTTACAGTCATAGCTAGGGTGTAGAGAAAGATCAACTTAATGCAAGACAGGTCCATTCAAAAGTCTGATGGCAGCAGGAAAGAAGCTGTTCTTAAGTCGGTTGGTACATGACCTCAGACTTTTGTATCTTTTTCCCGAAGGAAGAAGGTGGAAGAGAGAATGTCCGGGGTATGTGAGGTCCTTAATTATACTGGCTGCTTTGCCAATGCAGCGGTAAGTGTACTCAGAGTCAATGGATGGGAAGCTGGTTTGCGTGATGGATTGGGCTACATTCACAACCTTATGTAGTTCCTTGTGGTCTTGGGCAGAGCAGGAGCCATACCAAGCTGTGATACAACCAGAAAGAATGCTTTCTATGGTGCATCTGTAAAAGTTGGTGAGAGTCGTAGCTGACATGCCAAGTTTCCTTAGTCTTCTAAGAAAGTGGAGGCGTTGGTGGACTTCCTTAACTATAGTGTCGGCATGAGGGGGACCAGGACTTTCGAAGCACTTCATAACGATGGATGTCAGAGTCACTGGCCGATAGTCATTAAGGCACGCTGCTTGGTTTTTCTTAGGTATCAGGATGATGGTCGTCTTCTTGAAGCAGATAGGGGCCTCAGATTGTTGTAAAGAGAGGTTGAAGATATCTGTGAACACCTCCGCCAGCTGATCCCCACAGGATCTGAGTGCACGTCCAGGTACCTCATCCAGGCCAGTTGCTTTCCGTGGGTTGACCTTCAAGAAAGCTGCAGGTGAGATGAAACAATGCAGTCCCAAGGCCCCTCTCACCAGCTTACTCCTTGCAAATGTACAGTCTCTGGAAAACAAACTCGATGGTTATAATGGCATGCAACAGCCGTGATATCAGACCAGCAAATAGTGGACTCATTTGAAAAACAGAACTTAAATAAGAGAATGTCGGGACACATTTCAAAGGTTTTCTTGCTTCATCAGTTGTTTGAAATCCATGACAGCTTCGAGAGCTTTTCTTCTGTACCTTTCCTTCACAAAATCATCAGTAACATAGAATCCCTACAGGAGGCCATTCTGCCCATCGAGTCTGCACCGACCACAATCCCACCCAGGCCGTCCCCATAACCCCACATATTTACCCTGCCAATCCCTCTAACCTACGCACCCCGGGACACTAAGGGGCAATTTAGCATGGCCAATCAACCTAACCCACGCATCTTTGGACTATGGGAGGAATTTCAGCCAGGCCCTCACATCTCCTGACTGCTCACCTCTCGCTTGGGTGGTCGAGCCTTGAGCCTCGATGACTGCGTGTACTCCTGGCTCCTGCCTCTTGTTACTGGCTTAATTGGCCTGTCCTGGCCTGGCCTCTGTTCTATCTTTGGTTGGTTGCCTGCCTATCCTGCTCACCCCTGGCCAGGCGATTGAGAGTCACCCTGCTGCTCCCAAAAATGTACTTTATTCATAAAATACCTGCGTTACAAACATTCCAAAAAGATCTTCACACAAAAAGCAACAATAACATTCAGGTTCTTTACATACATCAAGTAACATTTTGAGATGCTTCACTACACTAAAGGAAATGTTTCAGACATTTTAAATGGTCTTACAAAAGTTATTATAAAGGCTGTCTGCATAGAACAGTTGCAGTCTGAGGTGCTTCAGTACAACTGGGATACAAGTAATATTTGCTGTATATATTCAATGAGTCACTGAGCCCGAGGAGGTTCTGCTTCCCTCAGTTCACTGTGGTTGAAAGGTCTTAGACAGTGACCTTCTCCATTACATCTCTGCAGCGACTTCCCAAGCTTCAACGTGGCCCTCAGCACATAGTCCTGGGCTTTGGAATAAGCCGGTCTGTTGCTCCCTCGATGGCCATTTGCAAACACCTCCTGCTCGGTCCTCACTGAAGGCCCCGCAGGCTCACACCCTGATGTAAGATCGACCACCGCACTGTTGCCTCAGCCTCTGGGCCTGAATGTCGGAATCCTATGGAATGGAAAGTTCAGAGACTTCAGACCAAGTAATCAGGAGATCCATTTAAACTGCTCTCAAGTCACCACCACTTCACAATGTCTGAGACAGTGTTTCCCCGCTCTGAGGGGACTCCAGCAATCAGACCCAGGTGTTAAACCATAAGATCATAAGATATAGGAGCAGAATTAGGCAATTTGGCCCATTGAGTGTGCTCCGCCATTCAATCATGGCTGATATGATTCAAATCCCCAATCTCCTGTCTTCTCCCCGTAACACTTAATCCCTTTATTGATCAAGAACCTATCTATCTCTGTCTTAAAGACACTCAATGACCTGGCCTCCACAGCCTTCTGAGTTCCACAAATTCACACAGATGTTGTTCTGTATTGACTGCTGATAGGCTCAAGAAATTCAAATGAACCTATCAGAAAATTCGGAGCTACCAAGCTCTGATTTGTGCTCCCACAGCCACCTTTCAGTATAAGCAACTCTCATTGGCTGGTGTCCCACACTGCAGCGCTGTATGTTTCATGGTCAGTCCACCCCGAATGACATCCATTTTTTTTCTGGAATTGGCTCAAGAACACTTTCACTCCATTTTCTCACTGTGTTAGATACTGGTTGGCTATCTTAATGTTGAGAACTATCCCATGTTTGTGTCACACAGAAGCAAAGGAGAGAAAAAATTTATTAAGATGTCAATAAATAAATGTTAAGATCACTCTTAATGCACTTGAAAATATTGAAGGATGTCACTGTAACAGGAAGAACAGAAACATCACTGAACCCAGCCTATATTTGTCTTAGCTATGAGGAGAGATTGGGTAAACTGGGGTTGTTCTCCCTGGAAAGACGGAGAATGAGGGGAGATCTAATAGAGGTGTACAAGATTATGAAGGGTATAGATAGGGTGAATGGTGGGAAGCTTTTTCCCAGGTCGGAGGTGACGATCACGAGGGGTCACGGGCTCAAGGTGAGAGGAGCGAAGTATAACTCAGATATCAGAGGGACGTTTTTTACACAGAGGGTGGTGGGGGCCTGGAATGCGCTGCCAAGTAGGGTGGTGGAGGCAGGCACGCTGACATCGTTTAAGACTTACCTGGATAGTCACATGAGCAGCCTGGGAATGGAGGGATACAAACGATTGGTCTAGTTGGACCAAGGAGCGGCACAGGCTTGGAGGGCCAAAGGGCCTGTTTCCTGTGCTGTACTGTTCTTTGTTCTTTGTTCTATCCAGGTGAGTAAGACAGAGTGGGGTGTGGGGAGGTTAAAACAGATAGGAAGGGACGGAATGTCAATTTGTATATCAGAGGCCAGCGCGGGATAAAGATTGTGGACCTCATAGACATAGGCAATTCAACAAAGTACGCTGACAGAAGGTTTCAAACTCATCGGAAGCTGAAACAGTGATTGGGTTGGGCTACAAATGGTTCAGAATTAGGAGGAGGACAATATTTTATGAAATAAATCATTGGTTTTTAAGTTTATTTATTAGTGTCACAAGTAGGCTTACATTAACACTGCAATGAAGTTACTGTGAAAATCCCCTGGTCGCCACACTCCGGTGCCTGTTCGGGTACACTGGGGGAGAATTTAGCATAGCCAATCCACCTAACTAGCACGTCTTTCGGACTGTGGGAGGAAACTCACACAGACACGGAGAGAATGTGCAAACTCCACACAGACATTCACCCAAGCTGGGAATCAAACCCGGGTCCCTGGTGCTGTGAGACAACAGAGCTAACCACTGTGCCACCGTGGTGGCTGTCTCTTTAGCTGTCAAGGCCTTAGGCTCTGCATTAGGGTTGGGTTTCTCTGTCTCTCCACCTCGCTCTCCTTAAAGACTCAGAGCCTTGGGCCTCGTCCCCTACAATCTCCCTATGTGGCTCACTGTCGAACATTGCTTGGTAACGGCCCCGTGAGACAAGTTGGGATCTTTTATAATGTCAAAGGAGCTACACAAATGTGTGTTGCTGTTGGTGCTGAAGAGATGCTGAGGTAGTGCGAAACCAGAAAGATGATATTAGTGAGGATTTTCATCAGCAAAACCTAAATATGGAATGCTGAAAAGCCCAGGGCCTGAATTGTTCAGTTGAATATGTGATTGTCTAGTTGCCCAGAGCAGCCAGGAAGGCATTGGAGAACATTCTCAGTAATTTGGTAATAGTCAGAGACTGTGATCTGAGTCGTAGAATCTACAGTACAGGAGGAGGCCATTTGGCCCATCCAGTCTGCACCGACAACAATCCCACCCAGCACCTATCCCCGTAACCCCACATATTTACCCTCCGAGTCTTCCTGACACTAAGGGGCAATTTACCATGGCCAATTTACCTTGTGCGGCACGGTAGCACAGTGGTTAGCACTGCTGCTTCACAGCTCCAGGGACCTGGGTTCGATTCCCGGCTCGGGTCACTGTCTATGTGGAGTTTGCACATTCTCCTCGTGTCTGCGTGGGTTTCCTCCGAGTGCTCCGGTTTCCTCCCACAGTCCAAAGATGTGCGGGTTAGGTTGATTGGCCATGCTAAAAATTGCCCTTGGTGTCCTGAGATGCGTAGGTTAGAGGGATTAGTGGGTAAATATGTAGGGATATGGGAGTAGGGCCTGGGTGGGATTGTGGTCGGTGCAAACGCGATGGGCCGAATGGCCTCTTTCTGTACTGTAGTGTTTCTATGATTTCTTTCTATGAATCCACCTCACCTGCACATCTTTAGACTGTGGGGGGAAACCAGAGCACTCGGAGGAAGCCCACGCAGACACGGGGAGAACGTGCAAACTCCAGTGACCCCAGGCCAGAATCGAAGCCGGGTCCCTGGCGCTGTGAGGCAGCAGTGCTAACCACTGTACCACCGTGCTGCCCTGTCATAGAGACAACAACATGATTGAGTTCAATAATGTCAGCCGAAGGAACCCTCACCTCCTCCTGTTCTCCCACCTCCCCAGATATACAGCTTTGCAATGGGTAGGTGGGCTCGACCGGACTAATGGTGCGTGGCTGCAGAAAATGGTCTATCACTGCAGTAACTGACAAATAGAATAGATGAATCATGACCTCATTGAATGGTGGAGCAGACTCGATGGGCTGAATGGCCTGCATCTGCTCCTACATCCTGTCGCATTATGGAGTGTCTTCAGAGGCCCAAACTGTGAAACATGGCAACGATTACTAAAATTAGCAATTTGGGACTCAAATATTATGACTCCAGGTGGATCAACAAGACAATCTAAAGATAAAAAACAGATTTTGTTTTCACAAAACCTCTGCAGAAGGAGGAGCATCCACTGGGAGGAATACAGGAAATTCCAGTCACAGATAATCAGAGGGACAAATTGAACTGGAAATGAGTTAGGCTGCAGTGAGAAGTCCCTCTCTGTGTAACAATGAGAGTCATGATGTGGAGATGCCGGCGTTGGACTGGGGTAAACACAGTAAGAAGTTTAACAACACCAGGTTAAAGTCCAACAGGTTTATTTGGTAGCAAAAGCCACACAAGCTTTCGGAGCTCTCAGCCCCTTCTTCAGATGAGTGGGAATTCTGTTCACAAACAGAGCTTATAAAGGCACAGACTCAATTTACATGAATAATGGTTGGAATGCGAATACTTACAACTAATCAAGTCTTTAAGAAACAAAACAATGTGAGTGGAGAGAGCATCAATGAGAGGACAGCAAACACGGCAATGAGTGCTGTAAATGTTACATCTCGGAGCTACACAGAGATGACACTGCTTTCTATGTGTGTGACAGTTTGTATTTAGTGTTTTAAAATGTTTCCTCCATGCTTCCACTCTCACTTCCATACCTGACGGAATGGGCGGGATTTTCCGGACGTGCTCTCACCAAGACTGGAAAATCCTGCCCGAGGTCAATGGACCTTTGCATGGTTCCTGCCCTGCCCTGCCTGCCCTGCCCTGCCCTGCCCTGCCTGCCACAATTCCTGTGGTGGGGGAAGGGAAAATTACACCCAATGGCCGGAATGTTACCGGCTCAGAGAACAGCGTCCTCCATTGACCTCGGGCGGAATCGTATGAACCTCGGTGAACGTGCCGGTAAAATTCCACCCAATGTGTCTACTTTTCCCTGAGTCTACACCCAGGCCAAACCAATCAAGCACTGTGAGCATCAATAGTGAACAGACTCACAAAATCAAACACAGAACAATTCAATGAGCATCTTAAAGAGGAATTAAACTGAAGAAAAGCTGAAAAACATTTATCTACATTTATCCACTGGAGCAAAGGTAGAGAAGTGTTGTTGCAATTGTACAGGGTGTTGGTGAGACCACATCTGGAGAACTGTGTCCAGTTTTGGTCTCCTTATTTGAGGAAGGATGTTTGCATCGGAGGCAGTTCAGAGGAGGTTCACCAGATTGATTCCGTGGATGAAAGGGGTGACGTATGAGGCGAGATTAAACAGTTTGGGTTTATACCCGCTGAAGTTTAGCAGGATGAGAGAGGATCTGATTGGGGTATATAAATTGCTAAAAGGGATTGATAAAGTAAGCATAGACCAAATGTTTCCCCTTGTGGGGCAATCTATAGTTACAGATATAGTCACAGATATAGTTTGAGAGGCGGTAGATTTAAAACTGAAATGAGGAGGGACTACTTCTCACAGAGGGTGGTGAATTTGTGGAACTCGCTGCCCCATAGTGCAGTGGAGTCTGACTCGTTGAATGGTTTCAAGAAGGGGATAGATATATTTCTAATAAAAAGGGGATAAGGGTGTGGTAAACCACTGTTAAGTTTATTGCCTGTGTGTGTGTGTGTGTGTGTGTGTGACATGCCTGGACACGCCCCTGCCGGCCCTGCCTGAGACTCCTCCCCCCCCTCCCCGGGTCCAGGTATAAAGGTGACTGCTCCCAACCCCCTTGCCTCAATCGCCGGACCAGTTCATCAGCATGGGTGTGCTCCAAGTCTTTTTTGAATAAAAGCCTGTTTGTTCTTGCGTACTAACTAGTCGTCGCTTAATTGATAGTGCATCAAAGGGAAACTGTGGGGAGGCGGATTTGAGACCAGGAAGGGATCAGCCGTGATCTGATCCAATGGCGGGGCAGCGCAAAGGGCGGAATTGCCTATTTTTGCTCCCAGTTCCTCGGTTCCTATGTTTCACTCTGTAACTCCAGCAGTGTACCAGCAGAGGTTCGAGGCAAATAGGAGAACTGCCATGTCTTCACAATATTCAGGAATTTCCCCAGCTGATTCACTGACAAGAAAGGGAGATCAGATGGAAAGTGAAACTTGCTTCTTTCTTAGTGGCTGATCCCAGTGTGCCACTGATAGAGTTTGTGTCAGAACAGTTCATCAGCTCAATAACATGCCATCCCCCAATAAATATAAACTTCGGCAAAGGGTTTTTAATAAAAGAGAAATTGAGATTTATAAAACCCCTTTCACACACTCAGGACATCCCAAATGTTTCTAAGCAATAAATTACATTTGAAGTGTAGTCAGTGGTTTTACATCGCTAACCAGTTTATACACAGCAAGATTCCACAAACAGAAAACAAGTGAGTTTCTGTTGATCTATTGTGCAGCTGGTTGAGGGATAGATATTGAAGAGGACGGAGTGGAGCAGGGGTGGGATGCTCTCTATTCCAGCTCCAGAAGAAGGCCTCCCACCAAGGTCACCACCCCACCTGGGACACAATGGAGCTCTGGTGAGAGTCAAGCTCACTGCAGAAGAGGGCGGGGCAGCAGTGCCGCAAGAAGATGAACGATATTCGCACACACTGCAGTACTTGTGCTGCCCGAAAGCAGGCCAGGGTCCTCAAGGCCCAGAACCCCCAGGGGAACACACTAAGGCCATCACAAGCAACAGGATGTGGAAGTCAGCAGGCCTCCTCAACCTCAGTCATGGAACCTGGGGAAGCAGCGAGACATAGTGGGAGGCTGAGGAAGAATAAGAAGGGATAGGCACCTAGTTGGCATGGATGAAAATAGTCATGAGGGTACAGTAGACGTCACTGTATACAGTTATAAATGATAAATCACTCGGTTCACTCACCGAGCCTCCACCCTGTCACATCATGTTGCCAAGCTCGGCAAACCCATGCACACACCCAGTGCTTCATTCCTGTGGAGTGTGAGAATGATTGTGCTGTGTCTCTGCCACACTGAGGAGAGTAAAGAAACCCCCCCACCCAAACCCCCCGGCCACCCTTCCCAGGACCCCGTTCACGGAAGGAAAAAAACAACCCCCCACCCCCCCACATACATCAGGACCAGGGCAGTTTAATTCTGTGTCTTTTCCCCTGAGCGACAGTGACCAAGTGGCTGTCGAGGTGCTGATTGGCTGCCCACCTCTGGTGTAAGATGAAAGTGGCCACATACATCGAGGGGCTGCCGTGCCTGAGACTATTCATTCCAGCTTTGATAAACCCCGTGATGGGCCCGTTCATTGGCAGGGCACACGCAGCTCTCTGTTAGGCGGGAGTCAGACATATCGCTGAGGATGAGAGAAGCATCGCTTTGTCCTCACTGAAGATCATCACCATTCTCCTGCAGATTCAGGCCAATGGCTGCAGCCCCCTGACATTGAAAATGTGGAACCAGAAAGTTAGATAATGCTGGCACTGCGTCATTGGTTTAACCTCGTGTGCATTGTGGGAGATCTCACCACCTGCAATCCCGCTCGTCCCCGAAACAAGAGGCGATAAGAGCATCCCTTGCTCGATGCCCAACCCTGGCCCTATCCACTACCCAGCATTCTTCCTCCCCCTTCACGGCATCATCAGGCCCACCACCCTGCTCAACATCCTCCTCATCCGAGGAGATCTGACGCTCACCCATCACCCATGAGGGTTGTAAGTTTCACTACATTTGCCCTCCCACAATAGCTCATGAGGCACACTGCTTAAACACAAACCCAGCATGGAGGAATTGGGATAATGAGGGTGCATCAACACCTCAATGTGTCTTGGCAGCCAGTACATCCCCTCGGAGCAAGGGGCGACCTGATATGAAGGGAAGGTAAGGCCTCTGAGTGACCCACCCAAACACCTCAACCCCCACACACCCCTCCAACTCCTCCCCTCCAATACCCCCCCTCCCCCCACCATGGCAACAGTGACCTTCAGCCCCCGCCCATGCTGCACTTGTGTGCGACCCCAGCATTCTCCCTGGACTGCCTGAGAAGTAATGGCCGCTTGACCGCTCACGTGGGGAAGTTGCCATGTTTATGTGGACCTGTTGTAAATGGTGCCAGGACGATGGCACACTGGCGCCAGCTGAATATTTGGTGTGACCTCAATATCTGGAGTGAGTGCTCACTGATGATATGCTGATACATTCATATCAGGTTCCCGCCCTTCCCCAGTGTGTTCCACATCACCCTGCCAGCGTGGTTTGTTCAAAACCGGAAAATGCGATCTCACCAGCGAGATTCAGCGAGTTTTTCAAGCTCTCCACGTTTTTGAACCAGAACCATGAATCCCGTGCATGGAGCGATTGGCTGAAGATCCCACGCAAAGTCTCAATGGAAAAGAAATCCTTCTTAAATTGGAAAGTACTTTGGTTTCAAGACAAATGGTCAAAATTGATGATTGGAATTCTGCTGCTAATTCTTGTAAGAATATTTAACTCTGCAGAATGTTGTGAGTATTTTTTGAGGGGCAATTCTATTTAAGCGTGTGTCCACAATGTGTGGTTAATGAGAGTGCATCAACACCTCAATGTTTCTCCGCTTGTTACTTACGTGAGTGGCACAGTGGCAAGCACTGCTGCCTCACAGCACCAGGGACCCGCGTTCAATTCCGGACTCGGCTGACTGTCTGTGTGGAGTTTTCACATTCTCCCTGTATCTGCGTGGGTTTCCTCCGGGTGCTCCGGTTTCCTCCCACAGTCTAAAGATGAGCGGGTTAGGTTGATTGGCCATGCTAAATTGATCCTAGTATTAGGAGAGTAAATGAGTGGGGTTACAGGGATAGGGCCTGGGTGGGATTGTTGTCAAGTGCAGGCTTGATGGGCCGAATGGTCACCTTCTGCACTGTGGACTCTATGATAACTCTTAATTTTGCTACAGCTAGTGAAAATTATCATCAACTCATTATATCACAACCATTAAAACCAAATTTACAAATTACGATCAAAGTGAACTTCATTAACAACACCATGCAGCATATTTTCATTAGCAAATTTAATCTCCAATTATTTTTTGGAAAATTGTAACATCTGTTCCTACTTAATGGCTCTGCTTATAAACTATTACATTGCCTTTCCGGGCGTGTCTGAACCTGGGATTTGAAATTACGAGGATATTTTTACTTCCTGCTGCCTGTATTGACAGGAACATCCAATCGATGCCTGGATAATCCCAGGAGCATCAATCATGGCCAGGTTGTCATTCCGCTCACACCTTTCTCTCCCTCAACATTGCCTCACATTCCTTGCCGGGTCCTCCAAGCTCAACTTTCCCAGAAATGTAGAGCTCAATATCTCCCGGAGAGCTCCGTCACAGAGAGATACTGTCCGGGGAAAGGCAGGACTCCCCCCCCCCCGCCCCACAGCCCCCCCACCCCCCCCCACCGCCCCCCCCCCCCGCCCCACAGCCCCCCCACCCCCCCCCACCGCCCCCCCCCCCCCCCCGCGCCCCCCCCCCCCCCCCCACCCCCCACCCACCCCCTTTTATAGTACCAGCTGCTGTACGGTAAGTTGAAATGTCCAATGGGAATGTTGGTGAATGGATGAATGTGTGAATGTGTCAGGTAGCAGGACAGGGGTGGTAACGGGGCAAGCAGGTAGTTGGATGGGGGGTGTGAGGTGGCAGGTGGTAGTTGGGTGTGGAGGTAGGTGAGTGAGGTGGTGGCTAGTAGGTGGGTGAGGTGGAATGTAGGTGAGGGGGAGGTGACTGAGGTGACGGGTGGGTGAGGGTGTAGTGGCTGATGGGGCAGGTGGGTGAGGTGGCAGGTGGGTGAGGGGGTAGGTGACTGAGGCGACGGGTGGGTGAGGGTGTAGGTGGCTGAGGGTGTAGGTGGCTGATGGGGCAGGTGGCAGGTGGGTGAGGGGGTAGGTGGTGAGACGATAGGTGACTGAGGTGGCAGATGGGTGAAGTGGAGGTGACTGAGGTGGTGGGTGACTGAGGTGGTGAATGGGTGAGGGGGTAGGTGACTGAGGTGATGGGAGGGTGTAGGTGGATTATGGAGTAAACAGGTCAGGTTGGGGGGTGCGCAGGTTGTCAGGGAGGTAGTCGAGGGTGGGGTATGAAGTTCTCAGTACGGTGGAACTAGTCCGAAGTCTCCAACTTCAATACCCACAGAGGGTCCCGGGAAGCCGGGGAATTGCCCAACGGGGGTTCAAACTTCTTGACCAATTCCCACCGAGGTTGGCACAACAGGACCTCCCGTCGGGTCACAATGCCCGTCTTCAGACATCTGTCGGGTTTCCAATAATCTGAAGGCCGGAAGATTTGGGCTGATGAATCAATCATAGTAAATGGTTGTAACTGGAAATTATTTTCTCGTCCGTACAGGCCAGGTGGCTAACCAAGGTCCAGGACCCAAGGTTCAGAGAATCATCAGAATTTCAGTGTCCACTTGGCCAATTGTGTCTCCACCCCATCCATTATCCTGTAATAAACAATCAGGTCCATGGCTGACTGGCTTTCAATGTGCAGACACTTTGATTGACATGAGGTTAATAAATTCATTTTAAGCTTGGTTTTGGCAATTGTACAGTGGACAGAATCAGATATTTATTCAGTCTCAGGCTCCTGATGCAGTACAGATGCTCATTTCTCTAAATGTGAAATATTGGAGATACCCCAAGTCTGAAATAAAAACAGAAAATTCTGGAAATACTCAGCAGCTCTGGCAGCGTCTGTGGAGAGAGAGACACGGGGTTAATGAGGCTGATTCTCCCAGCCCGCTATGCTGCCCTATCAGGGACGGGCCGGGAGACATCAGCAAAGGATGTCAGTGGGCTCTCAAGCCAGCAGGCTTTACAACAGCACCGTACCAACGGGGAGCTGGCGGCCTGACCCTCACTGGAGTGAACAGCGGCCATGGAGGCACCCCCAGGATGTCTGGGATAAGGGGGGTGTGTGGTGCCCCTGGGCATTGCCAACCTGGTAGTGCCAGTCTGGCCCCCTGGCACTGCCCAAGGGACAAAGTGGCAATTCCCGAGGAGCGGGGCCAGAGGGGGCAGGGCCTATTGGGGGGACCTATAGAGGGCTGATCGGTGTGGGGGGGGGAGGGGGGGGAATCCCGCTGCCACTTTGCAGAGGGAGGGAAGGGGGTGATTGGGCCTGACCATCTGGGTTGGCTGGGGGAGGGGGGGGTAGAGGCTGCAGGGGAGGTCAAGGCTACCGGGATTGAGGGGGTTATTGGGGAGATTGGGGCTGGCCGGTGGGAGTGGGGGGCATATTGGGGTTAGCCAGGGATCCCATGTGATTCACAGCAGCCACTTTGAACAACTAAGAACAAAGAGCAAAGAAAATTACAGCACAGGAACAGGCCCATCATCCCTCCAAACCTGCACAGACCGCGCTGCCCCGACTGAACTAAAACCCCCTACCCTTCCGGGGACCATATCCTTCTATTCCTATTCTATTCATGTATTTGTCAAGACGCCCCTTAAAACTCACTATCGTATCTGCTTCCACTACCTCCCCCGGCAACGAGTTCCAGGCACCCACCACCCTCTGTGTAAAAAACTTGCCTCGTACATATCCTTTAAACTTTGCCCCTCACACCTTAAACCTATGCCCACTGGTAATTGACTCTTCTACCCTGGGAAAAAGCTTCTGACTATCCACTCTGTCCATGCCCCTCATAACCTTGTAGACTTCTAGCAGGTCACCCCTCAACCTCCGTCGTTCCAGTGAGAACAAAGCAAGTTTCTCCAACCTCTCCTCATAGCTAGTGCCCTCCATGCCAGGCAACATCCTGGTAAATCTTTTCTGTACCCTCACCAAAGCCTCCATATCCTCCACACTATATTCCAAGTGTGGCCTAACTAAGGTTCTATAAAACTGCAACATGACTTGGCAATTTTTAAACTCAATGCCCCGGCCGATGAAGGCAAGCATGCTGCATGCCTTCTTGACTACCGTCTCCACCTGTATTGCCACTTTCAGTAACCTGTGTACCTGTACACCCAGATCCCTCTGCCTATCAATACTCTTCAGGGTTCTGCATTTATTGTATATTTCCTATCTGTAATAGACCTTCCAAAATGCATTACCTCACATTTGTCCAGATTAAACTCCATCTGCCATCTCTCCGCCCAAGCCTCCAACCGATCTATATCCTGCTATATCCTCTGATGGTCCTCATCGCTATCCGCAAATCCACCAACCTTTGTGTCGTCTGCAAACTTACTAATCAAACCAGTTACATTTTCCTCCAAATCATTTATATATGTCACAAACAGCTAAGGTCCCAGCACTATGGCCTTTAACCTCTGACCTCCAGATGATCATATCTTGCGAGGTACTCCCCAGAACACCCACCCAGCTCCACGACTGACCACCCGCCCACCCCCATCCCAACTCCCCGACTGACCACCTGACTAACCCAATGACCGACTGACCACCTCCACCGTCCACCCAACCCAATCGCAGCCACCCACCTTCAACAGTTACCTTTCTCCTGGGTTCTCCAAGTGGCTGGGACTTTTAAACTTACCTGCTTTATGGCAGCTGCTGCCGTAAAAAAGAGGCGAGGCTTCCTTTCCTCGGACCCTGCTGCCCCAGACTGAAGGCTTCGGAAATTTGCTGCACGGAGCTTTTCCAATGAGGCCTTGAGTCGGAAGGTCGAGTGCAAAATGAGTTGTGTTCCAGTGTGAATAAAGATTGTGATTGCCACTTCTTCGGAGTTCTAGGCTCTACAATCTTTCAAACCCGATGTACCAAACTCCAAATCCAATTAGACATTCATGCAATTTCTTCTTAAAATATTTTCTTTTTCCAAAGAACGCAAATATATTCCTTTTGTTAAGATCTGTAAGCAAATTAAGTTCCTTCATTACTTACGTTTGCACTTTCACAGTTAATCGTTAAATACTAAAAGTCGGAAAAGCTCAAGTTCCATTAATAATTGGAATTTACTTCCAAGTTATTAAAATAATTACTTTGTAAGATGTATGAAGTCTGTGTTTAAACATGTAAAGTCTTTAAGTGGAATTAGTTTATCTGAATCAATTCCTGTTTTGGCAGTCTACAAATGCCAGTTATTAATTAGCCCTAAGTCTAATACAGGGACTAATTTCTGCCGAATGATCTGAACTCTAATGATACTCCCTAATACAAATGTAAAACCATGAAATGATTTTCTGGGTGTGAGGTATTTATTTGGTGTAAAATCCATTTACTTTGGGACACGGCTCAGCTTAAGAGGGGGAACAAAGAGGATGGTGGGCGGCATAAGTGGTTAGCACTGCTGCTTTACAACGTCAGGGACCCAGGTTCAATTCCTGGCTTGGGCCACTGTCTGTGTGGAGTTTGCACATTCTCCCCGTGTCTGTGTGGGTTTCCTCCGGGTGTTCCGCTTTCCTCCCACGGTCTGAAAGATGTGCTGGTTGGGTGCTTTGATCCGAACAGGCACCGGAGCGCGGTGACTGGGGGAATGTCACAGTAACTTCTTTGCAATGTTAATGTAAGCCTTACTTGTGACGAATAAATAAACTTTTTTTTATGTTTTAAAAAATACTTGATTGATGCAGGATTGAGGCCAGTGGAAGCTCAGCCACCAATTAGCTGGAAAGAAGGTCAAAAAAGGTCAAAGCCTATATTTTTACAGAGTCGTAGAGATCTCACAGTCCACCCGACACGGTGCTGAGAAGCCAGATCTGAGGTTTATTATTATTATTTATTAGTGTCACAAGTAGGCTTACATTAACACTGCAATGAAGTTACTGTGAACATCCCCTAGTCACCACACTCCGGTGCCTGCTCGGGTACACTGAGGGAGGATTTAGGATGGCCAATGTACCTAACCAGCAGATCTTTCGGACTGTGGGAGGAAACCAGAGCACCTGGAGAAAACCGATGCAGACACGGGGAGAATGTGCAGACACCACATAGACAGTGACCCAAGCCGGGAATCGAACATGGGTCCCTGGCACTGTGAGGCAGCAGTGCTAACCACTGTGCCACCGTGTTCCAACCTCATTTATGACAGATTCTATTTTTGCTGGTTGGGAAATGGGGGTGAGATGTGACTTGTACATGGATGAAACCCAAACTCATCGCTGAGTTCAAACAAACCCCATTTTCACTGGAGCAAGAGCCTTCTCTCAGTGTGGGAGTTTTTAAGAGTAGTTATAAAAAGGAAGATAAGGTCTGTCAACCTGTCACATTATTTAAATCTCCTGCCTGTGTCTGTGAGCTGAACAAAATTTGTGCTTGCAGTTTCAATAGACGTTTGTTGACTGAACCCTAAGTGGTATCATTATAGCTTTATTATTGCTTGACTGGTTTTGACAACCTCTCATTATCACAGTAGGGGCTGTAAATTCACAGTTTGATTGAAAGCACCAAGAGGTTATTAAAGGATTAATTGTCTTTGATATGAGGTTATGAATACAAATGTATATTTTTATAAGGGATTATGTACTTCAAAGTATTTAAATGTATTGAAATGGCCTTTATGAATGAGTGTTTTTTATATCGTGAAGTGTGCAATAAATACTTAGAACTTTATTTCAATTCATCACACCATGACTCTTGAGGTCTTGCCAATGTTCGATGCAGAATGATTGGATGCATAGAGTATAAGGGCCAAGAGTAATGCATGTAGGTCATGGGTTGGCATAAATTGGCACTAAGTTGGCATAGGGGCTATAAGGGGCCATGGGATGAGTGGGGGTCATGGGTTGACATGGAGGGCATGAGAGGCCATTGGGGATGGGTGGGTGACATAGAACATAGAACATAGAACATAGAACATTACAGCGCAGAACAGGCCCTTCGGCCCACGATGTTGCACCGACCAGTTAAAAAAAAACTGTGACCCTCCAACCTAAACCATGGGTTGGTGGACTGGGAGATTCTTTGATGGCGGCCTGATTTTCTTAAAAACTTAAGATTACTTAAAAATTAAACTCGCAAAGGCAAAGTCTCTGCTTAAGACGTAACTAAAATTTATTTTAAAACATGAAAAATCTACAACACAAACAAAACATTAACCTATGGCCTTTGGATGTCGAATAGCTCTGGGTCAGTGCTACAAGACTTCTTCAAAAATCTGAGGCACTGAGCCAAAGTTCTATACAATTATATCTTTCACTATCTAGGATACACCTTCTAATTAGCTTAGATTCAATTTCATTTCATATTAACATGTCAGTCCAAAACATAGTAAGAAGTTTAACAACACCAGGTTAAAGTCCAACAGGTTTATTTGGTAGCAAAAGCCACACGAGCTTTCGGAGCGCTGCTCCTTCATCAGGTGAGTGCAGGATTTGTCTCACAAACAGGGCATATATAGACACAAACTCAATTACAAGATGATGGTTGGAATGCGAGTCTTAACAGGGAATCAAGTCTTTACAGGTGCAGACAATGTGGATGCCATTTCTTGAATTCTGTCTCTATGTGACCATGGTTCAGTTTCCCAGCTGATTGCCACAGTCCAAAACATGACAGATTACCTCAGCCAATTGCGATGTGATACTTGACATAATGATATTTCATTTGTCTGTCTAAAAACCGGATTTCTTCCGTCTGGGTAAACTCATTTCCTTGTTGCTATGCAACTAAGGACGCTTCTATCCAATTACCATTCCCATGGGCATGCCTCATAGGTGTGCCTCAGGAGTTGGTGCAGGGACCACAACTTTTCACAACATACTTTAACGATTTGGAGGAAGGAACTGAAGGCACTGTTGCGAAGTTTGCAGATGATACAAAGATATGTAGAGGGACAGGTAGTATTGAGGAAGCAGGGGGGCTGCAGAAGGACTTGGACAGGTTGGGAGAGTGGACAAAGAAGTGGCAGATGGAATACAATGTGGAAAAGTGTGAGATTAGGCACTTTGGAAGGAGGAATAGAGGCATAGACTATTTTCAAAGTGGAAAAATGCTTAGGAAATCAAAAACACAAAGGGACTTGGGAGTCATTGTTCAAGATTCTCTTAAGGTTAACGTGCAGGTTCAGTCGGCAGTTAGGAAGGCAAATGCAATGTTAGCATTCATGTCGAGAGGGCTAGAATACAAGAGCAGGGCTGTACTTCTGAGGCTGTACAAGGCTCTGGTCAGACCCCATTTGGAGTATTGTGAACAGTTTTGGGTCCCATATCTAAGGAAGGATGTGCTGGCTTTGGAAAGGTTCCAGAGGAGGTTCACAAGAATGATCCCTGGAATGAAGAGCTTGTCATACGAGGAATGGTTGAGGACTCTGGGTCTGTACTTGTGGGAGTTTAGAAGGATGAGGGGTGATCTTATTGAAACTTACAGAATACTGCGAGGCCTGGATAGAGTGGACGTGGAGAGGATGTTTCCACTTGTAGGAAAAACTAGAACCAGAGGGCACAATCTCAGGCTAACAGGACGATCCTTTAAAACAGAGATGAAGGGGAATTTCTTCAGCCAGAGAGTGGTGACTCTGTGGAACTCTTTGCCGCAGAAGGCTGTGGAGGCCAGGTCATTGAGTGTCTTTAAGACAGAGATAGATAGGTTCTTGATTAATAAGGGGATCGGGGGTTATGGGGAAAAGGCAAGAGAATGGGGATGAGAAAAATATCAGCCATGATTGAATGGCGGAGCAGACTCGATGGGCCAAATGGCCGAATTCTGCTCCTATGTCTTATGATCTAATGGCATACTGGCAAAACAATTTGATAGTGTCCTTTCTGGGCCCAAGAAATGACACTTCCTATGTCTTGGACAATAGTCGCCTTATAATTTGGACACATTTGTTTCAATAACTGTCCCGGGACTCGAAGCTATATTGTATATTCTGCTGACTCATGGATTTAGCTATTGAACTCTTAAACTTCTACCATCATCTGCAGCGCTCACATTTTGACTGAGGCGAACAAATATATTAGAAATACACTTGATACGTTAAAATACATTAATTAATAATCAAATATATAGATACTCAACGTTAAAAATCATATCTCATTAATTTTAATTCTGTTATCGCATTGACAAATGAGCAAACTGTTAACTTTATCTTGTTAGGTACAAATCATCTTAACCCTTGCCCTCCAAGCTATTACTAAAAACTAAAAATCTGCCTGTGGATCTGCTAGCTGACTCAAAACCCCCTTCCACAGTTGGCATGGATGTGGTATGGGGAGTGGAGTCAAATGAAGTCCCATTGAACAAAAGTGGCACTCAGCAACTGGCGTGGCTGTATCTGACCTGCATACTGGATGGTGGGCCTGACTTCACCATTTGGGAACTAACATCAGGCTCATGAAGGGGTTTGAAGTCAAGATGAAACTTGCATTTCTAAAGCAGAGTATAAAATTCCAAGGCGAGTTATCAGACAGATATCGACACCAAGCCACATCAGGAGATATTGAGACACTTATAGGTTTGAATGAGCACCTTATAGGAGGAAAGATCGTTAAAAAGGCAGAGAGATTATGGAGTGAATTTCAGAACTTAGGGGCTGGGCAGCTAAGAGGCAATTTGCTCAAAGTTTTCAAGATATCAAGTGAAACAGATAGAGAGAAACTGTTTCCACTGGTTGAGACATCTCAGGCTGGGGACATAATCAAAAAATTAGACCTTCCGGGAGTGAAATTGGGAAAGGGTGGTAGAAGTTTGGACTCTGTTCCATAAAAGGTCATTGATGCAAGATCAATTGTACATTTTAAATCTGAGTTTGATAGATTTCTCTTAATGAAGGTGTTGAGGGATATCGGGGAAAGGCAGGTCTGTAGAGTTAGGCCACAAATCAGCCATGAATGAAGGAACAGACTTAAGGGGCTGAATGGCCTGTTTATGTTCCGATGTTCCTAAAATATTCCACACTGTTTTATTTCAAAATCTGGTATCAGATAGTTTGATTTGCAAACACAATGGTATGTTTCTGATAGAAATGATTGAACATGTCAAATGGATCATCCATGTGGTTTGGACATCACACATTTCGTTACTTCAAGCCATAATGGGATTGAAATTGCCCAATGAAATATTTTACAGAGATATCACTGCTCGTGACTGAAGATTGCAATACAGTCAGGTCTTTCACATCATTTACACACACAGGTCGCTGCAGCTTTACCCTTACAATATTTTACATTTTATTGATATTCCACCTCAAGACTTTTTGAGACATGCACCATGCTTCTTCCCAATAAAAAACCTCAGCCACAGAGAGCTGGAAGCGTTGCTCAATTTTCCAGAACAGATTCCCCGGGTGGTATTTCATTCCTTCTCCCGTGACGGGTTCTGTGGCAGGAAGGGCATTTACTTAGGTGGGATGGTGGAGGGTGCAGACCCCACCACCTTGACCTCATCACCTTTCCACCTTGACCCTATCACCTTTCTACCTTGACCCCGCCACCTTTCAACCTTGACCCTCATTAAGTTTGTGGCAAGAAAGCCCATTGATGGCCTTCCTGCCCTGCTGCCAGTTTGAAGGCCTTAGCTGGTATTGAACTAGTGACAGGTGAGCCTGTCATCACAGGGAGCATGAGAACCAACCTGGGGCTGGTTGCCTAAGGTCTGCTCAGGGTGGGGGTCATTTGATTCAAAGAATAGGTGTGAATTATACTGTAAATGGCAGAACTCTTTGGAACATTAATATACAGAGAGATCTGGGTGTGCAAGTCCGCAGTTCCCTAAAAGTGGCAACACAGGTGGCCAAGGTGATTAAGAAGGCATGTGGCATGCTTGCCTTCATCATCCAGAACGTTGAGTATAAGAGTTGGCAAATCATATTGCAGCCATAAAACCTTGGTTAGGCCACGTTTGGAGTATTGCATGCAGTTCTGGTCGCCACACTACCAGAAGGAAGTGGAAGCTTTAGGAGAGAGCGCAAAGAAAGTTCACCAGGGTGTTGCCTGGTCTTGAGGGTTTTAAGTATGAGGAGAAGTCGGATAAACTTGGATTTTTTTCACTGGAAAGACGGAGGCTGAGGGAAGACCTGATAGAGGTCTACAAAATGATGAGAAACATCGAGAGGATGGATAGTCGGAAGCTTTTTCCAAGAGTGGAAGTGTCAACTACAAGGGTGCACAGGTTCAAGGTGAGAGGGGAAAAGTTTAAGGGAGATGTGCGGGGAAGGTTTTTCACTGGAACGCGCTGCCAGAGACGGTGGTGGAAGCAGGCACATTAGCAACATTTAAGAGGCATCTGGATGGGTACATGGATGGAGAGGGAATGGGGGGGATACGGACTGAGTAAGGGCAGAATTTTTGTTTTTAGTTTAGTTGGGGCATCATGATCAGTACGGGCTTGGAGGGCTGAAGGGCCTGTTCCTGTGTTGTACTTTTCTTTGCTCTTTGTCAAGACACTAAGCGCATAATCGAGGGACCTGTATTGGGAAAGAGAGGTCTGCTGAGAGCCACCATCCAGCTCTTGCTGCTAAACCCCCTCCACTCCCATCATGTCCACCTCATGAAGCCTCCCCCCCCATTACTTACCTGTTAAGTCGCTCTGCAATCCTGGGCTTTGGGTGTGGCTTCTCCCACAACAGCCATCCTCCGCGGTGACATTGTTGAACAAATGAGCTACTAGCCTTGGATTGGCTAGTAGCTCTCAAGATCCCACCCACAGGGTCCTCATCCCATGGAAACCCCGCCAGTGGCCTGTTAATTGCCCAATTGCCTTGTAATTTGGCTCAAAAGATGGCAATACCAATCTTCTGCCCACTCTCCAAATACCCATTGCTTCCATAAAATTCTTCCTCCCTCCCCTTCATGTTTTTTTCTGAGTTGAATTGTCAATTGTGGGGGCATGTTTTCTGAAGAGGGTCCGTTTCCCTTGCAAACAGAGGCGCTGAAACAAATGGAGAGGTACGGGTAGACGGAGGAAGAGCAAATGGAGGGGACAGAAAACAGAGGCATATGGAAAAGGTGGAGAAAAAGAAGATGGAGGAGTTAGAGATAGGAAAAGCAGATGAAAATGGAGCAGAGTGAGGGGACAGGATAGGTGGAGGGGAATTCGATCCAATATCCCAGCAGTGTGCAGCTAGCTTTCAACCCAGGAGTTAGAAGTCAAACATTCAACTCTAACTCAGAGCATGGTTTTCCCTGAAACATTCATTTGGAAATAATTGCCACCATGGATATAATTTAATCACGATCCAGTGGGGCTGTGTGGAGAAATGTTTGAAATTGAAAAATTACGGCACTTCTTCAGACATTTTCCCCAAAGCTGGCCGTACTGCGGTAAGAGAAGAAAGTTGTCGCTGTAGCCGATGGACAAGGTGTTACGGTGGCCATAAAGAATACTGGGGGGTGGAGGGCTCATCAATCGAACTCTCCATGTTCCTCATGGAGTATGAACTCCCTTATTAAGTGAGTGGCGGCTCTCCCAATGAGAAACAAGCGGCGGGGGCTTAAAATCGCTGCCTCAACCTGGACTAGCATTCTGTGGGTCTCCGGGTTCAGTCTTGTGAGCTGCAGATGAGACTCTTCCATTTGTCAATAAAGTGTCATTGTGATGGAAGGTGGCTGGCGTGGTGGCACAGTGGTTAACACCGCTGCCTCACAGCGCCAGGGACCCAGGTACGATTCCCGGCTTGGGTCACTGTCTGTGTGAAGTTTGCACATTCTCCCCGTGTCCGTGCGGGTTTCCTCCGGGTGCTCTGGTTTCCTCCCACAGTCCGAAAGACGTGCTGGTTAGGTGGATTGACCATGTTAAATTGCCCCTTAGTGTCGGGGGATTCGCAGGGTAAATACATGGGGTTACGGGGATAGAGCCTGTGTGAGATTGTGGTCGGTGCAGGCTCGATGGGCTGAATGGCCTCCTCCTGCACTGTTGGGATGCTATGATTCTATAATTATTAGACATGGTATGTAAGGATTTTTTGGGGTGGTCAACAGTGAACATCGCAACTGCACCAGTGCGAGGAAAATCTAGACTATGCTTTCCACTCATGAGAAAGAGTATAACTGGAGGCCATTAATTTAAAATGGTCACCAAAAAATCCAGGAAGGAGTTCAGGAGAAACTTCTTGACCCAGAGTGGTGAGGATGTGGAACTCGCTTCCACAGGGAATTATTGAAACAAGTAGTGTAGATCCATAGAATCATAGAATCCCTACAGTGCAGAAGGAGGCCCTGTGGCCCATTAGGTCTGCACCGACCACAATCCCACCCAGACCCTACTCCCGTAACCCCACACATTTACCCTGCTAATTCCCCTGACACTAAGGGGCAATTTATTCTGGCCAATCAACCTAACCCGCGCATCTAAGGGAAGTTGGACAAGATTACAAGGGATAAAGGAGTAGAGGGTTACAATGATAGGTTTAGAGAAGGAAATTTAGGAGGAGGTTCAAGTGGAGCATCAATATTTGTTTGGATCAAATGGCCTGTTTCTGTTCTGTATCACAATAAGAAGTCTAACAACACCAGGTTAAAGTTGTTAGACTTCTTACTGTGTTTACCCCAGTCCAACGCCGGCATCTCCACATCTGTTCTGTATCCCCAGGGCTACTTTCGCAGCACCTCCCAAAGCCCCAAAACCTACTACTGAGGAGGGCAATGGCAGCAAGCGCGGCGGAACAGCACCATGTCCACGTTTCCCTCCAAACTACACATCACTTTGACTTTGTCATACCTTCATCATCACTGGGTCAGTATCCTAGCAGTCCCTTCCTAACAGCACTGTGGGTGTACCTACACCACATGCACTGCAATGGTTCAAGACGACAGCTCACCGCTAATTTCTCCAGGACGGTCAGAGATGGGCAGTAACTGATGGCCTTGCTCACATGCCCATATCCAAAGAACAAATGCTTAAAAAACAGTAAAGCCTCTCCTTGTCTGACTTCGTTCCATACGAAATCTGTATTCACTTCGAATTATCTAGACGCAAAACATTAGTGTCACAGCAATCGAAAAGGGTAAATTTTCTTCATTTTAGAAAACAGTTTCTGCTAAAGTTCTGTAAAATGTCTGTTCAATATATCACATCAAATAAAAAATTAATGTAATTAATTTTTCTGAAACCTGACAAGTTCAAAAGCGCTTGCTGCCTGGGATTGCTCACAACTATGCATTGTGGAATTGCTTTGGAAACAGTTCATGAATGCGCTTGGACCAGTTCATCCAGTGCTTCAGTTGCGATTTCATGGAATGAACAGCAGCTTCCAGGAGTCTGAACTGGAAAGTTCCACGGGGATGATGTAGCGTGTCAAAGTGAACGGGTTTTGATCCATTCAGCATACAGAACGCTCCTCAGTGCCATACCAATATAAAAATGAGAGAATCTGCGGACACAGGTATAACAGAATGTGAATGACACACTCCAATGTTTGATTTGATTTGATTTATTGTTGTCACATGTATTAACATACTGTGAAAAATATTGTTTCTTGCGCGCTATACAAACAAAGCATACCTTTCATAGAGAAGGAAAGGAGAGAGTGCAGGATGTAATGTTACAGTCCTAGTTAGGGTGTAGAGAAAGATCAACTTAATGTAAGGTAGGTCCATTCAAAAGTCTGACAGCAGCAGGGAAGAAGCTGTTCTTGAGTCGGTTGGTACGTGACCTCAGACTTTTTCCCGATGCAAGAGGGTGGAAGAGAGAATGTCCGGGGTGCGTGAGGTCCTTAATTGTGCTGGCTGCTTTTCCGAGGCAACGGGAAGTGTAGACAGAGTCAATGGATGGGAGGCTGGTTTGCGTGATAGATTGGGCTACATTCACAACCTTTTGTAGTTCCTTGCGGTCTTGGGCAGGGCAGGAGCCATACCAAGCTGTGATACAACCAGAAAGAATGCTTTCTATGGTGCATCTGTAAAAGTTGGTGAGAGTGGTAGCTGACATGTCAAATTTCCTTCGTCTTCTGAGAAAGTAGAGGAAAGTAGAATAAATGTTAAGGTCTAGATCATTCAGCAACAAGGAAGACATCCCCCTTGAACTGTGTGCCACCATAAGTTGCAGGATTATTTGCTACTTTAGAACAGCATCTCGCTCTCAACCCCGCCATGCATTTCCTAAGGTTGCTACATTTGTACAAGAATTGCCAATTAACCTTGCCACATAGAGTTAAAACTGGAATTAATAATATAAACGTCCATTTAATAGCCTGATTCTTGTTAATGACTGCTAATCGACCGCTCTGACCCAGAACCCGAACACTTAAAACTGTTGAATATTCCCTCAAGTAGTCCATTGAAAAAAATTGTTACTTTTCCTTTCTGTCTCTTTTATCTCTTAATTCAGTCTTTTCTCCCCTCTTTTTACTTACTCTCTGCATGTATAGAGTGATAGCAATTAGAGCATTAAGTCAATTAAAACTTAACATAGAAACTAGAAGCAGGAGGAGGCCACTTGGCCCTTCGAGCCTGCTCCACCATTCATTTTGATCATAGCTGATCATCAAATTCAATATCCTGATTCCCCCCTTCCTCCCATATCCCTTGGTCCCTTTAGCCCCAAGAGCTATATTTAATTTCTTCTTGAAATCACACAACATTTTGGCCTCACCTACTTTCTGTGGTAGTGAATTCCACACATTCACCACCCTCTGGGTGAAGAAATTTCTCCTCACCTCAGTTCTAAAAGGTTTACCCCTTATCCTCCAACTATGACTCCAAGTTCTGGATTCCCCCACCATCAGGAATATTCTTTCTGAATCTACCCTGTCTAACCCTGTTAGAATTTTCTAAAGTTTCTATGAGATCTCCTCTCACTCTTCTAAACTCCAGTGAATATAATCCTAACCGACTTAGTCTCTCCTCATGACAGACTTGCCATCCCAGGAACCAGCCTGGTAAACCTTCGCTGTACTCACTCTATAGCAAAGAAATCCTCCCTCAGATAAGTACACCAAAACTGCACACAATAGTCCGGCTGTGGCCTCACCAATGCACTATATAATTGCAGCAAAACATTCCTATTGCTATACTCAAATCATCTCGCTATGAACATACATTTGCCTTCTTTACTATCTGCTGTCCTTGTGTGTTTATTTTCAGTGACTGATACACGAGGACACCAAGGTCTCACTGAGTATGCACCTCTCTCAATTTACACCCATTCAAGTAATAATCAGTCTTCTTATTTTGCTACCAAAGTGGATAACATCACATTCATCCACATTATACTGCATCTGCCCACACAGTCAGCCTGTCCAAATCACACTGAAGCATCTCTGCATCCTCCTCACAGCTCACCCTCCCACACAACTTTGTATCATCTGCAAATTTGGAGATAATACATTTAGTTCCCTTTTCCAAATTATTAATATATAATGTGAACAGTTGGGGTCCTAGCACAGATCCCTGCGGAACCCCACTAGTCACTGACTGACAATCAGAAGAAGACCCATTCATGCCAACTCTTTGCTTCCTATCTGCTAACTAGTTTTCTATCCATCTCAAGACATTACCTGCAATCCCATGCGCTTTAACCTTACATACTAGTCTTTGAGACATTATCAAAAGCCTTCTGAAAGTCTAAATAAACCACATCCACTGGTTCTCCTCAGTCAACTCAATTAGTTACATCCTCAAAGAATTC
This sequence comes from Mustelus asterias, assembly GCF_964213995.1. NCBI lineage: Eukaryota > Metazoa > Chordata > Chondrichthyes > Carcharhiniformes > Triakidae > Mustelus > Mustelus asterias. The sequence goes on along the minus strand of NC_135824.1, from coordinate 34,710,337 downwards.
CAATAGATTTGTCAAGCATGATTTCCCCTTTATAAATCCATGCTGACTTTGTCTGATTATACCACTACCTTCCAAACGCTGAGTTATGAAATCCTAGATAATGGACTCTACCGGCGTTAGGTTCACTGGTCTATAGTCCCTGTTTTCTCTCTACCTCCCTTTTTGAATAGCGGGCTTACATTAGCTGTCCTCCAATCTGTAGGAACCAGTCCAGAGTCCAAAGAATATATCGTATAATAGCAGCTCATTACAAAACTCCAACAATATATGCATCGTCATGATTTAATATAAGATTTTCCCCAATACATGTTTTTTTCAATCCTCTTCGACCTGCAGGAAATTCCGTGTGTTCCCTCGAGCAAATCTTTTGTCTGAAGGCACAGAAGATGGGTAATTCTACCTGAGAACATTCCAGGCCAAAATGCCATAATATTTTCAAAGCCGATGCAGTGTATCGGCTAATTTTATTGAGTTGTCTTTGGGAATTGTATGGAGAAGCACATTGTCCAAATGCCTATTCCTGTGATTGTGAGTTTGCAGTCTCATTCGAGTCTGGCAAGTGAGCCACGGGGGAGCTAAACATCTCCCTTAATGCAACTCGCTGGACTGAGGCCTCAAGTTCAGGCTGACACAGCAAGGTAAATTCCAGGCAGGTCAGGGGGGTTGGGAGAGGGTCATAATTGCAGAGGGTGGGGGTTCCTGGAGCATCAGCTGTCTAAGGGTCACAAGGGGCCCACCAAAATAACTCAACACGCTGGATGCCCTGTACATCACTCATGGAACTGGTCGCAGTGAACAAATGATGTAGAGATGCCGGCGTTGGACTGGTGTGGGCACAGTAAGAAGTCTCACAACATCAGGTTCAGTTCAAGTCCAACAGGTTTATTTGGAATCACGAGCTTTCGGAGCGCTGCTCCTATCCACTCATGTGAAGAAGGAGCAGTGCTCCGAAAGCTCATGATTCCAAATAAATCTGTTGGACTTTAACCTGGTGTTGTGAGACTTCTTACTGTGAACAAAGGCACAGGCTCTGGCTAGTTCTGAGCTAAAATGGCAATTGAAATCCTGTCTCAATCTGTCCACAGTTTCCATGTTAAACGGGGCCTTTCTCCTACTTCGCTGGTGATCTGGACATCCAGACTGGAGCTGGTATTAGCTGGCTAATGTCACTACCTCCATCCTGAGGCCATAATCATCCTATGATTGCACGTAAATGGCTGTCAACAAAAACCACACTGTGTCTGTGGAGAGAGGATCGAGCCAACCTTTCGACTCTGGATCCAAACTTGAAACATTGGCTGTATTTTCTCTCCACAGATGCTATCAGATCCGCTGAGATTTTCCAGCATTTTCCATTTTTGTTTCAGATTCCAGCATCTTTTGCTTTTACCGCTCTGTGTGTCTTGAAGCATCCAATTAAAAACTGGGAGCCACTGTCTGGCGTTTTCTTTAACTTCAGTGAACAGTACCTTCTTCAGATTTTACTTCTTTATCCCTCTGCCTTCAGTTTTCTTGGGAGTACATTTCTAGAACGATCTGCTCTTTAGTTTCTGTGACTTGCTTTCTGCCCCTTCCTCCATTGTCCTGTCTCTCTGCTGACCATTTCTCTGACAGCTATTTTTTCTCAGATACCTGGTTCCAACTGAACTACGAGTGCTTATTCTTTTCAGGGTAGCTCCCTAGTTGCTAAGCAGCAGTCTAGTCCTCAAATCCAGTTTGTTTTTATATTCCCATTAATAAGTTAGTATATTGAGAAACAGCCCCACATCTAACTGTGAGGCAGCTAAAATTAAGAACAACACAAAAGGTTATAAATAAATTTCTGCTTAAACAGTGGATGGAGCACATTAAATATTGATTTACCAATATTCCCAACATGTATTTCCAGCCTGTTCCCATTTCTTCTGTGTCTGATGCCAGCTTTTGCTCAAACTCTGCAATGAGTGCTTTGCTGCTGCCATGGTGATGATTCAATCTTTCCTGTTCAGCTGTCTCCAATATGTCCTATGGACTCTATACAACTGTTACCACTTTTTACAGATGCACCATAGAAAGCATCCTTTCTGGCTGCATCACAAATTGGTATGGTTTCTGCTCTGACCAAGGCCGCAAGAAACTACAAAGGGTCATGAACGAAGCCTAGTCCATCATAGTATTTGTGGATAGTAGAACTAAGGTACACCTTTAAGTAAGTTTTATTTTGTGTTTGTATGTGAGAAATGTAACTTTAGTTAGCAAAGGTGCCTGCGTGCCTGTGGGTTTTGGTTTCATTTCAAACTGTGCCTGTGTTGTAATTAAGGTTTTACAATATGAAAACAAACTGGATTTAAAGACTCGACTGCTGCTTAACAACCTACCCTGAAAAGAATAAGCACTCGTAGTTCAGTTGGAACCAGGTATCTGAGAAAAAATAGCTGTCAGAGAAATGGTCAGCAGAGAGACAGGACAATGGAGGAAGGGGCAGAAAGCAAGTCACAGAAGCTAAAGAGCAGATCGTTCTAGAGGTGTACTCCCAAGAAAACTGAAGACAGAGGGATAAAGAAGTAAAATCTGAACAAAGTACTGTTTGCTGAAGTTAGAGAAAGGGCCAGGCAGAGGCTCCCAGTTAAAGACAGAGTGGAAGGTACAGTCCTGGTAAAGCTGACGAACAAGAAACTGGACCTCTGAAGTGAACATAAGGTTGGTGACACCTTAATACAGCCTGCAAAGCAGTCATGTTCTACTGGCATGGTTGGATACTTGAGAGATTGTGTAGAAGCTTGAATGCACATGGCAATCCAAGACAGGGGGATACAGAAGGAGAGATTGAAATCCTGGAAGTGGATCCTTGGTGAAAGCATCCAGGAAAAAATGTTGTTTGAGAGAAGATTCCAAGGTGTGTGTTTTAGAGAGTGGAGTTTGAAAACTCTCATATTCCAGTGAGACCATCTGGAGGGATTTGATTAGAAATCCACAAAGTTGCATTGGGCGGCATCTGCCACTTGGTGTATCTGACCACAGTTGGCCTGTTGGTTTACATGGACTGTATACTTACCTAGAACATTAGAATATAAGGTATACTTTGTAAATTGTGTTTTCCCTAAAATCTGCATACATCAGTGAAGATATAGGTGGGGTGAAGGAGTATTGTATGAAAATGAATCTTTTCATCTTTCATAAATGTTTTATTCTTTTGTTAAAATCTGCAGTCTGGTGACTCTGTTCACCCGTGTATCTAAACAAAAAAATAAAAGTTGACGTCTATCGAGCCAGGGTTCCATTCTCGGGCCCGACTGCCCAGTGGTAACATCAGGGATTGTAACTAAAGTGGGGGCTTGTCCGGGATTTGAACAATGGAGAGTAGGCTTTTGGATGTTGATTGAAATCTTAGCAAGGCCAGGATTCAAGCACCAATCACCCAATTATTTACAGTGATACCTGAATGCTGTTCAATGGCTACAGCATGCAGATCGGAACCCAGTCTATCAACTAATGGACTGAGTGGAGGCAACTGGTTTTAAACACCCCCACTGCTCCCTCCCTATTGGGCAAGCCTCCACTTGCCTACTAGGGGAGCTCATATTCAGTGGGGCCCACGGAGAGATGTAGTGATGATCCCCCATGTCCATCATGACACTGATTAATAAATCATAGAATCATAGAATCCCTACAGTGCAGAAGAAGGCCATTCAGCCCATTGACCCTGCACCGACAACAATCCCATCCAGGCCCTATCCTGTAGTCCCATGTATTTACCCTGCTAGTCCCCCTGACATTAAGAGGCAATTTAGCATGGCCAATTAACCTAACCTGCACATCTTTGGAGTGTGGGAGCAAACTGGAGCACCCGGAGGAAACCCACGCATGTATTGGGACAACGTGCAGACTCCACATGATCACCCAAGGCCGGAATTTAGCTTGGTTCCCTGGCGCTGTGAGGCAGCAGTGCTAACCACTGTGCCACTGTGTCGCCCTAATAGTAGTAACCCATCAGGTGATTTTGAAATATGGAAAGCAAGTTATTGGATATCGAACAATAATATTTGGTCTGGGATATATTGTTATAAAGTTATAAAGTGGGATCTGTGAATCCTTCAAAATGAGGGGGGTATTGAGGTACTGGGCGTAAGAATTAGTGTGAAGTGAGGTATATTGTACAGATTGGAATCCACCCTCTTCCTGAGCAAGCAAGACATTCCATTAGGGCGGCACGGTAGCACAGTGGTTAGCACTGCTGCTTCACAGCTCCAGGGACCTGGGTTCGATTCCCGGCTTGGGTCATTGTCTGTGTGGAGTTTGCACATTCTCCTCGTGTCTGTGTGGGTTTCCTCCGGGTTCTCTGGTTTCCTCCCACAGTCCAAAGATGTGCGGGTTAGGATGATTGGCCATGCTAAAAATTGCCCTTAGTGTCCTGAGATGTGTAGGTTAGAGGGATTAGTGGGTAAATATATAGGGATATGGGGGTAGGGCCTGGGTGGGATTGTGGTCGGTGCAGACTCGATGGGCTGAATGGCCTCTTTCTGTACTGTAGGGTTTCTATGATTTCTATGATAAAAACATTCAATGAGGGAGCCTCAACTGCTTCACTGGGCAGAGAATTCCACAGATTCACAACTCTTTGTGTGAAGAAGTTCCTCCTCATCTCAGTCCTAACTCTGCTTCCCCTTATTTTGAGGCCATGCCCCCTAGTTCCAGTTTCACTTGCCAGTGGAAACAACTTCCCTGCTTCTATCTTATCTATTCCCTTCGTAATCTTATATGTTTCTATAAGATCTCCCCTCATTCTTCTGAATTCCAACGAGTATAGCCCAGTCTACTCAGTCTCTCCTCATAAGCCAACTCTCTCAACTCCGGAATCAACCTAGTGAATCTCCTCTGCAACCCCTGGTAACTAGTGATTGAACCATTGTGGTGAACCATCGTTGGTTCCCACCAGGTAGTACTGAGCCAGGGTCTGGCCAGTACTATGAGTCTGTATATATGTTACTGTTGGGGTTAGGGTTGGGCTGTTCTACATGTTACTGTTGGGGTTAGGGTTGGGCTGTTCTACCTGTAATATAGTTATTATGGTCGGGCTCCGCCTCCTGGAAGAGGTATAAAGGTCACTGCTCTGTCTGGGACCCTTCAGTCTGGGATTGTGTATTATATATGGTAGCTCTATTGTAGTAGTCAATAAAAGCCTTTATTTCCTCGAGCATCTCTAGCCTCGTGAGTTATATCGCGCATCAACCATAGAATCATACAGCATAGGAGGTCATTCAGCCCTTCGTGCTGTTGATAGCTCTTTGAATGAGCTATCCAATTAGTTCTTCTTCCCAGCCCATTTCCCCAATAGCCCTACAGTTGTATTTCCTTTTCAAGTACATATCCAAATGCCTTTTGAAAGTTACTATCGACCTCTGCTCCAGGCAGTGCTTTCCAAATCACAATGACTCACTGCATAAAAACGTCTCATATTCTTCCTGGTTCTTTTGCCAATTATCTGAAATCTATTTCTTTGGGTTACTAAGGCTCCTGCCAGTAGAACTGTTACTCCCTATCCATTCTATCAAAACCATTCCCGATATCTAATGGATGATATGCAGTTTTAAGACATAAATACATACATTTGAGCCTGAGATTTAATAATTGCTGCCAAAGTAGTTTATCTGTCAAGTATTTTTAAAAAGTTGTACTTTGGAATAATTCCCAGAGAAATTGATAACTTTTAAAGATATATTTTAATTTCCAGTGACTGGAAGGATCACATGATAAGATTTCAAGACGTTTGCTGTAATAAGCAAACTAAAAGCAATATTGTTTAAACATTCAATGGGCATCCTGTGCTCTAAAATACAGAAAGAGTCACCCATTGAATTTCAAAAAAACTGAAAGTCCCCCACTATTTTTCTATTTTACTCTGTCCCGTAAATGACAACGTCATTCTCCAGGAACCAGTCCAAAGCTATTCTTCTGATGGTTTGATTCCCTTTTTTCTTTTTCCAGCTGGATTACTTCTAATCCCTGAACTGATTCATAGTGAGGTATACTCCGCAGATTCCTCCCTCCAGCCAAAGCTTTGCCAATCTTCCAGTCCTGTTTAAGTCCTCACAAATTTGCTTTCTTCAATCCGAGCATGGGCTCCTACCCACATCCTATGTAATGAGCAATAGAAACTGGCTGCTTTTACCTTTCTGATCTCTCTCCTATATTCTTGTAGACTGACCTTTCCATGAAATTCGGGGCTATCTTAAGAAAAACCTTGTAACCCGATACTGCAATGGCTTCAATACACTTGTTCCCCCATCAAAGCCCATCTTCTTGGCACTGTGAATCACAAGGGCCTTGTAACTAAGTAGAAATGCCAATTAGCTATCCTTAAGACCCCAAATCCATTCTCTTTTGAAATTAAATAGACAGTTTTAAGTCTAACCATTTACAAAAGCTGACATTTCATTGCCTCCCTTTGAGACCAATTGTCTTCTCAAAATCATCGCAGATGTCCTTGTCATTGTCCACAGATGTGAGCATCTTGCATTTTACGCCCAGTGAATCAATCTTTGTCCCAGAACAATGAAGTTGTTGTCAAGCAGGATTCAGGACAGGTCAAATGACTGCCTTCACTATTCTGCCTTACCTTAGATTTAATAGACAGTCCCGAAACATAACAAACTGAGACACAATTTTCCCGTCCCATTCACCACGAGAATTGTAGCAGGCGGGAGCAGTCAATGCAAAGGCCCGTTGACCTCGGGCAGGAATTTCCGGCCTTGGGGTGAGTGCAGCCAGAAAATCCCGCCCTGAGTGTTTGTAACAATTTGCTTTCATGTAGGCATGGGCTATTTTTCAATCTGTTAACAGATAGGACAGAATTAACATTGGGCGGAGAAAGCCCTGGGACAGAGGCAGAAAGGCCTTTGGTGTCTTGTTGTTAAGTGAAGGTAAATAGGAGGTTTTGCAAGAGGAAAGCAATGATATGGTAAAGCATTAGGCAAGGTAAGCCAAGGGAGAGAGAGGGAGAGAACACACATCGCCAAATGATAATGACGTTCTAGTGGAGTGTTGAGAAAGCAGGTTTGCAGTCACAGTGATATATCTAACAAAGTCCCAATTCTAAATATGACAGCTATAGTTCTGGAATAAGATCACGCGTCTATCATATAAAATGTGTTAGTGCCAACTTCTACACTGGCATCCCATATGCTGCCCATCCAAAGAGTTCACTTTGTGAAAAGCAATAGATGTCGTCTTGCCTCCTACAGCTCCACAGTTCAGCTATATGAAGGGAGTGTTCAGTTTTTCCCCACACACAAATGAAATAATGATGCACTTCGGGGGAGGCAGTGGGGTGTAGAACATAGAACATAGAACATAGAACATTACAGCGCAGAACAGGCCCTTCGGCCCACGATGTTGCACCGACCAGTTAAAAAAAAACTGTGACCCTCCAACCTAAACCAATTTCTTTTCGTCCATGAACCTATCTACGGATCTCTTAAACGCCCCCAAACTAGGCGCATTTACTACTGATGCTGGCAGGGCATTCCAATCCCTCACCACCCTCTGGGTAAAGAACCTACCCCTGACATCGGTTCTATAACTACCCCCCCTCAATTTAAAGCCATGCCCCCTCGTGCTGGATTTCTCCATCAGAGGAAAAAGGCTATCACTATCCACCCTATCTAAACCTCTAATCATCTTATATGTTTCAATAAGATCCCCTCTTAGCCGCCGCCTTTCCAGCGAAAACAATCCCAAATCCCTCAGCCTCTCCTCATAGGATCTCCCCTCCATACCAGGCAACATCCTGGTAAACCTCCTCTGCACCCTCTCCAAAGCCTCCACATCCTTCCTGTAATGTGGGGACCAGAACTGCACACAGTACTCCAAGTGCGGCCGCACCAGAGTTGTGTACAGTTGCAACATAACGCTACGACTCCTAAATTCAATCCCCCTACCAATAAACGCCAAGACACCATATGCCTTCTTAACAACCTTATCTACTTGATTCCCAACTTTCAGGGATCTATGCACACATACACCTAGATCCCTCTGCTCCTCCACACTATTCAAAGTCCTCCCGTAGTGGTATTGTCACTAGATTAGTAATCCAGAGACCCAGGGTAATGCTCTGGGGACCTGCGTTCAAATCTCACCATGGCAGATGGTGTAATTTGAATGCAACAAAAATCTGGAATTAAAAATCTAAAGATGACCACAAAACTATTGTTGATTGTTATAAAAACCTAGCTGGTTCCCTGATGTCCTTTAGGGAAGGAAATCTGCTCTCCTTACTTGATCTGGACTACATCTGACTCCAAACTGGAAGCTATGGAGTTGACTTTGAAATGGCCACTCAGTTGGAATCCCTACAGAACAGAAGGAGACCATTCAGCCCATCGGGTCTGGACTGACTCTCTGAAGAACACCTTACAAAGCCGCAAACTCCACACAGTCACCCAAGGTTGGAATCAAACCTGGGTCCCTGGCACCGTGAGGCATTCCATTCCATTCGCATGTATTCGCATTCCAACCATTATTCATGTAAATTGAGTCTGTGTCTTATAAGTTCTGTTTGTGAACAGAATTCCCACTCACCTGAAGAAGGGGCTCAGAGCCTCGAAAGCTTGTGTGGCTTTTGCTACCAAATAAACCTGTTGGACTTTAACCTGGTGTTGTTAAACTTCTTACCGTGAGGCAGCAGTGCTAATGTTTAAGGGCAATTTGGATGGGCAATGAATACTGGTATATGTCCCATGAATTAATTTTTTTAAATCTTAGGCGTAGTATAAGCAGATTGATTTTAGGTTGGGTGAGGGACTGGTTACACTTTCTTAAACAAAAGGTCTTAATGGTTCTACGTGGAGATCAGTTACTAATGAAGTCTTATCGGGACCCTCATTAATAATTGCAGTTCTTCACCATTTTTGATCTTGATCCAAGACCGAAGCAAGATGTATTTATTTAGCCTCTTTAATGTAATAAAAAGATCCAATGGGCTTCACGGGAGAATTAGAAAGCTACATAATGTGATATTAGGGAAGATGACCAAAAGATTAGTAAAAGAGGAATTTCTTTTGGAGCGTCTTAAAGGAGAAAAGTGAGTTGGAGGTGGAACTTCAGAGATCAGGATCTTAACAACGAAAGAAATATCTGCCAATGGTGGAGAAATTGCAAACAGGAATGTTCAAAAGGTCAGAATCTTGGAGAATTGTTGGGCTGGAGGGGGTCACAGAGATATGGAAGGATGAAGCCCCAGAGGGATTTGAAAACAAGGTGAGAATTTTAAACTTGAGACAATGCTTGAATGGAAACTGATGTCAGCCAGGAAGGAAATAGATGATGGGTGGGTAGGACTTGCTCCGACTTTGGACTTTAAGTTTAAGTTTATTTATTAGTGTTAGGTTTACATTAACACTGCAATGAAGTCACTGTGAAAATCCCCTAGTCACCACACTCCGGCACCTGTTCGGGTACACTGAGGGAGAATTTAGCATGGCCAATGCACCTAACCAGCACGTCCTTCGGACTGTGGGAGGAAACCGGAGCACCCGGAGGAAACCCACGCAGACACGGGGAGAAGGCGCAGACTCCGCACAGATAATGACCCAAGCCGGGAATCGAACCCGGGTCCCTGGTGCTGTGAGACAGTGATAACCACTGTGCCACCGTGCCACACCATGTTCATTTGGATGACTGCAAGTTTACCTGAAGGGGATAGAATGTGGGACACTAGCCAGGAATACTTTGCAATAGTCAGCTCTCCAGGGCAAATGCATGAATCGGAGTCTCTGCAGCATATTCCAATACAACTCCAAACTCAGGCAATGTTATAACAATGAGGAAAGGCTGTGATGGCATGACCATTTCATCAGAAGCCTGTCTTGGGGTTCAATGGGACAGAAAGATTGGAAACAAACTGGCTTAGTCTCAGACTATTGTTAGTGAGATGGATGGGCTCGGGGCCTAGGAAAGAGAGCTTAGCCTGAGGGCCAAAATCAGTGGCTTCAGTCTTTGGAGTCTGACCTATTCTCAACCCAGCAGAGGGAGAATACACTCAGGCTCTAAATGCAAGTAGATGGAAAATGATAAGATTTTGTCATCAAAAGTTTCATCTTCTGGCCTCCAGTGTTGTGGAAGTAGAAAGTTAATTCAAGGAATAAAATAAAATGCTGAAGGAGAAACTGCCCCCATGACTGTTTATTAATAGCTGCTGGGAGTAATTATAAAATAATAATGTACCGTAGAGTTAAGGAAAAATTGAGTCTGTTTATGACCCTGCTATCAGAATTCCAGCTGAAATCACTGCAGGAAAGGTTAGTTTTAACATCACAGGGCACTTTAATTGGCTAAGCTGGTTTCACTTTGTTCAAGTTGTTTAGCTGCGAACCCTTCATGTGGTCTTGATTATTGAGGAGCGTTCATGGTTCGCACCGCTGCCTCACAGCGCCAGGGACCCGGGTTCAATTCCTTGGGTCACTGTCGGTGTGGAGTTTACACGTTCTCCCAGTGCCTGCGTGGGTTTCCTCCGGGTGCTCCGATTTCCTCACACATTCCAAAGATGTGCAGGTTAGGTGGATTGGCCGTGCTAAATTGCCCTTTAATGTCCTGTGATGTGTAGGTTAGATAGATTAGCCATGGGGAATGTGTGGGTGTACAGGGAGGGGGAGGGGGGGCCTGGGTAAAATACTCTGCCAGAGAATTGGTGCAGACTCGATGGGCCGAATGGCCTCCTTCTGCACTGTAGAGATTCTATGGTTCTTTCTTCATGGTCCACTGATATATAAAAATGACTTAATAATTCACTCATCAATATTTTTAATTGTGCCAACTAAATTGCAGATAATCAAAACATATTTTCCACTCAATTTCCATTGACAGCAGCGGGACCAGAGAATCCCACCGCCAGCAAACAACGCGCCACCTTCCGCTGGCGGGAAACATGCGGCAGGGAGAACGGAGAACCTCGTCCCATTTTCCCGCTAAAATCCGTGCACACGCAGCCGCAATGCAATCTTAAATATACCGCACAGTGCAGTAAACAGACCGCACAAAACATCCGATGGGATATTGGGTTCGAGGTCCACACTAGATATTTGAACATAAAGAAGCAAAGGGGAAGGAGTGGGCCATTCAGCCCCTCAAGACTGCCCCAACATTTATCAGATCACGGCTGAATTTCTACCTCTGCACCATCATCCCGCACTATCCCCATATCCCTTGGTGCCATTGGTATCCAGAAATCTATCAACCTCTGCTTTGAACATGCTCAGTGACTCAGCTTCCACATCATTCTGATTAGAGAATTCTGAAGATTCACCACCCTCTGAGTAAAGACGTAATCTGGGCTGATGCTCCAGTTCTGTACTGGAGAGCATCTTCTACATCTGTCCCCTCAGGGGGACAACAACTCATGGCAGTTATTCAAGAGAGAAACAACCTGGGAGAACATGGATAGAAACTTCACAGGAAAACTACTTACAAGTTCCACTCCAAGCTTCAGACCACCCTGACTTGGAAATTTATCACCGTTCCCTCACTGTCGCTGGGTCAAAACCTTGGAATGCCTTTCCTAACAGCACTGTGGGCGTACCTACACCACATACACTGCAGTGATTGAAGAAGGCAGCTCACCACCATCTTTCTGAGGGAAATTAGGGATGGGTCATAAATGCTGGCCTCACATTCCAGAAAAGAATAAAAATAAAAGTGCAGGGCAGTTCGACCTGATGCCCTGGTCTCCAAAAGTACTTCATTGGTTTTAAAAACCCTTTGGCCTACCTGAAATCATGAATGGTGCTATATAAATGCAAGTGTTTCTATATCAATGGCACAGTGCATGTGACACTGACAGTATTCTGCTATGGTGTTCAATAATTGTCACGTCAGTACAGTCGTCAATAGCATTTCTGTTCAGATTTTCAGGAACATATGTATAATTTTATTATTGGCATCTACTTATTATGCAGATATTAGTTTAACAAATTCATATTGGGAATTCAGGTATCAGTCACAAGGATCCTCTGTTCATCCACTGGCAAACTGACCCCTTTTGCTATGATTTGTGTTGTTCCTGCAGTCGGGGTGCTTCTGCACTGGTTCCAAGTTTGGTGTGTGGCCCCTGACATGCCAGACTACCCTCTACGATATCATCCAGACTGTGGATCTTCCTGAGGTTAAGACCAGGCTGCCCATCCTCTGCAACAGAAAGCATTTTAATCGGCAAACGGGTGGATGTTGCGGTCTTCTAGTGGTAGTTACTGCTATGGGTAGCACGGTGGCACAGTGGTTAGCACTGCTGCCCCACAGCGCCAGGGACCTGGGTTCGATTCCCAGCTTGGGTCACTGTCTGTGTGGAGTTTGCACATTCTCCCCGTGTCCGCGTGGGTTTCCTCCGGGAGCTCCGATTTCCTCCCACAGCCCAAAGATGTGCTGATTAGGTGCATTGGCCATGCTAAATTCTCCCTCAGTGGATCTGAACAGGTGCCGGAGTGTGGTGACTGGGGGATGTTCACAGTAACTTCATTGCAGTGTTAATGTAAGCCTTACTTATAACACTAATAAATAAAGAACAAAGAAAAGTACAGCACAGGAACAGGCCTTTCGGCCCTCCAAACCTGTGCCAATCATGATGCCTGCCTAAACTAAAACTGTATGCACTTATGGAGTCTGTATCCATCCATTCCCATCCTATTCATGTATTCGTCTAGTTGCCCCTTAAATGTCGCTATTGTACCCGCTCCCACTACCTCCCCAGGCAGCGCGTTCCAGACATTCACCGCCCTCTGTGTAAAAAACTTTAAACTTTTAAACTGCTGTGCCTGATTGTCAATGGATCGGGAAAAGTACAAGAATTGATGCCACCGGGTGTGTTTCTTTATACTTTATTTAATGACCCACAGGCTGAGACTCCAGACCGATAGGACTTTGAGACTAGCAGAAGAAATGATGACAGTGCATATGTGAGATTTTATCTGCATAAGCAGATCAGCTTGATTAGATTTTCCTGTACAATTGAAATGCCTGTGCAGAGCAGTGCTGTGCCATCACTGGGTTGAGTGATGTGGCTCCTTATCTATCGAGAGTGAGCGCAATAACATTACTGTTACAGCAGCAACATCATCATATTCCGCACAGATCAGAACGGCCCAACCTAAATACCAAACTTACAAGATTCATACACGCAGCCAAATCATCTAGCGTGTCAGCAATTTATAAATTACTTGTATGGCCTGTTTTTCTAGGTTAGATAAATTTGGCTGTTCTTCAAGACTCGTGTGAATCTCCAACTTTCTTCGCCAGAAATAAGTTACAGGATATCAGGTCAAATAACAACTGACAGTTCATAATGCATTGGCTAATTACCAGCTCTGCAAGAAATGAAACTTTGCAGCCAATATATGAATGGCACCGCTCTTGTGAACACCATCTTTGTGTGGTTGTGTTATATATTTAAAAGGTTTGCATGATTGCTTTAAGAGCTGACCACATGATTTGATGGTGATGTCATGAGGGTGTCTGCAGGTTGCTGTTTTACTTTCAGTTCGTACTCTGTACAGAGCAGAGAACAATCTTTCAATAAAACCTGCTGTGTGTTACTTTGAATCTACGTATGCAAACCACGTTAGAACCGTAGTATCATAGACTCCTACAGTGCAGAAGGAGGCCATTTAGCCCATTAAGTCTGCATTGACTCTCTCCAAAACAGCATCTCACCGAGGCCTAACCCCCTGGCCCTATCCCTGTAACCCTACCCACGGTCTGGAGTCTCAGCCTGTGAGCGACACGGTGGCACAGTGGTCAGCACTGCTGTCTCCCAGCGCCCAGGGACCCAGGTTCAATTCACGGCTTGGGTCACTGTCTGTGTGGAGTTTGCATGTTCTCCCTGTGTCTGCGAGGGTTTCCTCCCACAGTCCAAAAGACATGCTAGTTAAGTGCATTGGCCATGCTAAATTCTCCCTCAGTGTACCTGAACAGGCGCCAGACTGTGGCGACTAGGGGATTTTCACAGTTGCAGTGTTAATGTAAACCTATTTGTGACTAATAAATAAACTTTACTTTACCACGGCCAATCCACAGTGACACAGTGGTTAGCGCTGCTGCCTCACAGCGTCAGGGACCCAGGTTCAATTCCCGGCTTGGGCCACTGTCTGTGTGGAGTTTGCACATTCTCCCCGTGTCTGCGTGGGTTTCCTCCGGGTGCTCCGGTTTCCTCCCACAGTCCAAAGATGTGCGGGTTAGGTGGGTTGGCCATGCTAAATTGCCCCTTAGTGTCAGGGGACTAGCTAGGGTAAATACATGGGGTTATGGGAATAGGGCTTGAGTGGGATTGTGGTCGGTGCAGACTCAATGGCCCGAATGGCCTCCTTCTGCACTGTAGGATTCTATGATAGTTAGGATATTGCAAGTTGATCGATGCTTTTTTGACTGATAATATTATAATTTCTTTGCTCTTATCACCAGCAGTCTGTTCCATTGTTCACTTCTCACCACAGCTCGCTGAATTCCCCACACTGCGATGGACTCCAGGGTAAAATGGCAGTGAGATTCCTGGTGTCTGTGCCACAGCTCTGGAGATTACGCAGGGATCTTCCGGCCTGTCAGCATGATTCCAGTCAGAGACTGAGTGAATCCCTGAGGATATGAGACAATTGCTTCTTTCCCCAAAGGCCTCTGCTGGCCTCCTCACACTGTTTGGCAGTGATCAGAATTAAACTAGGGTTCCAGACAGAATGAAGACTGCATTTCTGTGTAAGCTCCAAATAGACGGCTGCTTTACTCAATCTCAGTCTCTGATGCGGGCCGGTTAGTGAAATCAGCTTCACGAGGATATGATTGTCATTATAACAAAGCTTTCTTGTCTCTGTGCAGCAGTTCCCCTGGGCAGCAGCTGGGACCTGCCTGGCTGTTAAATCACGAACTGGGGTTTAAGGTTTCCCAGAATAAGTAGCTCAAGCTGCGTCAGCTCAACATTAGCCTGCTGTCAAATAGTGGATTGAACACTTGGAGCCTCTCCGAGACTTACCTCCATTGTCACGGCCGAGGCAGAGATGTTGAGGGTGCTATGAGTGAAAAGTTGGTTGCCAGCGGCGGGGTGGGGAATGCAGAATAGACTGGAGTCCAATGAGTGGAGACCTGGGGAAAAGGGGAACGGCTGGCTGGCTGGGAGTTTGCACCGAGGCAGCGGGTCTATGCATGAGGTGATTTAAATACATGGGTGACAAATTGAAACGTGAGGCACTGGAGAAGAGAGAGACTGTGCTGTTTAGCGATAGCAGGAGCATTCCCTCTAACCTCACAGCCATAGAATCATAGATTCCTTACAGTGCAGAAGAGGCCATTTGGCCCATCGGGTCTGCACCGACTCTCTGACAGAGCATCTTTCTGATTTGATTTTGATTTGATTGATTATCGTCAAATATATGGTTATACAGTGAAAAGTATTGTTTCTTGCACGCTATACAGACAAAGCATACCATTCATAGAGAAGGAAAGGAGAGGATGCAGAATGTAGTGTTACAGTTATAGCTAGGGTGTTGAGAAAGATCAAATTAATGTAAGGTTGGTCCATTCAAAAGTCTGATGGCAGCAGGGAAGAAGCTGTTCTTGAGTCGGTTGGTACGTGTCCTCAGACTTTTGTATCTTTTTCCTGACGGAAGAAGGCGGAAGAGAGAATGTCCGGGGTCCATGGGGTCCTTAATTATGCTGGCTGCTTTTCCGAGGTCCCCTGCCCTATCCCTGTAACCCCATACATTTATTATCCATCTAACTTACACATCCTGGGACACTAAGGGTCAATTTAGCATGGCCGATCCACCTAACCCGCACATCTTTGCACTGTGGGAGGAAACCAGAGCACCCGGAGGAAGCCCACACAGACACAAGAAGAACATCCAAACTCCACACAGTCACCCAGGCCTGGAATCGAACTCGGGTCCCTGGCGCCATGAGGCATGAGTGTTAGCAGGCCACCCCTCCAAAATCTCTGAGTTCCACCACTTCCAACCTCCTGCACATCCCCAACTTTCTTTGCACCACCATTGTTGGCTGTACCTCAACTGCCTCGTCCATAGATCCTGGAATTACCTCCCTATCTCTCCACCTCTCTATTTCTCTGTTTGGGTTTTGAAATGCAATCATTACCACGTGTCCT
Source organism: Mustelus asterias (assembly GCF_964213995.1). Taxonomy (NCBI): domain Eukaryota; kingdom Metazoa; phylum Chordata; class Chondrichthyes; order Carcharhiniformes; family Triakidae; genus Mustelus; species Mustelus asterias. The sequence goes on along the minus strand of NC_135824.1, from coordinate 34,694,226 downwards.
ATCTGGCTAGCCGTAGTCATGTGACCTCTGTCATGAGGCACAGACTGGGGCAGCCACTTTACATTCAGTTCAATATAGACATTACGCTAAGAAATATTGTAGCCTTTGTGTTCAAAGCACGTTGTCGGAACTAGGGGCTGAGATTCAGATTTTGAAAAGATGTAAAAGCTGGAGAGAAGCCACAGCTACTAAAAAACCAAACATCTCAATGTTCAGAACTGCTAACAGCTGTGAAAAAAGACACAGATAAGAAAAAGCGAGCAAAAACCAAAGGCTGCAAGTAAAACACTGGGTGGGTGAAAGAAAATCTGTAAATTTTCCTTCCTCTGCTCCTGTCAAAATGAAAGGAGACATGGAGCAGCACTGGACAGTTTTCCACTTGCAATGACAAAACTATGAGATTGCAACAGATTTAATGAACATGTCAGAGATAATATGAGTCGTGACACTTTTAATACCACTAAGGTGATGCTGCTACAAACTGCATTCCATCCCATGACCGGAACTTTCCACGGTCCACACTGGCGGGTTCTTCTGGTCCCGCCCACTGACAGTGCAGTCCCGCAGGTGGCCTGGGGTGTCATAGAGATACACGGCAAGGAAACAGGCCCTTCAGCCCAACTCGTCCATGCCAACCAGTTTTCCTAAACAGAACTAGTCCCATTTGCATGCACTTGGCCCATATCCCTCTCAACCTTTCCCATCCATTTACCTGTCCAAATGTTTTTAAATGATGGCAGTTGGGGAGGCAAATGCAACGTTAGCATTCATGTCAAGAGGGCTGGAATACAAAAGCAGGGATGTACTTCTGAGGCCGTATAAGGCTCTGGTCAGATCCCATTTGGAGCATTGTGAGCAGTTTTAGATGTGCTGGCTTTGGAAAAGGTCCAGAGGAGGTTCACAAGAATGATCCCTGGAATGAAGAGCTTGTTGTATGAGGAACGGTTGGGTCTGTACTCGCTGGAGTTTAGAAAGATGAGGGGGGATCTTATTGAAACTTACAGGATACTGCAAGGCCTGGATAGAGTGGACGTGGAGAGGATGCTTCCATTTGTAGGAAAAACTCGAACCAGAGGGCACAACTTCAGACTAAAGGGACAATCCTTTAAAACAGAGATCTTCAGCCAAAGAGTGATGAATGTTTGGAACTCTTTGCCACAGAAGGCCAAGTCATTGAGTGTCTTTAAGACAGAGATGGATAGGTCCTTGATCAATGAGTGGATCAGGAGTTATGGGGAAAAGGCAGGAGAATGGGGATGAGAAAAATATCAGCCATGATTGAATGGTGGAGCAGACTCGATGGGCTGAGTGGCCTAATTTTCTCTTATGTCTTATGGTCTATGGTCTAAATGTTGCAATTGTACCCGCCTTTACCACCTCCTCAGGCAGCTCATTCCATACACACACCACCCTCTGTGTGAAACAGTTGCCATCAGGTCCCTTTTAAATCTTCCCCCTCTCACCTTAAAGCTGTCTAGTTTTAGACTCCCTTACCCTGGAGAAGAGACCTTGGCTCTTCAATTTATCTGTGCCCCTCATGATTTTATAAACCTCTGTAAGGTCACCCCTCATCCTCCTATGCTCCGGGGAAAAAAGTCCCAGCTTATCCAGCTTTCCTTATAATTCAAACTTTCCAGTCCCGGTAACACCATTGTAAATCATTTTTGCACCCTTTCCAGTTGGATAGCATCCTTCCAAAAGCAGGGCAACCAGGATTGTAAGCAGTACTCCAAATGTGGCCATACCAATTTCTTGTACAGCTATAGCATTAAGTCCCAACTCCTGTACTCAGTGGTCGGACCAACGAAGGCAAATGTGGAGTCAATGGGAAATCCCATTGATAGCCACGGGACCAGAAAACCCCCATCAAGTGAACATGAAGTGTCGGATAGACCCAGGTGCATCATGCAACATCGGGACCTTCACTGACCTTTGCACTGTGGTTCAACATGGCGATCAAAACTGAAGACTTCAACAAAGAAAAGTACAGCACAGGAACAGGCCCTTCGGCCCTCCAAGCCGTGCCGATCATGATGCCCTAACTAAAAAAAAACCTTCTGCCCTTACTCGGTCCGTATCCCTCTATTTCCTCCCTATCCATGCACCCATCCAGATGCCTTTTAAAAGGAAGGTTGAGGCTATATGATGGCTGGAATTTCACCATCTCGCCTGCCCCAGAATCGGACAGGTGAGGCGGTAAAATTCTGGCAGATGTCTCCATAGTCATACTGAGAGGATAAATTAGTTCTGAGGGTTTAACGCAATGGCAAGAATGAAGACCTGGAGTTTCCGACCATAGACAGTAAGCAAAAGCCACTCACCTCAACTGCAGCAAGTCTGAGGGGTGGATTGGTAACTCTAACCGTGCCAGAGAGTCACAAAGTGTCACAGCGCACAAAACCATTGACTGCCGAACAGATCCGAGAGGAGCACAAAGACATGTTTACACGGTTGGGATGTGTCCCTGGAGAATATTATCTCAAAGTAGATGAGAGTGTGAGACCAATTCAGCATCTGTCTGGAAGAGTTGTAGCTGCCCTCAAATCCAGACTAAGAAACAGGGTAGATGAGCTGGAAAAGAAGGGAGGAATCAAGAAAATAATAACTCCTACAGTCGGGATTAGCAGCATGGTCACAGTGAAACAACCTGGAAAGCTACAAGTATGCTTGCAGCCAAAGGATCGAAATAAAGCACGAAAGAAATTTCACTACCCCGTGCCAACCGTCAAAGGAATTGTGCCACAATTTGCCGTGGCAAAGATATTCACTAACCCCGGATGTGAAGGATGGTTACTGGCAAGCGGAACTGGATGAAAGCGACAGCTTTCTAATGACATTCTGGATGCTGTTTTGAAGATACAGACGATTGTGAATGCAGTTTAGCATTTCCACAGCTCACAGAGAGTATCAACGCAGACAACACGAGATAGTCAGTGATCTTCCCGGAGTGGAAGCCATGGTGGGTGATCTGCTAATGAATGTGGAGAGACAATGGAAAAAGCAATAGCTGACCATGATCAGAATTTAATATGATTGCTGGAGAGAGCTCGCCAGTGAATCTAAAGCTGAATAAGAAAGAATTTGAACTGAAGGTGCCTAAAGTCAAGAACACAGGTCATATATTGAGAGCTAACAGTCTTTGTCCAGATCCTGACAAGGTGAGAGCTCTGGCAGTGATGCAGCGACCAATACATGTGTGAAAAGTGGATTTGTCTAATTTTACTTTGGAGTGTGAACCATTACACAAACTCTGTCAAGGATGCGCAGTGTTATTGGGGCACAGAACAAGAAGCAGCGTTCACCAAAATCAAACAAGTAGTGACGGCAATGTCACTGCTGAAGCATCATGTCAATGATGAAGTCATCTTGCAGCGTGACATCAGCCAGATGGGTCTTGCTGCAACTCCAATGCAGCGAGGACAACCGGTCACACTTACATTCAGGGCACCAATACAAACTGAACAACAGATCGAGAAAGAGTACTTGGCAGTTATGGGGAGACAATGGCCTAGTGGTATTATCACTAGACTACTAATCCAGAAACTCAGCTAATGTTCTGGGGACCCGGGTTCGAATCTCACCATGGCATATGGTGGAATTTGAAATCAATAAATAAATCTGGAATTAAGAATCTGCTGATGACCATGAAACCATTGTCAGAAAAACCCATCTGGTTCACTAATGTCCTTTAGGGAAGGAAATCTGCCGTCCTTATCTGGTCTGGCCTACAAGTGACTCCCAAAGCAATGTGGTTGACTCTCAACTGTCCTCCAAGGGCAACGAGGGATGGGCAATAAATGCCGGCCCAGCCAACAACACCACATCCCACAAATTAATTTTTAAAATTTTAAATGCTGTGGGCAGGGCTGGCACAATTACCATAACTCTCCGTGCCCTAACAACATAAATTTCTAATTTACTTTTACGAAGGTTGCTGGGTTACAAGACTTGCTGCAAACATGATGATTGAAAACTGACAATGGGATTGACATGATACGAGAATAGGAATAGATTTCTTCGATTTTTTGTTCTACTTGCTGAGTGTAGTAATCCCGGTAGAATGGCAGGTGTGCACCTTCAGGAAGGAAATTGGACAGATTCTTGACAGAGGCTGGGATTGCAACTGAAAAGAGTAAGTATTCCAGGGACTCCCTAGACCTGGTGTTGATCACCTGACTGGGTAAGTCTTTAAGATGTTCCCGCCATTCCGAGTGTTGGGCAGGTAGACCATTTTCACAGAATCACAGAACACTACAGCACAGAAGAGGCCCTTTGGCCAATCGAGTCTGCACGGATGCATGAAATGCCCTGACCTGCCCACCTAATCCCACTTGCCAGCACTTGGCCCATAGCCTTGAATGTTATGGCGTGCCAAGTAGTCATCAAGGTACTTCTTAAAGGATGTGAGGCATCCCGCCTCCACCACCCTCCCCGGCAGCGCATTCCAGACCGTCACCACCCTCTGAGTAAAAAGATTTTTTCCTCAAGTGCCCCCAAACCTCCCACCCTTCACTTTTAACTTGTGTCCCCTCATAACTGACCCTTCAACTAAGGGGAACAGCTGCTCCCTATCCACCCTGTCTATGCCCCTCATAACCTTACACACCTCAATCAGGTCGCCCCTCAGTCTTCTCTGCTCCAACGAAAACAACCCAAGCCTCCCCAACCTCTCTTCATAACTTCAATGTTCCATCCTGGTAAATTTCCTCTGTACCCCCTCGAGTGCGTTCATGTCCTTCCTATAATGTGGTGACCAGAATTGTACACAATACTCCAGCTGTGGTCTCACCAAAGCTCTATACAACTCCAACATGACCTCTCTGCTTTTGTAATCTATACCCCGATTGATAAAGGCGAGTGTGTCATATTCAATCAGGGAGACACATTCATAGCACAGCAATAGAGAATATGCATGTGGGGAATCTAAGGGTTCATGTGCACAGATCTTTGAGACAGTGGTTAGAAAGCGTATGAGATCTTGGGCTTCATAAGTAGAGCATTGAGTACAAGAGCAGGGAAGTTATACTGAATCTTTATGAAGCTCTGATTAGTCCACAGCTAGACCATTGCATCCAGTTCTGGTCACCACACCAGGAAGGATGGGATTATTCTTGAGAGGATGCAGAGGAGATCTGCCAGAATTGTTCCTGGGATAAGGAATTTGAGCGACAGGGTTAGGCTGGAGAAGCTGGGATTGTTCTCCTTGGAGCAAAGGAGCTTGAGGGAAGGTTTGTTGGAGGTGTACAAGATTCTGACAAGTTCATAAGATAGATAATGAAAAGATCTTCTTATTGATTGATGGTACAAGGACTGGAGAGCACAGATTTAACATTTTTGGTGAGATGAAAGGGAATAGTGGAGTGTTGATGTGAAGAAAAATATTTTTATGGGGCAGTAATAATGATCTGGTAGTTTATACCCATGAGGATTGTAAGTTTTAGGGCAAATCCTCCATGATTAAAGAACCCAGGGATAAGGAAAATGGCCGGCTGGCTGTCAGGCCACATGAATATGCAAGAGGCTGGGAATAACGAGAAGGTCGAGACAGGGATAATCTAATCAACAGGAAACAAAGGAGAAACCATGGCCAGCAGACGAGGAGTAAATAGCCCAGCAGCAAGACAATGAGAACAGAGATCATTCCATCCACGGACTCATTTATAGCACAGCAATAAAGAGTATGCATATGGGGAATCTAAGGGTTCAATCTAAAGACTCAGCTCGCTGATGGGATTCCAATCAGGATGACTCAGAGAACATTTAAAAGACATTAAAATATCAATTAAGGGCGGTCCCGACAGTTCCGGCCCTTTTGTTCCAGTCAATCAAAACTACCAATGATCAGAAACTGTTTTGTGTGAGAGAATCACTGGTTCAGGTTTTAAAAAGGGACAAGCAAGCTCTGGCTTCCCTCTCTCTCTCACTTCTCCTGTTCCTGGCTGCCTCTCGTTCGTCTCCAGCACGCAGCCCGAAGCCCACTGAGCAATTTAAACTAGGATTGTGAGTATCCTCCGGTAATTCGCGAAGTTCCCGAGATCATCATAGTGGATGAGGCTTTGGGGAAAGGGGGGGGGGGCTTTTGCATGCACCTTTCATAGTTTAAGACACTGGTAAACTTGTGTAAAGTAAGCATTCCCGTTGTGCCCGTTTTAGTATTCCTTCCATAGCTATAGTCTTATAGAGCATAAGGCATTGTGTGTTGTTTTCCTGGTGTTTGGTGATCTTGACCTTGATGTTTTAACAAATATATATATATCTTTGACTTCCATTGGAGTCCGTTTTGATCTTTTCAATTTCTCACCAACAATCTCTGACCAAGTCACAATATTAAATATCCCTTACCATAATTCCGGAGTCTAGAACTGAGGGTATTCTGGGCACTTCGAAACCGCCCACTCAGGAAAGGCTGCCAGGTAGTGGATAGGCAGCAGTTTCCTTTTCTCTCTCTTGGGAGCGCTACTCTAGTGAAGTAGGCGCAAGGTGGCCGTTGTTCCATCGACGAGAGAGAGAATCACTCGGGCATTGGTGGGGTTTGGGTAACGGAGAACCAAACCTGAGATAAGCCCACGAGTGGAGTTAAAAAGGGGATCCCACTACAGGATGATGGAAGTGAAGATGATGAATGGTGTCAAAAGAAAATTGGATGGATACTTGAGGGAAATTGAATAGAGCTACAGGGATAAGGCAAAGGATGAGACTTTCTTCATTATTATCACATGGGGTGTGGGCATCGCTGGCTAGGCCGGCATTTATTGCCCATCCCAAATTGTCCATGAACTGAGTGGCTTGCTAGGCCATTTCAGAGGGCAGTTCAGTGTCCACCACATTGCTGTGGGTCTGGAGTCACATGTAGGCCGGACTGGCTAAGGACATTAGTGAACGGATGGGTTTTTTCAACAAATTGTTGAGACTTTCATGATTACCCTTAGCCTGAGCCTCCAGATTTCTAGTCCAACAGCTTTCCCATTGCAAAGCCGTCTCTGACCATGGCTGACTGGATTGTTCCACAGAGGGCCAGTATAGGCTCGATGGGCTGAATGGTCTCCTTCTGTGCTGCAATGACACGATGACATGTTTGCATTAGGGGATCCATCAACCCACCCAACCCGGGGAACTGCGAGGGAACAGGTGGACCAAATGGAAAGACACGGATCCTGTGGCAAATCCTCGGAGGACAACTATCTGCCTACTTGGTAAACTCATGGAGCCCTTCAGGGAACTGCTCACCATCGGAACTGTCAGTGATGAACAAGAATAGCCCATTTATAAAAACATTTTTGCCTCTATTTTTATCGTTGAAGTAAGGTTACAAACAAATCCTTTGGTAAATAGTGAAGCCATTGGAACTGATTGCAGACACGATGGGTGGAATTCTCCCAAAAAAATTCCAAGTGTTGAATTTGCGGGAAAACTGGAGTAATTCACACTGTTTTTTTCAGTGGGAGTTCAGAGCAGAATCTCCCACACCCAGCGCGCTGAGTGGGTCACTGCGCACGCACTGATCTGTCAGAGTTGAGATCGTCGCATGCACAGTGGGCCCACATTGATGGCCTCCTGGTTGCTGGCCAGCCCCGTGACCTCCACAATGCCGGCTCTTTGCAACCCCACAGCCAGATGGCTGGCCCCCTGACAATTCCCGGGCCCCTCCCCGACCTCTCCGCTCCTGACCCACCGCAATCTGCAGCCTCCCTCACCGATTACCCCCCCCCCGACAGAAATCGCCCCCGCAGTCCCAACCCCCCCATTCAATGCCGACTCCCCACCCCCCCCCCCGCAGGCTGATCACCCCCCTCCCCCCCGTCTGAACCCCTCCCCCCAAGCTGGCCCCGATGGCTAGCCTTCCTCCTTTCCCCACCAATCCCGACTGCAGAGTGGCAGCGAGACCCCCACCCTCCCCTTCACCGATCACCCCCTAGGCCCTACCCCCGCCAGGCCCCACCCCATAGGCCCCGCCCCAATATGCCCCACCCATTGGCACTGTCCCATGCCCGAAGGGCAGTGCCAAGGTGCCTCATTGGGCATTGGCACTTTGCCCCCTGGGCAGTGCTGGGGGCATAGGCTGGCACTGCCAGGTTGCCAATGCCATGGGGCACCCCCCCACTGCCCGACTCTCTGGGAGACCCCGATTGCCCCCGCTTCACTCCAGCGGGGTCGAGCCGCTAGCTCCCCGAAAGTGGGGAGCTACTGTAACTCCCGCTGGAGTGAAACACTCTGGGGATGGGGGGGGGGGAACAGGACGGGAGATGCTAGCGGGCTCAGAGACTTCAATCCCGGGCCCGCTAATCTCTTTTAAATTATATTCAAATGACCATTTAAATAGTCTTTGTGCCAATTACCGGCGCGGAGCAGATGCCGCCGGAAATCTGGTGTTGGGTGACACTAATGGAGCATGAACGCCCGCACGAACCCCGTGAATCACCCGCCGCAGGATTCTCCCGGCCCGCTGCACTGAAGAATTAGCGCAGTGGGATGGGAGAATCGCCCCCTATGATCACAACGCTCAGGTCAGCCTTGCACTGCGCACTGTCACACTCAACAAATGCAGTTGTGAAAACATCCAAAAACCTTATGGTCTCAAATAAATAGAAGTAACCAGGGAAACTCACCTGTCAGGAAAATATAGCCCATACATTGTAAACTTGACCTGTGACCCCTGTGGAGTGAGGAGATATAGTCCCTGTTCATTCCACGACAGCTGTGTCAATTTATAACAATCCAATAAATCACCCCCATCAAAACTGTTCCATAAACTCTTAACTTGATCTCAATCAATCACTGGACGTCAAGCCAATGAAAATTCCCATGCCACCTTTGATTTAAATGGAGCGTGGGGATAGAATACTGCAAATTTAAAAAAAAAACAAATGCCACATGAGGTTTATTGAACTGATTCAACTAATTATTCTAATCTGAATGGTTTTTGTGTGACTTGCAATTCTTTCAGCATCTAAGTACTTTTCTTAAGGTCTTAATCTGAAGAAATCTCACCTTAAATAGCCTCTGAGTTGAGGTCTAGTTTCTTGCTTGTCTCAAGTAAGTATGTACTTTCTTTAACCAATTCCTGGGGCCAGGACTCTGACCTCAAATCAGCTGCAGTGGATCAGAGTGAATAATTGAACAACCGGACCTACTCTCCCATCCTTTGCATATTTTGTATAAGAAGCTTTGGACTGACTGTTGGAGGTGGGGGGCATTGGTCTATGTGCTGAAGCTTGATGCAATAAGTATGGCGGAACAGTAGGTAAATGGGCAGAATTTTGTGCCCTTCCCCGAGGTGAGTTGGAGGTAGTGGAGAAGGTGGGCAGGCCTCTGGATGTCTTTGCCTCCACGTCACCAACTGAGATGCTTAAGTGGGCGATTGCCTCATCCCAGCACCACTGATCTTCAACCAATGGCATCATGCGGGAAGTCCAAAAAGCCAATTGGCAGACTGCTAGGGGTGGTCCCTAATTGTGAGGCTCTCTGTGTGTGACCAAGGAACCTGGCATCAGGGAGGTGTGGCCAAACAAGCCTTAAGGTGACCTAACATCATCATTAAGAACCCCTCCTCTGCCCTTGCTGCCAACAATGTCCACCCCATCTCGCCCTCGTTCACCTGTAGCCTGGCTCCCTTGGTGACCCCGAGCCTCTGGTCGATACATTGCCGGGAGTTATAACCACTCCTGCTGCCTTCAATGCACAGCCACTGGTCTCTGATTGGCTGGAGGCTCTCGGAGAGGGATGGGATTTCCATCCCAGGGGTCCTGAATCCCAGGGAAGTCTTGCTGCTGTCCATTTAAATATCTCAGTAAGGAGACTTTCCCCAAAGGAGGTGAACTGGGGATCTCATTGGCCGTCTAGCTAGTGGGTAAGATCCCGTCAACTGTGTTAAGGACCACCCTGTGTGTGTGATATTGTTTAGTTCTGGTAGTGATTCCTGTTTACATTGACTCCTGGATCCGGAAATGATGCGTACAGCACTCACTTTTCGGAAGCTCTGCTTGGTGTCCAAAATGGTGCACAGGAAGAGGGTGCACACTTTTGTTTGGAAGTGTACAACACGCCATGTTGGATAGGAAGCAGCGAGAAGCAGCCACTTAACCAATTGTACATGCAAACACGTTGCCTAACTCCTGCTTTGCGTTTCCCACTCCAGCATTGGTTATCCCTGAAGCTGACTAACCAATCACTGGCTCCACTCAGAGACAGTAGTTTTGGAGACCAGCAGAGAAGAGGTAAATAACCAATAGGCACCAATCCTCTTGGTCGCTGCCCAGTGACACTCAAACCCACTTGCCAGTCGCCAATCTCTCCCCACAGAGCCTACCCACTACTCCACCCAGAGTCCATTAGTTATTTTTATGTTAATGCCTAGCTAGCAGTACCTGGAGGGGTCATCCAACACTCTCCTTCTCGGGCACCCCCAGAGTTACTGTACCTATTGTTAGGATCCAGGCCCAAGACTCCAAAGTGTTTTGTGAAGTGAGCCTAGACCCTAACTTTTACATTTGATTTTGACATTGGTAAGCATAAGGCTTTTCACTCCAGGTATGAATCAAGTGACCCACGAGGAAGCTTTTATAAGAGAAAGTTTATTTAAAAACACAGTTCGAATATAACAAAAAGAATTAGCAAAGCTTTTACCAATCACAAGACTTAAATATGGCACAATATAACTCTTAACAGCTAGCTATCTCTGTTGTTCCAATGTAAAATAACATTCTACAGACATACACCCTTCTTAAGACTTAGCACAAAAACAAGTATGTTCAGGTGATGCTGGATTTCTAGCTTTTTAACACTTCGAGACAGCGAACCAACAGCAGTTTCCAGAGAAGGATATATCCTCAAAACAGCAAAACCACAGAGAGGTACACCCAGTTTCTGGCAGCTTCCAAAAAACAGCCACTCAGATAACAGAATCTCTAACTCCAGAGAGGAGGGAAAACATGGCTGTCTCTCTCAGCTTCAAGCAGCTTCTCTAAACGAAAATTACTGAAACTGGACTTCTCTGTAAAAATAGCTGCCCCACGCCACATGACTTGACTTGTCAATCACCCCCAATCAAGATCTACTCTGCCATCCCAGGGGAACACTGAAACAACAGAACACTGCATTAGTTCAGATTAAAACCAACATGATGTCAATTGTACTGCTTCAGTAACAATAAAGGACGCCAGCTACAGACAACACGGTGCTGACAAATCCCAGGGACTGCTAAAATGTCCTGAAGAGAAACATGATTAAAAAACATTTCTTAATGGCACAGTATCATCACACCTCCACCCTTAAGAAAAAATATGAACCAGTAGGTCAGAATTGGAGGATCACAGAGTTCCTGCAGGGTTATAGGGTTGGAGGAAATAGGGAGGAGCAAACCCATGAAGGGGTTTGAAAATGAGAATGTTAACTTTGAGACATGACCATATTGGAAGTCAATGTGGAGCACCAAGAACAGACATGATGCAGGAATAGAGAAGCTCAAGTTTACACAGGGCAGTTTTGGCCAGATTACTGCACTTACAACCCATGTAACTGTCTCCGATGCCTGTTGGTGGATTGCCTGCTCATCACAAAGGTAACGCAACAAGAGGCTGTCAAATCATCTCCTTGGTCAGATTCCATTAACTAAAATTTTTCAGTGTCTGTGGTTACTTCAAGAACGCTCAGAATAATTCCCTCCACAGGTAAAAGTCAAGTTAAGTGTTAAGACTGAAGCAATAAGTTGTTTCACATTGTTTCATTCAATTGCATATTAGATTGATTTCTTTCAGAGAGGAACATTTTTGGCTACAGCACAGAATATGTTGAGACTTTTCACTCCAGGTGTGAATCAAGTGACCCACGAGGAAGCTTTTATAAGACAAAGTTTATTTAAAAACACAGTTCGAATATAACAAAAAGAATTAGCAAAGCTTTTACCAATCACAAGACTTAAATATGGCACAATATAACTCTTAACAGCTAGCTATCTCTGTTGTTCCAATGTAAAATAACATCCTACAGACATACGCCCTTCTTAAGACTTAGTTAGCACAAAAACAAGTATGTTCAGGTGATTGCAAGTGTAGCAATCTTGAATCAATGATTTTGGGCATATTGTCCCCAAAGATCTTCACCACTCGGGTTTTTAACACGCCTTTGGGTGGATGTTTTGCTACAATTATGTTAAGTCCTGGTTAGGCCACAACTGGTGCACTGTGCATAGTTCTGGGTGCTGCACCTTAGAAAGAATATATTGGTCTAGGAAGGAGGGCAGTGTAGATTCACCAGAATCCCAAACCTCAAGGTTATGAGGGGACATTACATAAACAAGTATATCCTGGAGATTTGAAGGTTAAAGGATGATTTAATTGACGTTTTTTTTTAAGGATTTTAAAAGGAATTGAAAGACTGAGGACCCTCTGTGATACTGAGGAAGTCTAAGCTGAGAATGCAGAACAAAGCTGTTTGAGAGAGGGGTTAGGAAATAGTTCTTCAAAGGCTGAAGCAAACGTAAAATTCTCCCCTACAGAAAGATGATGTTAGCTCAATTAATAATTTCTAATTATTTTCAGGGGATGCAGGTGTCACTGGCTAAGCCAGCATTTGTTTCCCATTCCTAATTGCCCTTGAGAAGGTGATGGTGAGCTGCCTTCTTGAAACGCTGTGGTCCCTGTAATGTGGGTACACCCACAGTGCTGTTAGGGAGGGAGTTCCTGGATTTTGACCCAGTGACAGTGAAAGAACGACCAATATATTTCCAAGTCAGGATGGTGAATGGCTTGGAGGGAAACTTGCTGGTTCCCAGGTACCTGCTGCCCTTGTTCTTCTAGATGGTAGAGGTCACTGATTTGAAAGGTGCTGTCTAAGGAGCCTTAGCAAGTTTGAGATTGATCTACGGTTGATAGATGTTTGCTAGCCAAGGATATAGAAGGATATCGAGCCAAGGCTCGATTAAATATGGAATAGGTCAAAGGGCTTAATGGCCTACTTTAGTTTCTATGATCCTACGTTCCTAGGCCTCATGTCAGTGTCTGTTGTAGACAAATTGACAGAGATTAATGTTATGATCAGTCAATTATTCATTATCTTTGTATCATGCGACTCCCAGGTTATAGGTGAATTAGGTGGACATTGATCTGTTTCCGTTTAGCAATTCCTTTGTGCTCCACTCTGCCTCCATTAGTGACAGAGTTGTGCATGACTTAACACCAGTCTCTGGGAAAGCAAACACAATAAATTTCTGCTTTCCAGCAATTGTGTTTAAAAATAAAATCTGACACTCATTTAATGGTTCTCAATGCGATAAGAGTAATTAATTATACTCTGTTCAATGCTTCAGCGAATCTAACGGTAGAGTGTGATATAACTTGTTTCAAAACTAGCCTCTGACAAGGTTGGTCATGTGTGTCGCCAACATTCATAAAAAAAAGTCCCCAATGGTCTTATTTCTTCCAGGGTGTAATTGAAAGGAAAACTTGTCGCATCTGTATGAAATAATCTCAATTTCCTCTTGGCTGTTTATAGTTTTCTAATGTTGCAGATTTATATTCAGCAATGTAAATCTGTGCAAGCTGTCAGAATTATATTATATGAACGAAAGGATGGAAGTGGGTAACTCCTCATCAAGATAAGAGCAGCTCTGCACAGCCATACACAGCAGTTGACATTTTGGCAAAAAGACAAGGCTGCATATTTTTACCCGGACATATTTGTGCTTACAAAAGAAAATTCTCTCCTGTTATGACCCGCTTTGCATATTGGAAACCCTGCATAGAGCGTTGTGGTCAACAATTTAAACCAATCAGAAACCCATTGTTAGAACTCCTATAGATTCTTATCACTAGACAGAACACTCTTCCTGTTCTGCTCCAACATCCATCCTGACAGCGGGCTGTTTGCCAGCTCTTTGTTTGCTGAAGAGTCGAATATTCCATTAGTTGGTCTGATTGTTCATGTTTTTTTTTTGCTGCCGTTTCACTGGCGTCCTGAAGTTTCGATTCATCAGCAACAACTCGGTACGACCAGCAGCAGAAATCCTGAAACCCGGGCCACTTCGCAGGGAAATCTTTGTCCGAGTCAGCTGTAGTTGGGTTCCAGCTCCAGCTCTCTCAGGCAAAGACACACGATGCATAGAGTCATGGGCCGAAAACCTACCACCTCGCCCACTCCGGAATCAGGGCAGGCGAGGTTCCCAGAACAGAAATTTCCGTTGGCCTCAGGTGGGATTTTACAATCTCGTCCGAGCAAGGCCGTAAAATCCAGCCCATAGAATCCCTACAGTGCAGAAGGAGGGCATTTGGCCCATCGAGCCTGCACCGACAACAATCCCATCCAGCCCCTATCCCCGTAACCCCACGTATTTACCTTGCTCATCCCCTCTGACACTAAGGGGCAATTTAGCATGGCCAGTCAACCTAACCCGCACATCTTTGAAGTGTGGGAGGAAACCGGAGCACCCGGAGGAAACCCAAGCAGACACAGGGAGAATGTGCAGACTCCACACAGACAGTGACCCGAGGCTGGAATCGAACCCGGGTCCCTGGCACTGTGAAGCAGCAGTGCTAACCACTGTGCCGCCCCACTCAAGCCCCATCCGGAGAGCTGGAGCACAAAGAAAGGTTGCACCCCCACAGTGCAGTACCAAGGGGCTGCAGTGGCTGTCTCCCGGATCAGATAGTAAACTGAGGCCCGCATTATTTCAAAGAATGGGGTGAAGGAGAGGGTTGGGAGGGGGCGCCTGGCCAAAACAAGTGATCGACCTGTTACTACAATTGCTGCTTGTAGCGTGTAAAATTGACATCAATTCCAAGGCATTTCATTGACTGTAAAGCAGTTTGGCACATCCTGAAACTGAGAGAGATAATATAGAAATGGAAGCCTTTCTTTAACTCAACTGAGCCACTGACAGTGAGGTTGTAATGAAAACCCTCCCAGAAAATAGCCTGGGTTCCACTATGGAAGAGATGCCCAGTCCGACCCGAGAGTCACTGCCAGTGACACAACAGCTCCTGCTCCACTCTGTCAAAACCGTCAGGGAGCCTACCTACAACAACTCCTCGTTTCCATGTGTAAAGGGCATACTTTAGGCTACTGACCGTATTGCCTACAAAGCAGCCTTTAGCAATGTGGCAGTGCTGACACCACATTGAGAAACCCAGAGTGGGATCAAGGATTCTCTAGAAAATCGAAAGCAATATCACTCTAGTTCATGAATATCCTTTAGTGAAGGAAATCTGCCGTCCTTACCAGGTCTGGCCTACATGTGACTCCCCACCCACAGCAATATCATTGACTCTCAACTACCCTTCAAGGGCAACTAGGAATAGACAATAAATATAAAAGTAAATTACTGCTGGAAGCTTTGACAAAGGGTCATCTGGACTCGAAACGTCAGGTCTTTTCTCTCCTTACAGATGCTGCCAGACCTGCTGAGATTTTCCAGCATTTTCTCTTTTGGTAATAGACAATAAATGGTGGCCAGCCAGTGATGCCCATGTTCCATGAATGAATAGAAAAACACAGAAGAAGACCTTCAGAAAAATTAAATTCACAAATCTTTTCACCCCTCTCCTGCGCCTGCTGGTTTGATTTGATTTGATTTTTGATTTGATTTGATTTATTATTGTCACATGTATTAACAGAGTAAGAAGTCTCACAACACCAGGTTAAAGTCCAACAGGTTTATTTGGTAGCAAAAGCCACTAGCTTTCGGAGCGCTGCTCCTTCGTCAGGTAAGTGGGAGTTCTGTTCACAAACAGGGCATATAAAGACACAAACTCAATTTACAAAATAATGGTTGGAATGCGAGTCTTTACAGGTAATCAAGTCTTAAAGGTACAGACAATGTGAGTGGAGGGAGGGTTAAGCACAGGTTAAAGAGATGTGTATTGTCTCCAGCTGGGACAGTTAGTGAGATTTTCCAAGCCCAGGCAAGTCATGGGAGTTACAGATAGTGTGACATGAACCCAAGATCCCGGTTGAGGCCTTCCTCATGTGTGCGGAACTTGGCTATCAGTCTCTGCTCAGCGACTCTGCGCTGTCGTGTGTCGTGGAGGCCGCCTTGGAGAACGCTGACCTGAAGATCAGAGGCCGAATGCCCGTGACCGCTGAAGTGTTCCCCAACAGGAAGAGAACACTCTTGCCTGGTGATTGTCGAGCGGTGTTCATTCATCCGTTGTCGTAGCATCTGCATGGTCTCCCCAATGTACCATGCCTTGGGACATCCTTTCCTGCAGCGTATCAGGCAGACAATGTTGGCTGAGTTGCAAGAGTATGTACCGTGTACCTGGTGGATGGTGTTCTCACGTGAGATGATGGCATCCGTGTCGATGATCCGGCACGTCTTGCAGAGGTTGCTGTGGTAGGGTTGTGTGGTGTTGTGGTCACTGTTCTCCTGAAGGCTGGGTAGTTTGATGTGGACAATGGTCTGTTTGAGATTGTGCGTTTGTTTGAAGGCAAGAAGTGGGGGTGTGGGGATGGACTTGGCGAGATGTTCGTCTTCATCAATGACATGTTGAAGGCTCCGGAGAAGATGTCGTAGCTTCTTTGCTCAGGGGAAGTACTGGATGACAAAGGGTACTCTGTCCGCCGTGTCCCGTGTTTGTCTTCTGAGGAGGTCGGTGCAGTTTTTCGCTGTGGCGCATCGGAACTGTCGATTGATGAGTCGAGCGCCATATCCTGTTCTTATGAGGACATCTTTCAGCATCTGGAGGTGTCTGTTGCGATCCTCCTCATCTGAGCAGATCCAGTGTATACGGAGGGCTTGTCCGTAGGGGATGTCTTCTTTAACCTGTGCTTAACCCTCTCTCCACTCACATTGTCTGTACCTTTAAGACTTGATTACCTGTAAAGACTCGCATCCCAACCATTATCTTGTAAATTGAGTTTGTGTCTTTATATGCCCTGTTTGTGAACAGAACTCCCACTTACCTGACGAAGGAGCAGCGCTCCGAAAGCTTGTGGCTTTTGCTACCAAATAAACCTGTTGGACTTTAACCTGGTGTTGTGAGACATCTTACTGTGTTTACCCCAGTCCAACGCCGGCACCTCCACAACATGTATTAACATACGGTGAAAAGTATTGTTTCTTGCACGCTATACAAACAAAGCATACTGTTCATAGAGAAGGAAACGAGAGAGTGCAGAATGTAGTGTTACAGTCATAGCTAGGGTGTGGGGAAAGATCAACTTAATGCGAGGTAGGTCCATTCAAAAGCCTGACAGCAGCAGGGAAGAAACTGTTCTTGAGTCGGTTGGTATGTGACCTCAGACTTTTGTATCTTTTTCCCGAAGGAAGAAGGTGGAAGAGAGAATTTCCAGGGTGCGTGAGGTCCTTAATTATGCTGCTGCTTTGCCAAGGCAGCAGGAAGCTTAGACAGAGTCAGTGGATGGGAGGTTGGTTTGCGTGATGACTGAGCCTTAGCGCTGAGTTGCCATGGTGAGGTCAGTGCGGTTAAAATGTGGTCACTGCATGATGTTAACAGATACTGACCGTTGAATATTAATGAGGCCCTTACTTGTCTGCGATAAGTTGCAGCAACCTTTACCCTCTAGGGTCAGCACATTGAAGCAGTGTGGTTCCCAAACTGCAAGTGTAAAACCAGACCATAATACAGGGCTTGCT